>NW_011495058.1:3744446-3745411 GCF_000754665.1 Bison bison bison
GTCAAGTGTTCTGGTATTCCCATCTCTTTCAGAATTTTCCACAGTTTATTGTGATCCACACAGTCAAAGCCTTTGGCATAGTCATAAAGCAGAAGTAGATGTTTTTCTGGAACTCTCTTGCTTTTTCAATGATCCACTGGATGTTGGCAATTTGATCTTTTTCCTCTGCCAAGTAGATAAGCTTAAAATAAAGTCTCTCATTTTCTGTTTATCTTAAACAGTCTTTATTTCTGCTTTATTTTTGAGAAATGATTAGTTATACTTTCACTGACTATAAAATTCTGAGTAGGAATATTTTTCCTTTTGGTACTTTAAAGATTTTATTCCACTTTCCTTTTGCTTGCACAGTTTCTTATGATAAATCTGCTCCAGTACTTCTCCATATTCCTTCAGAAATTATATACATGCTTTCTTTGGATTTTTTCAAAATTTTCTCTTTGGTTGTCTGCAGCTTCAAAGTTTCTCTAGCTTCTTGGACTTAAGGTTTGATATCTGATCTAAATTTTAGAAAATTCTTGGATGTTACTTTTCCAAGTATTTCTCTACCCTATTATGTCTTTAATTCTCCTGGCGTTCCAATTGTATGCCTTTTACATTTTTTCATAATTACCTCACATTTTTTGGATACTGTGTTTCTTTTGTTACTAGAGACAAAATATATCACTGGTGTATCACTCAAGTCCCACTGAGTCATTAACAATTGGTCCAGGCCATCTTGACAGCATATAACCAAATGTCCCCCAGAGTGATGCCACTCAAGTTTGCAGGCTCCTGTTGACCTTGCCAGGTTTCACAAGCAAAACTCTTAGCATCAGTCAGTTCAGTTCAGTCTCTCAGTCGTGTCTGACTCTTTGCAACCCCATGAATCACAACTCACCAGGCCTCCCTGTCCATCACCCGGAGTTCACTCAGACTTACGTCCATCGAGTCAGTGATGCCATCCAGCCATCTTATCCTCTGTCATC
>NW_011495058.1:3745511-3746023 GCF_000754665.1 Bison bison bison
TTGCCAACATCCGCTGGATCATGGAAAAAGCAAGAGAGTTCCAGAAAAACATCTATTTCTGCTTTATTGACTATGCCTTTGACTGTGTGGATCACAATAAACTGTGGAAAATTCTGAAAGAGATGGGAATACCAGACCACCTGACCTGCCTCTTGAGAAATCTGTATGCAAGTCAGGAAGCAACAGTTAGAACCGGACATGGAACAACAGACTGCTTCCAAACAGGAAAGGGAGTACGTCAAGGCTGTATATTGTCACCCTGCTTACTTAACTTACATGCAGAGTACATCATGAGAAATGCTGTACTGTAAGAAACACAAGCTGGAATCAAGATTGCCAGGAGAAATATCAATAACCTCAGATATGCAGATGACACCAGCCTTATGGCAGAGAGTGAAGAGGAACTCAAAAGCCTCTTGATGAAAGTGAAAGTGGAGAGTGAAAAAGTTGGCTTAAAGCTCAACATTCAGAAAGCTAAGATCATGGCATCCAGTCCCATCACTTCACGGGAA
>NW_011495058.1:3747572-3747728 GCF_000754665.1 Bison bison bison
GGACTGGTTGGATCTCCTTGCAGTCCAAGTGGCTCTCAAGAGTCTTCTCCAACACCACACTTCAAAATCATCAATTCTTCGGCGCTCAGCCTTCTTCACAGTCCAACTCTCACATCCATACATGACCACAGGAAAAACCATAGCCTTGACTAGATG
>NW_011495058.1:3748017-3762025 GCF_000754665.1 Bison bison bison
GCACACAGAGTTCTGCCAGACAGGAAGGTCACCTGCACCCCAGGGGCTTTGTCCTCTGGGCAGCCTAACCATGTGACTTATGATAAGAGTTTGAGCCATTGCAACATCACTGTCTCTCTGGATAGGCTGAAGGTCAAAGGTTGGTCAACCTTGCCTATGTGATCAAGATCCAGGAGAAACTTGAATCCAGCAAACCATGTACATTTCCCTAGTCATCAGTCCTGCGGGTGTACTGTTACATTTCACTACCAGCCGGAGATAACACTGCTCACATTCCCTCAGGAGAGGACAGCTGCAAGCTCCCTGCTTGGAACCTCCCTGCTTGGAACCTCCCTGCTTGGAACCCTTCTCAACTCTGCCTCTGCATCCCTTCCCTTGAAAGATTTGAATCTGTGTCCTTTTACAGGAATCAACCATGGTCATGAGCAGAGCACCTGCCAAGTGAGTTCCGAATCCTCCTACTGAGTTATCAAAACATATAGCTCAGCAATCCCCTAACTTCACAAACACAGAGAAAGAATCTTTTCCAGAAACACTTATCTGCACATGAAGCCTCTGTAGGATTG
The DNA here is from genome assembly GCF_000754665.1 of Bison bison bison. Lineage (NCBI taxonomy): Eukaryota > Metazoa > Chordata > Mammalia > Artiodactyla > Bovidae > Bison > Bison bison. The sequence goes on from NW_011495058.1 coordinate 3,748,584, forward strand.
GCCCAGCTCTCCCTGCCCTCTGCATGGATGGAGCCCATACCTCAGTATGGGCAAGGTGAATATGGTGTCATTATCTTCATTCCACTCAGGAGGACAGAAATTCATCTGCTTACTTAATAATCCTGGGAGCCAAGAAAAGAACAAACACATTTTAGAAGAGGAAAAAAGAGTCTTGTCTAAAATAAGTTCGACAACACCTCACACAAACATACACATAGAAACATTTGTATCATCTTTCTTAGGAAAATACTAACTTATGAAAATGCACATTTTTATTATTCATGAAATTAAAACTGGACTTCCCAGGTGGCTCAGTGGTAAAGAATCCCCCTGCCAGTGCAGGAGACACAGGTTCGATCCCTGGGTCAGGAAGATCCCCAGGAGGAAGAAATGGCAGTCCATTCCACGATTCTTGCCTGAAAAATCTGGGTGGAGGGGAGGGGTCTGTTCAGCACAGAGGGGATATAGGTATGCTCATGGCTGATTCACATTCAGTTCAGTTCAGTCGCTCAGTCGTGTCCAACTCTTTGCAACCCCATGGACTGTAGCACACCAGGCGTCCCTGTCCATCACCAACTCCCGGAGTTTACCCAGACTCATGTCCATTGAGTCAGTGATGCCATCCAACCATCTCATCCTCTGTCACCATCTGCAGTGATTTTGGAGCCCTCCAAAATAAAGTCCTGTCACTGTTTCCACTGTTTCCCCGTCTCTTTGCCATGAAGTGATGGGACCGGATGCCACGATCTTAACTTTCTGAATGGTGAGCTTTAAGGAAACTTTTTTACTCTCCTCTTTCACTTTCATCAAGAGGCTCTTTAGTTCTTCTTCGCTTTCTGCCATAAGGGTGGTGTCATCTGCATATCTGAGATTATTGATATTTCTCCCAGCAATCTTGATTCCGGCTTCTGATTCACCCAGCATTTCTCATGACGTACTCAGCATATAAGTTCAATAAGCAGGGTGACAATATACAGCCTTGACATACTCCTTTCCCAATCTGGAACCAGTCTGTTGTTCCATGTCCAGTTCTAACTGTTGCTTCTTGACCTGACACAGGTACACTTATGGCTGATTCATGCTGATGTATGGCAAAAATCATCACAGTATTGTAAATTAATTATCCTCCAATTAAAATAAATAAATAAATGTTTTTTAATCCCATGGACAGAGGAGCCTGGCAGGCTCCTCTGTCCATGGGGTCGCAAACAACTCTGCACAAGATTTTTAAATTAAAGTTAGATTTTTAAACCATACAAAACTTCAAGAAATAGTCATGCCAACATCTGCCCCCTATACCAGCATCATAAATATCAACACTTCCCAGTGTAAATGAAGGCAAAGGGTGCTGTGAGAGAAGAAACAAAGGAAAATGACTGAAGAAGAGAACTACAAAGAGCATAACAAGGGAAACAGGAAAAGAATGAACCATCAGTCAAGAATGGACAATCAACCAAGCCCAGACAGTCTCAGAATCTTTTTCAACACAGTCCCCATTCCCCATGAATAGATAAGATATGAAATGCCTTCACTATTCCATAATTAAATTAATCAGGATTAGAAACATGGATGAAAGGCATAAAAGACCAGGGTGAATTCCATTAGTTCATGCCTGGCATTGCAATGGATTCAATTGCATATATTCATCTGCTGGTGACTGCAACCATGAAACTAAAAGACTCTTGCTCCTTGGAGGAAAAGCTATGACAAACTTAAACAGCATATTAAAAAGCAGAGACATTACTTTGTTGACAAAGGTCCGTCTAGTCAAAGCTATGGTTTTTCCAGTAGTCGTGTATGGAAGTGAAAATTGGACCATAAAGAAAGCTGAGCACTGAAGAATTAATGCTTTTGAACTGTGATATTGGAGAAGACTCTTGAGAGTCTCTTGGATTACCAGATCAAACTAGTCAATCCTAAAGGAAATCAGTCCTGAATTTTCACTGGAAGGACTGATGCTGAAGCTGAAGTTCCAATACTTTGGCCACCTGATGCAAAGAATTAGCTCATTGGAAAAGACCCTGATGCTGGGAAAGATTGAAGGCAGGAGGAGAAGGGGATGACAGAGGATGAGATGGTTGGATGGCATCGCTGATTCGATAGACATCAATTTGAGCAAGCTCTGGGAGTTGGTGATTGACAGGGAAGCCTGGTGTGCTACAGTCCACGGTGTCACAAAGTGTTGGACATGACTGAGCAACTGAACTGAACTCGGCATCTTCAGACTGACCCTTGTTTTGAAATGAGGATAGTAAGGTATAGCAGGAGAACGTAACAAACCAGTGTCGCGGAAGCTGAACTGTGTAATCTAGGACAGGGGCTGGCAAACTGCAGCCCACACACCCAATCCAGCCCTTTGTCTGTTTTTTTCAGTAGAGTTTTACTGGTACATAGCCATGATTATCATTTTTGTATTATTTACAGCTGTTTTTGCAATAAAAGGACAGATCTGAGTATTTGCAACAGAGACATTATGGCCTGAAAGGTCTAAAATATTTACCATCTGGTCCTTTTCAGAAAAAGTGTGCTGACCCCTGGCCCAGGACACTTTTCACTACACATAGTTTTAAAATCCCAGAATATAAAGCACTGGCACTTGTACTTCATGTTTAGCATTATTTTAAATTAGGGTTGCCAATGATCAATTTCTTATTTTGTGAGAAGAGAGTAAAAGAAGAAAACACAGGGCAAAATACTTTTCTTGCCAACCCTCTGACCCACAAATTGATTTCCAGAAAGTTAGAATTTTATATCCCAAGAGCATTTGGCATATGACAGTTCTAGACATCAAAAGGAAAAATATCAATGTGTTTGAGGCCCTTCTAGAGTTGAGAGACATTTTATTCTAAAAACAGTGATAGTTACCATGAATTAAGTATTATGATGAACAACAAACTTGTTAAATGCTTCATAGTACTTTTTTTTTTTGGAGAAGACTCTTGAGAGTCCCTTGGACTGCAAGGAGATTCAACCAGTCCATTCTGAAGGAGATCAGCCCTGGGATTTCTTTGGAAGGAATGATGCTAAAGCTGAAACTCCAGTACTTTGGCCACCTCATGAGAAGAGTTGACTCATTGGAAAAGACTCTGATGCTGGGAGGGACTGGGGGCAGGAGGAGAAGGGGACAACAGAGGATGAGATGACTGGATGGCATCACTGACTCGATGGACGTGAGTCTGAGTGAACTCTGGGAGTTGGTGATGGGCAGGGAGGCCTGGCGTGCTGCAATTCATGGGGTTGCAAAGAGTCGGACACGACTAAGCGGCTGATCTGATCTGATCTGATTTTTTTTTCTCTACCCTTAAAACAAATCAATAAGACAGGTAAATTTTTGCCCTCTTACAGAGGCTGGTAAAGGGAAAAGAATTTTCCCTAAGACAGTCAAGGAAAGAGACCCCCTGTATTCAAACTCAGGGCTGTGTGACTTGAGTAGGCACACTGCACCGTGCAGAGCAAGGACTCTGGAGTGGAAGACAAGGGAGCACCAAGGCGAGGGGAAATCACCCCTGGTGCCCCCCCACTGTTTCAGGCACCAGAGCCAGCCTTGGGACCTCTGTGCACACATTCCTCCCTCCCTGCTTCAGATGGAGAAACTGAGGCTTAGAGAGGCAAGGATGTCCCCAGACTGTTCTCATTCGTGGCACATCTTCCCTGTCTGCTGTGCTTTGGACAATCCATGATAACATCACACATCATTCATCGACTTTATACCAGCATTCCACAATAAGATGGGGCATCACTGAGTAAGCCATTCTTTCTCTTGAGAACCATTTTCTGCAATTATGACACATCGCTGGCCACATCGTTGCCCTTGTTTCAACATGTCCAGCAATCTCTCGCACCCCTGAGATGAAGCATAGCCCAAATAGAGAGAAACTCACAGGAAAATGCAGCCAAGAAACCAAACTAGCCACCTGGACCTCAATTTTCATGCTGTGAACCAGAAACTCCTCTGCCAACTGCAACTGCAGAGACCATGTAGAGAGCTTGTCAAGGGCCCTTTTCCTTTCATTTCCTTGTTAGTATCCTGGGAAACAGACAGTAAACATCAAGACAACAGGACAAGGAAATAAAACCTTAAGTGACTAATTATTGTAAAAAGCTCCACACAGGTTCCAAGATTGAGGATTAACAAGAAAAGTGTAGGACTGGATAAACATGGTTTTATGTGATTTTATTCTTCCAAATTCCTTCTATATACAAACTCCAAGTGGAGCCCAAGGCTTAAAAGCTGGGCTGTTTTAGAACACTGTGGGGCTGGAAGCTCGAAAATGGGCTACAGCCCAGACCAGTAAGCCTGGAGCTCAAGAAGGTGCCTGCCGGATCAGGCAGGACAGGCCACACAGTGCCCGTGCTCTGCAGGACGCTAATGTAACAAAGGTCTGCACCAGGAGACAGGCAGTAGGGTTCAAACATTTACTGTGGCACTGGTGACGTTTAGCTTCTATAATCTATTTTTGCCTTTTTAATTTTAAAATAAACACAGGCCAAGGAATGCTTTTCTCCCCAAAAGTTGTATTATCATGAAAAAGCTATTCTCCCATTTGGTAAAAAAAAAAAAAAAATTCTCACAAACTCCTTGGAAATCATACATAACACTGTTTCGAGAGGATATGATGTCATCCTTGCTTTCTGAAAAGAAATCAATGTGACATTTCAACAGGCATCAAAAACAGGAGAATGTATCTCTCCTTGCCTCAGTTCAAACAAATCTTCCCTAAGGTGGATCTGTTTATCTTTGACTGACGTCATAGTCAAGTCAAGGATGAAAAGTGAACTAGACCATCAAGGAGATTACTAGCTGATTCACATCAAAAGGTCAGGGCAGCACCCACGTCATGGCTAGGTCTGATTCAAGCAGACTATTGTGCTTTCTGTGATAATTATTGATTCCGTTGCCACCTTGGTTTGCTGCTGTGATGCATGGGTTCCCACACTCAGCTCATATCCACTGATCATGTTCTGTGTCCCAAACACTACACTGGGCACCAGTGGCTAAGATGACAGCAGGTTTGACAGAGGCTCACCAGGAGCTCAGGAAAAGGGCATCCCAGGAAGATGTGCAGGGGAAGATCCAGAATGGCAAAAGCCAGCATTAGTCTGCTGGGCTGCTGTAACAAAACCCCATAGGTGAGGCAGCTTAAAGAGCAGATATTTACTGTGTCACAGTTCTGAAGACTGAAAATTGGAGATCAAGGCATCAGCAGGGTCTGTTTCCCCTGAGGCCTCTCTCCTTGGTGTGTGGACAGCGGTTCTTCTCCCTGTGTCCTTACAGCTTCTCCTCATCACATTTAGCCATCCTTCCCGAATCTGGACCATAAGGTCTAGCTTGACTTCTTTCACTCAACAAATATTTATTGAAGACTATCTAAGTCCTGAAAGTTCTGAAGAGAAGAGAGGGGGAAAAGACAAAAATTCCTGCTTTCACTGGGATTATGTATGGGATTCCAAATGCTGCTGGAAAAAAAAAAAGATCACAAATTTAGTGACTTCTTGTTGCTGTTCAGTCATTAAGTCATGTTTAACTCTTTGCACCCCATGGACTGCAGCATGCCAGGTTTCCCTGGCCTTCACTATCTCTCAAGGTTTGCGCAAACTCATGCCCATTGAATCAGTGATGCCATCCAACCATTTCATTCTCCGTCACCCCCTTCTTCAACTTAAGTCAACACAAATATATTCTCTCACAGTTCTAAAAGTCAGGAGCCCAAAATGCTTCCTTAGGGGCTAAAAAAAAAAAAAAAAAGACGTCAGCATGACTCACTTCTTCGAGAGCCTCCAGGGGAAAACTTGTCTTTACTTCCTTCAGGTCTAGAGGAGGCAGCATTCCTTGGCAATTGGCCACATCACTCCTCTCTGTGCTTCCTTCACCCCATGCCCTTCTCTCCCTCATTTTACTTATGGTTAGTATTCAGATAGAATATCTTGGCCATCTTCTTATTTGTATAACCTCCATTAGTGAATCTGTCTTTTCCAATATTGAAAGTTTCCACTTCAAAATTTCTATTTGGTTTATTTTTATATTTTCTATCTCTTTGGTAATATTCTCCACTTGTTTAGACATCATTTTCATGGTTTCCTTTAGTTATTGGTCTATGGTTCCCTTTAGCTCATTGAGCAGATTTAAGATCACTGATCTAAAGTCTTTTATAGTAAATCCAACACCTGGACTTCCTCAGGGAAAATTTCTCTTATTTTGTTTTTCCAAAGACTGGGTTATACATTCTTGTTTCTTTGCACAGATTGCAACTTTTTGTTGATAATTGGACATTTTAAATATTGTAATGTGGTAACTCTGGAAAACATAATCCCCTTCTCATGAGGGTCTGTTTTTTGCTGCTTTATGTGGGTTGCAGTTGATTGTTTAATAACACTTCTAAACTCTTTCTGTAACAACTGTCCTTTGTCATGGTGATAACTAAATCCCACTTCTGTTAGTTTAGTGGTCAGCTAGTGATTTAACAGCGTTTCCTTAAATGCCTGAGGCCAACATAATGACATATTCTTCCAGTCTTTGCACATTGGTTATGTGTTTGGGCAATCTTTCAATGCTTTTGCCATTCACAACTCTGCCTTAGCATTCATTTCCAGCTTGAGCAGAACCTAAAGATCAGCCAGAGATAAAATTTAGGGTCTTCCCTTGTCTTCTCTGAGCTACATTCAGCCCTGGGCACACACGTAGCCTCCTATATTCTCTAGAATATGTGGAAGCTTTGTGAAGCCTTATTACCTCATTTATATCCTTACCCCTCCTCTTCCTAAGGCTTCCAGTCTGTCTGTTGCTTGTCCATCTGTTATCCTCTGCCTCAAAGTAGGTAGGTACATGCACAGTCACTTCAGTCATGTCTGACTCTTTTGCAAGTCTATGGACTGTAGCCCACCAGGCTCCTCTGTCCATATTGGAGTGGTTTGCCATGCCCTTCTCCAGGGTATTTTCCCAACCCAGGGATTGAATCCACTTCTCTGGCATCTCCTGCCTTGCAGACAGAATTTTTTTTAACCCACGTGAGCCACCTGGGAAGCCCTGTAGCTAGTATGCACGTGTGCATGCTAAGTCTCTTCAGTCTTGTCTGATTCTTTGCAACCCCTGCTACTGTGGCCCACCAAGCTCCTCTGTCCATGGGATTCTCCAGGCAAGAATACTGGAATGGGTTGCCATTTCCTTCTCCAAAGGATCCTCCTGACCCAGGGATAGAACCCACGTCTCTTGCATCTCCTGCATTGCAGGCAGATTCTTTACCCACTGAGCCACCTGGGAAGCCCTATAGCTAGTATGCTGCTGCTGCTAAGTCACAGGTAGTATATTTGCCTTTAAATACTTCTGATAAATGCCATCCAGAAGACTACTCTAGCCCCAAAAAAATTCCAAGGGAAGTGAAAAAATGAGCCCCGACCAATCCCTCAGGGAACCACCCGACAGACACACAATCATACGTATTTGAGACCAAGGTCTATACTGCCTCCTCTGGAACCAGCCAGTCACATGAGGAATACAGGTCAACATCCCCATAGCCACTATGGAGCTGGGAACTGGAGGGTTGTAGGTGGGTGAGTTAAAATGCCACGATGATGCTCTCATGCTGAAATCTAGGAGCTTCTTCCTTCATAAAACACTCTCCTGGTAGTTGTAAACTTTTATTAGATTCTAGAATATGAAAAAGTTGATTCCTATAGCTTTTTTTTTTTTCCAGCTTCATTGTTGTTTTAGTGGAGGAACAGAGGTCTAAGAATCCTTGATCTGTCATGTTCAATGATATCACTCCCCTGACTTACATTTTAGAAGATCCATTGGTGGCTGCGTTAAGGGGAGACTAAAGGGAGGCCTGAGGCCAGGGAGCAATAATGAGATCAGATGTGAGGGTACCTTAGACCAGGAGCAGAGGAAGCGATGAGACACAGACAGGTTCTGGAAATTTTGGAAGTTATAGTCAGTGGATTGTAAGTGATTTGAACTTAGGTCATGAAAACCGTGGAGCTGAGATGCCTGATGAAGGATGGATACACCATCTGACCTGGATTCCTCCAGAAACGTCCTGACTGGTCTCTCTGCTTCTATGCTGAGTCTTCTACTGTGTATTTTCAACAGAGTGAGCCTTTCCTCTTCTACTCTAGTGCCCTATCCCAAATCCGTACGATGCCTGCAGAGCCCTGTGTAATCTGGTTCACTGAGACGTTTCTGTTCACATCTCCTAACTCTGGTTCAGCGTTGTTCTGGCTGTGAACTGTGAACTGTTCAACTCTGTGCTGGCCTCATTGCTGTTCTTCTAATTCACCATCCAGGCTTCTGCCTCGGGACTGCTGCACTTAAGTTCCCTGACACGCACAATTTCTCCCTTACTTCTTTTTTTTAATTTTTTGGTTATGTTGGGTTTTGGTTGCTGTACATGTAGGTTTTGTCTTGTTGCAGTGAGCAAGGGCTACTCTCCAGCTGCAGTGCACAGGCTTCTCGTTGCAGTGGCTTCTCTTATTTTGGAACGTGGGCTCTAGGTGTGTGCACTTCAATAGTCTCAGCACATGGGCTCAGCAGTTGTGACTCACAGACCTCAGAGAGCATGGGCTTCTGTAGTTGTAGCACACAGGCTTTCGTTGCTCTGCAACATGTGGCATCTTCCCAGACCAGGGGTCGATCCCGGGTCCCCTGCATTGGCAGGTGGACTCTTGTCCATTGTACCACGAGGGAAGTCCTCCTCTCTTATTTTTTTTTTTTTATGGATCTATGCAATGTCACTTTATTAGAGATGCCTTCTCTAACTGCCTTGGGTAAGCCAGCAAATTTAGCCACTCCAGCTGCCCTGACACTGCCGCTCCTCTTTCCTCTGCTGCATTTTCTCCCCTTGTCACTTAGCTGTTTCCTTATTTGATTATTATCCTTCTGTACATCCCACCCCACAGGTTAGCTCCTTGAGCATAAGACAACCACTTTCCTCAGGGTTGTATCTCTAGCACTTTGAACAGTACCTGGCAGGGGGAAGACCTAAGTTTATCTTTCCTGAGGTCATACATTGAGACAAACAGTCCCATGAGAGATAGAATCATCCTGTTCAGGGATTCCATGTTTGAGAAGGAAAGAGAAACAAGCACCCCAGTGATCACACTGAGAGCATGGCTCCCATGCTCAAGATGGGCACAGGGGAGCATGGACGTCCACAAGACGTTCTCAGGACTCGTGTAACCAAGTTGGCACAACTGCACCAGGGGAGAGGGACAGCCCCCCAGGCCCCATCAGAACTATTCTGCCCTAATTGCCTCCTATTGTTGGCCCACATAAGATTGCATTTGACAAAACATTCCTTAGCCTTAAAGTAATGTTTAAAATGACAAGTCTAGGCAGAACTCTCTTGCTTGCCCACATGCATCTCTGACAAAGGTCCTGTACCAATAAATTTACTTCTTGCCTATGACTTGGCCTCTCACTGAATTCCTTCTGCACTGAGATGCAAAGAACCTGAGCCTCAATTGGTCCAGACACAGGGCAAACACTGACTCAAACTGCCCACCCTGGCCAAGCACCACAGTAACCATTTGCATGAGTTACTTTACAAGAGGAGGTCCTGGTAAGGAACATGGAACTAACAAGCCACCACCAACCAGAAGAATTCAGGAAAGGTCAAGAGAAGATGCCACTTGTCCTACCAACCTCCTAGGACCCACCTCTCTAGAATCCATCTTGGTTGAGCAATGCATGCATCTCCAAGAAAGACCCTGAGTCATAATGACTGTCCAGAGACAACCCGGAAACTAATTCCCTCACCATAAAATCCGAGATTGTGAGCCACGAGGCAGGGCAGTCCTCCTGGGTTCCTTCCCCCTCCTGCTCTCCACTCAGTCACCCCTTCCCAATAAAGTCTCTTGCTTTGACAGCAAAATAAATAAATAAAATGACAGGTCTATCCTAGTTGGTACCTAATTCTTACTGGTTTGAACTAATGCACTACGCCAGCCTGCTTTGGGTGAGTCCTGCCACAAACCGCTGGAGGTCCCAGGGCACCACTACCTATTTCTTAATTCTGGATGGATGTGTTGGAAGAGGTTTCCGTTGTGATCCCTGAGCTACAACATGTGTAGTCTGGGTCCCTACACACTAGGCCAAAATAAGACAAAGCATCCTAGTGATAGAAAACAGTTAAAACCAAGAATTTGTCGACTACTTTATTTCTCCCAAGAGAGTTTCCAACATCTCTTTGCTTTTGCTATTATTCCTTGGAATTAAGTTTAATGAGCAGATGTGATTTATGCCATGTATTTATAATAATCTGAACTTCGATATTACATTTTCCATCATTGGCTTCCTTGAATTTGAGATATTTGCACCAGGTTTAGAAAGGCTCTTTTCTCTGTTTTGTTTACAGCAGATGCTAGAAAAATATAGCCAAGAAAGAAAAAAGCAGTCATCACTTATCTGCATAGCCTCCCACCAGTTTCTCAAGGAGATTTGAAAAATACTGCATCAGCCATACAAATAGCACCGAAATGCAAAGGGGTCATCCTTTCTTAAAGATGCACAATCCTTGGGTCATATTTTTTTAATCTTTTCAATTTAAAAGTATGCCTCATTCATATACAAGCTGTTTTTGAATAATTCTGATAGACTGGTTACATAAAAACAAATTCCATGTGGTTCTTTAATCATTAAAGGGTTTACAGATAGGCTTAAAAACTAGGAATCATCAATATTTAGAAGCACCATACTGGGGAATGGACAGTGCTTGCTAATGGATAATGGGCTTTTGTTGGCAGAGAGGGGGGTGTGACAAAAAGGTTCTAAAATAAGATTGTCATGGGGGTTGTACAACGCTGTGACTATACTAAAAAACACTGAATGTCCAATATAAATAGGTAACTACAAGGTATATTGGCAAATGAATTACACCCCAATAACAGTGCTACTCTAGGGGGTCGGCAGAGAGCTTAGTGGGTCACTGAAGATCTGAATCAGTTTTGATTAAATAAAACGTCATATTTTGAGGCAGGACAAGAAAAATGTAAACCTAAAGCTTTTCTCTGCCCAATGCAGGCCACCTCCCTTCCCTCTAGTGAGCACTGTGCGTCTGCATGATGCATTGACACCCCCCACCCACAATGACAGAGATACCTGCTCAACCATAAAGATCAACTTTACTTCATTTTCCTCAATTTCCTGACAGCCTTTTAACTCCCTAAGTAATAACTCCTTTCTCAATCCTGTCACAGGTCATCATGACCCACCACTCATCTTGTACATGTAGACATCTTTGCTGAACTCTACATACAATGCCAGTGAGCCATTTCCCACAAAGACAGTGACTGGTGCAGAAGAGACTGGTCAGATGACCTGGGGAGACACTGGCCAGGCTCGTCTGTCCATGGGATTCTCCAGGCAAGAATACTGGAGTGGGTTGCTATTTCCTTCTATCCAACCCAGGGATCAAATCCACATCTCTTGTGTCTTCTGCCTTCACAGGTGGATTCCTTACCACCAGTACCACCTGGGGAGCCCTAATTTTACAATACATTGTTACCAGCTGTATTACTTGTGTTCTGCTATTTTATAAGATTAGTTCCTTGCATTATCAAATGTGTGACCAAGTCACAGATGATTAGGTGATTTGAATCGATTGATCAGATATATAATTCTATAAGATCAGTGATTGAAAATAGTGTCAAAACTACAGATATGGGGGAAAGCAACAAGAGGGAACCTAGGAATGAACATTCTAAGCATTGCAAGACAACTTGGTCACAGAATGCCTCCCAAACCTTGGTCGTAATTAAGGTAAAAAGGGAAGGGATTGTAAAACAAAGATCGGTGCCCACCATTCAGTTCAAGAACCAAATCATTAACACTGCAGTCACTGACTTACAATACACCCTGAAAGGAGTCTGGGGCAAAGATCAGGATGAGGCACTTCGTGCACTAAGAAAACTGGGGGGAAAAAACTAGTCCTCAGACAGTTAGATATTTTCAGGAGCAATTTTTATAAACCTAGTTTCCTGCCTCTTCCCATACTTAGAAGAGCCTTGAGGCCACTAATTAAGATACCTGTTTCTGGATAATAGCAGCAACCTTCCACCAAGATGTGTGCCTGGTTGTATGTACGCCTTTGTCAATCACATCTATCCTGGCCACCCCCTTTACCACTTCAGAACAGTCCTCAGAGCCCTCTGAAAGACCATCTCCCAGGTTATAAAGCTCAGGTTGGCTCAAATAAGTTTTTCCATCTCTTTCTTAGATTGACTATTGATTAATTTTTTCATCAACAGTTCTCTTCAGGGAGAGGCAGAGAAGGCAGGATAGAGACCGCTTCACACAGAAGTCAGACATCAGACTCGTGTATTCCCCTTCCAGCACCCCTACCCACGGGTTGACTAATCTACATCTCACACTCCACATGCCCACAGCTGATGCCTAGTCTCTCCTCCAGACCCCTTGATGGGCAGTGTTCCACCTCTGCTGACTGTGATGCTGTCACTGGGGGACTCTCTGTGAAATCCCATCATTACCTCCATCCTCACCCCACCCTGGGATGGGTCATTTGTCTCAACAGGCTTGTTATTTGTCTCCCTCTGTCCAACTTTATCCTCCAATGACCATTCTCAACACAGCAGCCCAACTAATACTTTCAGGTGGATGTCATCAGCTGGAGGCATTCCTCAAGACGCTGACAAGCTCCCACCTGCCCCAGGTCAGGGTCCTGTCGGCCCAGTGCACCCAAGGCTGCTTTAACGTGTGTCTGCCACAGGTGTCTGCTCTCCCCTCCTCACTTCCACTTCTGTGAGCTTACATATAGTGATCATTTGGCTGACAGGGCCTCCTTTACTTATAAACCAAGTCAAGAAAGAGAAACTTGAAACAGAGATAGATTCACAGACCTAGAAAATATACTTATGGTTACCAAAGGGGAAAGGGTGGGGAGGGATAAATTAGGAGTTGGGATTAATATACATAACACTACTATATATAAAATAGATCACCAACAAGGACCTCCTGTATAGCACAGGGAACTATACTCAGTCAGTATCTTGTGATAACTTATAACGGAAAGGAACCTGAAAAGGAATAGATGGATAAACACATATTTTATGAATGTTCTCAGTTCAGTTCAGTTCAGTCACTAAGTCGTGTCTGACTCTTTGCAACCCCATGAATTGCAGCACGCAGGCCTCCCTGTCCATCACCAACTCCCGGAGTTCACCCAAACTCATGTCCATCGAGTCTGTGATGCCATCCAGCCATCTCATCGTCTGTTGTCCCCTTCTCCTCCTGCCCCCATCCCTCCCAGCATCAGAGTCTTTTCCAATGAGTCAACTCTTCTCATGAGGTGGCCAAAGTACTGGAGTTTCAGCTTTAGCATCATTCCTTCCAAAGAAATCCAAGGGCTGATCTCCTTCAGAATGGACTGGTTGGATCTCCTTGCAGTCCAAGGGACTCTCAAGAGTCTTCTCCAACACCACACTTCAAAAGC
>NW_011495058.1:3762125-3770587 GCF_000754665.1 Bison bison bison
CAGCTTTCTTCACAGTCCAACTCTCACATCCATACATGACCACTGGAAAAACCATAGCCTTGACTAGACGGACCTTTGTTGGCAAAGTAATGTCTCTGCTTTTTAATATGCTATCTAGGTTGGTCATAACTTTCCTTCCAAGGAGTAAGCGTCTTTTAATTTCATGGCTGCAGTCACCATCTGCAGTGATTTTGGAGTCCAAAAAAATAAAGTCTGACACTGTTTCCACTGTTTCCTCATCTATTTCCCATAAAGTGATGGGACTAGATGCCATGATCTTCATTTTCTGAATGTTGAGCTTTAAGCCAACTTTTTCACTCTCCTCTTTCACTTTCATCAAGAGGCTTTTGAGTTTGGTGTCATCTGCATATCTGAGGTTATTGATATTTCTCCCGGCAATCTTGATTCCAGCTTTTGCTATTTCCAGCCCAGCATTTCTCATGATGTACTCTGCATAGAAGTTAAATAAGCAGGGTGACAATATACAGCCTTGACATACTCCTTTTCCTATTTGGAACCTGTCTGTTGTTCCATGTCCAGTTCTAACTGTTGCTTCCTGACCTGCATACAGATTTCTCAAGAGGCAGGTCAGGTGGTCTGGTATTACCATCTCTTTCAGAATTTTCCACAGTTTATTGTGATCCACACAGTCAAAGGCATAGTCAATAAAGCAGAAATAGATGTTTTTCTGGAACTCTCTTGCTTTTTCCATGATCTACTGGATGTTGGCAATTTGATCTCTGGTTCCTCTGACTTTTCTAAAACCAGCTTGAACATCAGGAAGTTCATGGTTCACATATTGCTGAAGCCTGGCTTGGAGAATTTTGAGCATGTCTTTACTAGCCTGTGAGATGAGTGCAATTGTGCAGTAGTTTGAGCATTCTTTGGCATTCTCTTTCTTTGGGATTGGAATGAAAACTGACCTTTTCCAGTCCTGTGGCCACTGCTGAGTTTTCCAAATTTGCTGGCATGTTGAGTGCAGCACTTTCACAGCATCATCTTTTAGGATTTGAAATAGCTCAACTGGAATTCCATCACCTTCTCTAGCTTTGTTCGTAGTGATGCTTTCTAAGGCCCACTTGACTCCACATTCCAGGATGTCTGGCTTTAGGTCAGGGATCACACCATCATGATTATCTGGGTTGTGAAGATCTTTTTTGTACAGTTCTTCTGTGTATTCTTGCCATCTCTTCTTAATATCTTCTGCTTCTGTTAGGTCCATACCATTTCTGTCCTTTATCGAGCCCATCTTTGCATGAAATGTTCCCTTGGTATCTCTAATTTTCTTGAAGAGATCTCTAGTGTTTCCCATTCTGTTGTTTTCCTCTATTTCTTTGCATTGATTGCTGAAGAAGGCTTTCTTATCTCTCCTTGCTATTCTTTGGAACTCCGCATTCAGATGCTTATATCTTTCCTTTTCTCCTTTGCTTTTCACTTCTCTTCTTTTCACAGCTATTTGTAAGGCCTCCCCAGACAGCCATTTTGCTTTTTTGCATTTGTTTTCCATGGGGATGGTCTTGATCCCTGTCTCCTGTACAATGTCATGAACCTCATTTCATAGTTCATCAGGCACTCTATCTATCAGATCTAGGCCTTTAAATCTATTTCTTACTTCCACTGTATAATCATAAGGGATGAATGTTCTACTAGATATGAAATCAGAAACTAGTGACAACTTGTTACAAGACTGTTATTTTCAAGATTATATTGGTTATGTTATTTGGAAACTTAAACTTCAATGAAAAGCATTTGTTGCAGAGTCTGTACCTCTGTGTTTGGTTCCTTAAACCCAGCTTTCCACAGCCTACCTGAAGGGATAAGCCTTCCTAGGCTCCTGCCAGCCAGGCTTTGCCGAAGTTGACAGATCTCTGTGCCCACAGATGGTGACCCCAGATCAGCAACTGATCGAGGCATGTACTCTGGAAGAGAACACCTAGAGAGCATGTATCCATCAAGCTTCAAAGTTAAAAGGCACACCCTCCTGTTTATTCTGTCTGGCAAGTTCTCTATCTTCTTCATCTCCAAATCAGTCAATGAATAGCTGAGAAAGTCACTGTCAGGATTATAATAAGTGGCCTGCACATTTTCAAAGATTTTCCCCAATGATTTGGGAAGTGTTAAAAGTCCATTTGGGGGGCACATCCTGCTGGCAGGAGCAGGTGGACCACTAGAATCAGAGCTTCCTCCCCCAGCAGCACCGAGACAGCTGACAGATGTTGATGCTCTGCCTCATCCCCCCGAGTCTCAGGGAGACACCCACCTTCTGCTGTGATGACAGAAGAGTGACTTTAGTTGGGATGCAAACCCATGGATAAAAGCTGGTATTCCTTGCCTTCGAGGGTCTTTACAAGCCTGATATTCGGTCTTTTCCTAAGGATACCTCCTGTTCACCTTGATCAGACTCCAGAAAACACTGCCGTCTCCCTCCCCTTTCACAAAGTGTCCCCCAGCATGGGCCCCTGAGGATGGATGCACGCACCGTCCTGCCATCTTTCTCAGGAGTATCTGAATTCCTCAGGACCCCTTTAGATCCAAGTAACACAAATTCAACTCAAATCGGCTTAAGCAAAATGACAAACAAGAATTACTGCTTCACATTCAGGTGTGGACTTCAGGAACTGCTGGATCCAGGGGACCAAACACAACCAGGCTTTGGTCTTTCTCCAACCTTTATTTTGCCAACTTCTTTGGTTTCATCCCAGATTCCAAACTCCATCAGCTCAAAGTTTCTAAGACAGAAAGAACCCCAATGAGCCCACCTGCCTACTGGTTTTAACGCATGTAGCCTGTGTGCCCCCAAACTCAAAAGTTAACACCCCTACTCTTGCCCAGCCCAGGGGACCTCAGTGATGCCTACCAGCCAACAACCCACTGTCAAAAACTTCTGACCTTAGCAATGTTTACAGCCTTACACATGCCCCATTCCAAGCTGCAGAATTTTACAAGAGTAAAAGCAGCTTTGTCTTCTGCCAGCCAGAGCACTCCTGGGATCCGGTTTGGACCCAATTTGGATGGGGCACTTGAGGACAAGGCTTGTTGGGTTGCTGCTCCAGGTTGGAGCCCAGTCATGGAGAGAAGATCAAGGAAAAAAGGGTTCTTATATAGAGAACAGTTCTACTCAGAGATGCATGAGAGTGGCCACTCCTGCTTTTAACTTGATTGTTTGACTCTGGGAAAGTCATTTCTGAAACGTCTGGGAAGGGCCCAGGGTTACACCTGCTGACCAGTGAGGACTGACCTCAAGACCCTCTCACCCCAATCCACACCTGCAGCCCCAGCCCTTCGGTCACAGCCCCTCACAGTGATGGGGGGATGCATATCCACATGACCCAGGGGAGGTCACCACAGAGCCAACCAGGGTCCCTGCCAAGAGGTCAGGCTCTGAGCCCCCCAGGACTGAGGAGAGGGTGACACCCCGGGGGCCATCTCACATCCACAGCTTTGTCTCCTGCCCTTGGCTGCCCCTGAGCCCCTCCCCCTCATGCTCTGCCTGGCTCATCCCTCCAACTGTGGGTCACCCCAGTGTTTCTCAGAACCCGGGCCATGTGATAGGAAACCAGAGGTCCTTGTTTAAGGAGTCAGGGCATACAAGCCCACCCTCCAGCTCTGTGATGGCCCAGTTTCTGCTGCCTGGACTCCACCTCTGTGCTGGCCTAGGGATCCTTCTGGCCTTTCACCTTGTGAAGTCAACTTCATGCTCCTTCTGTCTGGTGTGCCCAGGCACTGCCTTGACTGTAGGGTTCCCCCTCCATCAGCACGCAGCCTCTGCCTGTGCCAGTCACACTCCTTGGTCCCAGGTTCCTGGGGGCCCTAACACACCTCTAATCAGGAAAGCTGTCCCATGGTCATACATGCAGGATTGGACGAGCCACTGTCTTATAGGCTTGCCCCTCAACTTGGGGATGGGATGCTAATTTTGTCCACCCATCAGTTTAGGTTAAGATCCAATGTGGGGACACAAAGGAGAGTTTTGAAAGCTGTCAAGAGCTGTGAAGGTATCAATAGGGAAAGCATCCAACTCCCTCTGCTGAGATCCCAGTGCAGCAAAGTAATTCCCAGTCTGATGGACCAGGCCTCCCATCACAGCCCTGCCATGCATTGGCCCTGCAATGGGCCTTTCCTCTGGGACTTTCCTCTGAGCCCCCATTTCCTCTTCTTCACATGGGACAATGACGTCCCATCTGAGACATGATGGGAGTGGAATGATAGAAGCAATGCAGATGGTGCTCCCTTCGTGGCCAGCACACTCCAGCTTTCAGCATGTCATCCATTATTTCTGTGTGCTCCCAACGCTACCTTTTTCCAACTAGAAAACCCCAAACAGGGACTTGAATCTTGGGGCAAGGGAGGAAGGAACGGGGAGGGAAGTGGGAGGGGGAAGTGGGAGGTGGGTGCAGAGCACGAGGCAGGTCTGACCTGATGATTCAGCAGGGAGAGGAACAGAGAGGTCCCCCTGCTCCCATTCTGAGAGTTTATTACATGCAAGGATGCAGGGAGGAAGAGCAGACAGAGGTGCCAGCTCCCCAGATCCTGGTGCAAGGTGGCACCGAGACGAGGGGGGCAGAGAACAGACAAGCAGTAATGGGACACCCTGGTCCACTGCAGAGAAACAGTTCTATCATCTAAAGGGAGGTGAGCAGAAGACTTCACACCTCCTCAAAATTCAGGAGGCAATTGAGAAAACATCGAGATAGCCTTTTTGATCCAGGGAAGTGACTGAGAGATGGAAGCCCCTCACAAGCAATCCTGGAGTCTAGGAAGACCACAAGGCATTCTGGAAAGACTGGAGTTCAGCCATAGCTCCAACCCTGCCCCATGGTCTATGCGGACACCTGAGAGAGGCCTTGGAGAAGCTGACCTCCTTTCAGGGAAGAAGGTTCCAGGTGGAGTGGGGTGGACAGCGTGGTAAAAGACAAGACTGCATAGTGAGAGCCCTGTTCAGGGCTGAGATTTCCTCCAAAGGGCATCGGCAGCCCTTGGGATTTGAAGCATCCCGATTTTGCTTATTTGAAGCAAAATAATCTAATCAAATTGGCAACATTTGTCTATTATGTTTCCTGAAAGCAGAAAACTCTGAAGAGAATGAATATTCAAATCATCCTTAATAGGGAGGGTAGGCTTTTTGTTAAATAATACAAAATAGCAACAGATTTTAAGTTTGGTTCTGCATAAAGTCTAAACTTCACTACTCAAGAAATTAAGAAAGATATTTTGTAAGATTTTCTTAGTGGGTTATGATGTTTCCCAGACTGCATTGGGCTTCCTAAGTTCTTCCGGGTTTACGAGATACCAGCTTTTTAGCAGTCAGTCCAAAGAAGGGGATTGCTACAGGGGAAAGTTAGGATGCCATTAATGTAGATTTTTTTTAAAAAACTGAAGTTTGGGCTGGAGACAGCATCAACTTTGTTAATATTTATTTAGTACTGCAAAGTCAGATCTGACTTGGGACATAACAGTCATGGAAAGGATGCTATTCTTAGAACTTCTCCTGGGATCTCTGCCCCTGATGCCAGGAACTCGGGAGCCCTGAGGCACCAAAAAGCCCTGAGCAGGGGACAGTGGCCAGTTGTTTATTACATGCAAGGACGAGGGAGTAAGGTCCCCCGCCCTGGAAGGAAAGAGGGCTCACTGGGTGCCACTGTCTGGGTTACCAGGTGGGGGCCAGCGTTGCCTTTAATTGTGCTGCCCCAGCGCCTGGCCAGAACAGAGGCAGATGTGCTGAAATAGATGAAGAAGCAGCTTCTATAATCCATTCCCTCTTCTGACAAGGAAACGAGGCTCAAAGAAGTAGGGTTTCCAGTGTGGACCAGCCATGATGCTCTCCTCTGATCCCACAGCACGCAGCCAGCAGCCTGTGAACAGGGCAGCTGCCCAGACGCCCCGCCTCCTCACCGCAGCCCCATCTGGTCCGTGACCTGCCTCCCGCTCACGGTGGGTTCCGCCGGCTCTGGTTCCGCCCGCACAGTGTCTGACCCCCACCCCCAGCCACACGGGACAGCTGCAGGCTGCCGGTCAAGGACTTACACTACAGGGCCAGTCACTCTCTTGTAAATAAAATCTCCCTGGAGCCATTTCTGGCAAATGACACCTGGACAGCTGGAGTCTGTGTGGTTTGCTTTTCAGAGATTTCCTGATTTCTGGTGGTGGACAGCCAAGGCGAAATCCAAATTCCCATAATTTAGACACAAAAGCCTTGGGACGGTGTGCAGCTGATGGGACTGAATCCCCGAGTTCCCATCTAAGGGTGTGATTGGGTTTATCTTTGTCAATCAATCCAAAACAACTCACACTTAAAACAGGGAGATTGTGGACAACAGGTCAGAGACACACCCCAAGCCTGGGCAATGGGGTGGGGAGGCATGGGGCAGGGTCCTCCTCACTGCCTTCACTCCCCATGGCCATGGTCACTATTTGTCTTCAAAAATACATTTCATAGACTACCTTCTTGTAAAATAGCTAGCAAAGAGTGGAGGAGTCTTCTTTTTTGCCAACTGTCATGACTCAACATGACAGCAATGTTTCAGCCAGCATAATTCTGTTTTCCTAATGATTCTTCTTGGTTTCATGAAATCAAGACTTGCAATGTCAGGAAGGAAGATGTTAAGGCTGTGAAACAAGTGTACTGAAAAGGGACCTAGTTGAATGTCTGCACTTTGCAGTGGTTCTTTCACAGGTCATTTGTGAGGGTCAACTGCCCAGATCCTTCCATGTGCCCCCATGAATCAGACATGTGCATGTGTCCTGGCTTCTCCCTGGGAGCACCTGCAGGGCTTGACAACCCCAGACCAGTGACTCAGAAGTTCCTAAAGGCCATCAGGGGCCACCCAAGGATCCTCCCTGCTTCATCCCTTCCCAAGGGAACTCACCTAAGGTCTGTATTTGAAGCTGCTGAGTTGGTTCCTGCGTCAGGACCTTTGCAAGCTCTTGTCCTGCCTTCAACACTTTTCTTGGCTCTTTTCACGGCTGATCCCCACATGGTTCAGACTTAAAGCAAGTGTCATTCTTCTGATAGGCCCTCCTGTCATCTCTATCAAACTGCCTTCATTTATTACAACTCTTGATGAAAGTGAAAGTAGAGAGTGAAAAAGTTGGCTTAAAGCTCAACATTCAGAAAACGAAGATCATGGCATCCGGTCCCACCACTTCATGGAAAATAGATGAGGAAACAGTGGAAACAGTGTCAGACTTTATTTTGGGGGGCTCCAAAATCACTGCAGATGGTGACTGCAGCCATGAAATTAAAAGACGCTTACTCCTTGGAAGGAAGGTTATGACCAACCTAGATAGCATATTGAAAAGCAGAGACATTACTTTGCCAACCAAGGTCCGTCTAGTCAAGGCTATGGTTTTTCCTGTGGTCATGTATGGATGTGAGAGTTGGACTGTGAAGAAGGCTGAGCGCTGAAGAATTGATACTTTTGAAGTGTGGTGTTGGAGAAGACTCTTGAGAGTCCCTTGGACTGCAAGGAGATCCAACCAGTCCATTCTGAAGGAGATCAGCCCTGGGATTTCTTTGGAAGGAATGATGCTAAAGCTGAAACTCCAGTACTTTGGCCACCTCATGCAAAGAGTTGACTCATTGGAAAACACTCTGATTCTGGGAGGTATTGGGGCCAGGAGGAGAAGGGGACAACAGAGGATGAGATGGCTGGATGGCATCACTGACTCAATGGAAGGAGATCAGCCCTGGGATTTCTTTGGAAGGAATGATGCTAAAGCTGAAACTCCAGTACTTTGGCCACCTCATGCGAAGAGTTGACTCATTGGAAAACACTCTGATGCTGGGAAGTATTGGGGCCAGGAGGAGAAGGGGACGACAGAGGATGAGATAGCTGGATGGCATCACTGACTCAGTGTACGTGAGTCTGAGTGAAGTCCGGAAGTTGGTGATGGACAGGGACGCCTGGCGTGCTGCGATTCATGGGGTCGAAAAGAGTTGGACACGACTGAGCAACTGATCTGATCTGAAAGTCATCTTTCAGGATTTGAAATAGTTCAACTGGAATTCCATCACCTCCACTAGCTTTGTTCGTAGTGATGCTTTCTAAGGCCCACTTGACTTCACATTCCAGGATGTCTGGCTCTAGGTCAGTGATCACACCATCGTGATTATCTGGGTTGTGAAGATCTTTTTTGTATGGTTCTTCTGTGTATTCTTGCCATCTCTTCTTAATATCTTCTGCTTCTGTTAGGTCCATACCATTTCTGTCCTTTATTATCTGAAAGATGATGCTGTGAAAGTGCTGCACTCAATATGCCAGCAAATTTGCAAAACTCAGCAGTGGCCACAGGACTGGAAAAGGTCAGTTTTCATTCCAATCCCAAAGAAAGGCAATGCCAAAGAATGCTCAAACTACCACACAATTGCACTCATCTCACACACTAGTAAAGTAATGCTCAAAATTCTCCAAGCCAGGCTTCAGCAATATGTGAACTGTGAACTTCCAGTTGTTCAAGCTGGT
>NW_011495058.1:3770767-3771225 GCF_000754665.1 Bison bison bison
ATCATGGAAAAAGCAAGAGAGTTCCAGAAAAACATCTATTTCTGCTTTATTGACTATGCCAAAGCCTTTGATTGTGTGGATCACAATAAACTGTGGAAAATTCTGAAAGAGATGGGAATACTAGACCACCTGACCTGCCTCTTGAGAAATCTGTATGCAGGTCAGGAAGCAACAGTTAGAACTGGACATGGAACAACAGACTGGTTCCAAATAGGAAAAGGAGTATGTCAAGGCTGTATATAGTCACCCTGCTTATTTAACTTATATGCAGAGTACATCATGAGAAACGCTGGCCTGTAAGAAACACAAGCTGGAATCAAGATTGCCAGGAGAAACATCAATAACCTCAGATATGCAGATGACATCACCCTTATGGCAGAAAGTGAAGAGGAACTAAAAAGCCTCTTGATGAAAGTGAAAGTGGAGAGTGAAAAAGTTGGCTTAAAGCTCAACATTTA
>NW_011495058.1:3771325-3773298 GCF_000754665.1 Bison bison bison
GGAGAAGACTCTTGAGGGTTCCTTGGACTGCAAGGAGAGCCAACTAGTCCATTCTGAAGGAGATCAGCCCTGGGATTTCTTTGGAAGGAATGATGCTAAAGCTGAAATTCCAGTACTTTGGCCACCTCATGGGAAGAGTTGACTCATTGGAAAAGACTCTGATGCTGGGAGGGATTGGGGGCAGGAGGAAAAGGGGACGACAGAGGATGAGATGGCTGGATGGCATCACTGACTCGATGGACGTGAGTCTGAGTGAACTCCAGGAGTTGGTGATAGACAGGGAGGCCTGGGGTGCTGCAATTCATGGGGTCGCAAAGAGTCGGACACAACTGAGCGGCTGCACTGAACTGAACTGCAAGTCATCTTGGCCATTTTGGTTTGTTCCCTGGTGGCTCAGAGGTTAATGCATCTGCCCGCAATGAGGGAGACCTGGGTTTGATCCCTGGGTTGGGAAGATCCCCGGGAGAAGGAAATGGCAACCCACTCCAGTATTCTTGCCTGGAGAATCCCATGGACGGAGGAGCCTGGTGGGCTACAGTCCATGGGGTCACAAAGAGTCGGACACAACTGAGCAACTTCACTTCTTCTTCTTTTCTAAAAGTCATCTTGGCCATTTTGGTTTGTTCACTGCATCTCTCCACTTCACCTACCTTAGAAAGCAAGACAGGACCTTCTTCTTCCTGCCTCCTTCCTACAGTCACTCAACAAAAAACCATTGAGTGTTTACTCTGTGCTGAGTGATATTCCAGAACTGTGTGAGCAGGACAGCCATGGAGCTGGTATTCTGGGTGTTGTGGAGACCAGGGTGAGAGTTAGAGCTTTAGAAGAGGATGGCGGAGGCTGTTTTAGTCAGTGATCAGGAAAGGTCTCTCTGGGAGCCCAGGTGTTGGGAAGGTGCCAAAATCCCTGAAGAAGTAATCAAAGGACAAAGAGAAGCCCCCAGGTATTGAAAGTTCATACCTCCAGCCCCCCATGGTGCCTAACACGTGTCTGGGTCACTGTCCAGGGTCCTGAGCCAGACTGTCCAGTGGTGTCGAGTTGCCTAGGCAAAGGTCTAGGCGGAGGTGGAGGCAGAAAGAGTAGAAGCTTCGGGGGCTTAGATCTTCAATATAATTGAATAGCTGGTTTCAATCCCAGCTATTTCCTACCAGTAACTGTGTGTGAGTTAGTTTCTCAGTTGTGTCCAATTCTTTGCCATCCCAGGGACTATAACTCACCAGGCTCCTGTATCCATGGAATTTTCCAGGCAAAAATACTGGAGTGCGCAGGCATTCCCTTCTCCAGGGGATCTTCCTGACCCAGGGATCGAACTCAGGTCTCCTGCATTGTAGGTAGATTCTTTACTGCTGAGCCACCAGGGAAACCCAGCAGTGACCTTGGATAGTACTTAATCCTTGTATAATGGGGCTAACAGACCTACCTTGAGGGTTGCTGTGAGGCTAAAATAAAGCCCTGACACACAGCACAGGAGGTGCAGCAGCAGAGTCATTGTTCCTTATTACCGTCAGGGCAGGGTTGACCACTGAGGCAGGCGGGAAGCTGAACTCAGACACACATCCCACGTTTTGCTGTCAGAAGGGCTGTTTGGGGTATTCTGGCTGCCTACCACCCAAGGCTTGAATCCCACCATGGGCAAGAGTTACTCATCTCTCCCACATGCACAGGATGGTGGGGAGAGGCATCCTCAGGGTAGAAGAGCACTTATTTGGGGTGGAATGTTTGCTTCAGATGAGCCAGTCTGTCTCCTTGCAACTCCTCCATCCTGGCCCTCGTCCTTCGTGCTTATGGCCACAGAGAAGCAGCATGTGCCCTTTCTCAAAGCATCTTTGCAGGATCTCCAGGCAGCCCCGACAGTTTCCTGACTCCAACATGGACTGTGCACATCACCATCCACCAGCCCTGCAGGGGAAGCACAGGGGAGGCACTCCTGACAGGGGCTGTCCCGGAGGTCACAGGAGACGGGGTCTGGGGGC
>NW_011495058.1:3773398-3802609 GCF_000754665.1 Bison bison bison
CTGCGCCTGCCCCTGAGCTGTTGTCGGACTGAATTACCCTGGTTATTAAGATCTCACACAATGGAATGACGAGCAGCTGGCTCTGCCGTCCAGCCCCAGAGCATTGAGTTTCTGTAACCCTGCTCCCAGCTCTCAGTGCCGGCCTCTGCCCAGGAACAGGAGGCCCCCAGTGGGAATATGCTGTTCTCTATGACCTCTCCCAATGCCCAGACTCAGCTGCTGGAAATTCAGACTCAGAACCTGTTCACAGACATGTGTGCCCACCAGATCCCCAGCCTGAGCTCCCCGGGGGAGACAGTGGGGCCATGGCCCACAGGCCTGCCTAGTTGGAATGCTCAACAGGGCGCCCGTGGAGCCTGGTGCCCTGAGGCTGGCCACTCTCACGGAACACTCCCGGCATCCTCAGCGCCCTGTCCTGCTGGGTCCTGGTGGACACCCCACTCCATTAGTGGTCCACAAGAAGACAGAGAAGGGGCGAGTGGGGTTGCCCAGAGCCGCCTTGAGAGGAACCTCAGGTTTCAGATTCCTCTGGCGCCCCAGCCATGTTGTCAGTCTCAATTTACGCTTCCTCCAAAATCCATAAAACCTGGAAGGGGTCTGAATGCTGCCCCCTCACCACCAGAGGACTCGCACTTTCCTCCCTCGTGGGCTTCATCCAAAGCCACTCTCTGAGGATGCCTGGTAAAGTGTAACAGTGTGAGGGGAGACCCAGGGCAGGAAGGAGATGGCCTGGCCCCAGGAGGCCTGGGGCACAACCCAGAACATCTGTGGCCTTCTGTGAGCTGTGGGCCTCCTTGTTGGGCCCTCGGGGTCTCAGCACCTGTGGGAAGTGGAAGTGACAACGGTGCTGCCTCTCTGCCTTACTGTAGGACTAGAGGCAAAGCCCGAGCACACTCAGTGACCCCCTGGGTGGGCCCTCCTCAAAGCAGGGACCCTTCGGTGCTGTGGCAAGAGCACACTTGATTTGGGACAGAATTTTCACACCGGTGTTCTATGGTGCCTAAACCCTCACTGCTCCCACCCACCAAGACCTCAGTTCTTGAGGAAAAGAACTCTTCCTGCAAAGAGGGAAATTGAATGCCAAGGAGAAAGGCAGGTCCTGGGGACCCCTGACAGCTCTGAACCCGAGGTTTGCCATCAAAGACAGACACTTAGATGTATGTCTGCAGAAGCGGGCCTGAATCTCTCTGAACATTGGCCTCTCTGTCTCTAAAAATGAGATAACACCCACTTCAAAGGACAACTTTGAGAATAAGACCATGTAATGCAGGCTTGGAGCCCTTGTTGTTTTTCAGTCGCTCAGTCATGTCCAACTCTTTGCAACCCCATGAGCTGCAGCACGCCAGGCTTCCCTGTCCTTCACCATCTTCCGGAGTTTGCTCAAACTCATATCCGTTGAGTCAGCGATGCCATCCAGCTGTCTCACCCTCTGTCGCCCCCACCTCCTCTTGGAGCCCTTGGATGATGCCTGGAGATGGTGAATTTGGATCCTTCGTACCACATTGTTTCTGGAAGAGAGCAATGCCCTTGGCTCTGACTGCATATCTGTGGTGGCTGCCTCTGGGGCAGATTTTAACAGCTGTGGCCATGTTACCTATTCCCCGACTCTAGAGCAGTGAAGAATCTCTGGGATTTCCGGCCTCCACACAAGGAGCCCACAGAGTCCGCATCTTTTCCTGGGAAGTGGCACCTAGTGGTCAGCCCAAGGCCCCGTGTGATCCACAGCTCATACTTCCCCACTCACACATCATCAGACTCCACAGGGACAGCTGAGGCTCCCTCCCAGCAGCACAGAGGAGGAGTGGGTAAATTCGCCATCCTCTCCTGAAAGTAGAGGACAGGATCCACCCAGGGACACTGGATTCCAGAGTCAATGTTTCGGGCTGCTGACTCCCAAAACAGAACTGATGTCTCCTTAGAACTCCAGGAGAAGAGACTTGTCTAGAGGTCACCTCCAGGTTTCCCCCAGCAGCCCTTCTGCCCCTGCCCCCACATTGAGCACCACCGACCATGCAGACCAGGTCGGTGATTAAAGGGCTCCACACAAGTGCAGGCAGAGAACTAGAGTGTCTTAGTGATCTTGGGCCCCTTAACTAAGTCCAGGCAGCCTAAGCATTGATTGCTTAGGGTTCTGAAGGTGGGAAGGCTGAGATTAGGTTACCAAAAAGTTTGGATTCTGGTGAGCACTCACTTCTTGGTTTGCGGACAGCTCTCTTCTCATTGTGTCCTCACATGATAGGGAGAGGGGAGAGAGAGAAAGGAGCAAGCATTCTGGTGCCTCTTCTTATAAGGACACTAATCCCATTGTGAGGGCCCCATCCTCATGACCTCATCTGACTCTTAGCACCTCCCAAAGGTCCGACATCCAAATATCATCCCACTGGAGTTAGAGAGTGAGGTCTTCAACATATGGGATTGGAGAACAAGAATATTCAGCCCACAGCACAGGGTTTCAGGATACCACCTGTCAAGGGAACCCAGGATTGGGGGTGCCTATTGACACCAAGCATGGGGTAGAGTCCCACCATTGTTTTGCGATTCACCTTTTTTCAGGACACAGGGCACCATGCCATGGGCACTGCAGGCCCTGACCCTCAGGAACTGCTGGCTATTTTTCTTCCTATCTGGTTGAGATGGAGGTTTTGTTCTGGGACATACAATGTGACAATAGACTCCTAACTCCTCTGGGTCTCCCTGAATCCATTTCAATGTGAAGTGGAGGTTCCAGTAGTAATAATAACAAAACCCACCTTGAGACACTGCAGTCTGGGTTAAATGAGATACCGCAGCATTAATTTCCTTCATAGTAAACAGTCTAAAACATGACACTTACTTAAAATAAAAAGATATATTACAGTGTAGAATACAAGGCAAGCACCTACTTTTAATGTGGATTGTGAGCACTCGAGCTCTGTGCCTACTCCCTCAGGGTGTACAAGCAGGAGGGGCTGTTCAAGAAAATTTTACACTCAGCTCAGGCCTCTGTGAGACTAGTCAGCTTCTGGGCTTATGGATCCCAGGACCACAGATACTGCAGCTGTGTCTCAGGGTCCCTGGGGCCCTTGTGCCTAGAGCCCTGCCTTCAGACCTGTGCTCTCTCCTGAATGGAGAAGCTGCACCTGCAGGCGTTGGGCAGAGGGGAAGTGGGATGTGCAGCTATTTCAGAAAGCAGCTGTATTCCTTCCTCTTAGTCACCTCTCCTCTTGCCCACATCCTGGGTCTCTCCTCTGAAACAGCTCTGGGTCCCCTCCTACTAAGGGAATGACCTTGACCCGGGTGTTCCCCCAGTTCTCATGCAGACACTGACAGATGACCCAGACACACCCTAGGCTCCTCCTCCATGAGTCTCACCCCACACCTGGGGGCCCTGGGCCCAAACACAATGTGTCCACACCCTCACCTGGCCCCATGGCTCCTTGGGGCCTCACAATCTAATGACTGCCATCCATGCTGGTCTGCTGAAGCTCCAGTCAAGGCCTGTACTGTTTTAGGCAGGTGCTTTGACCTCCCAGCCCCAAAACCCAGCCACAGAGCCAGCTTCATGCTGCTCTGCTCTGCTCACTTGACATCCCCAGCTTCATGCTGCCATCATCTTTCCACTGAGGCCCTCCACAGCCAGGGCTCATCCAAGAAACATATCTCTTCCTGCTCTCAGGGTCCAGCATCCTGGTCCAACACACAGGACGCAGAGAAAAGAATATCCTCCATCAGGAGGGTCACAGGCAAAGCTAAAGTAGATAAATCAGAGAGTGCGTGTGCCAAGGGTGCGGGGGATAAGAATCAAGCATCCAGAGGGCTTTTCCTAAAACAGGGCATTTGGCAGGGGACCTGTAAAAGACTTAGCTTTGAGGTTTCAGGCCCAACCCAGCTCTGAACATTTCCTGGGCCCAAATGCCACATGTTCCTGTTCCCAGCTCAAGGTAAATGCCCCCAGTTTTACTGCATTTAACCTGCCCTTTGAAGCAGTGAAATGTGGGCATCATGAAGGAAAGATGGCATCTGCAGCCCCGGGGCACACATGAGAAGGTGCTGGGAGAGTCAGAGTCAGCTCATTTCAGGGACAGTGGAACACGGGGGACCCCCCCACCTGTGCCCATTTCAGCCAGCAGTTTCTGTGCCCACCCAGGGGGACCAGCAGCCACTGGGTCCTGGACAGGTGGACTCCTACAGCACTGTCTTCCTTGAGGTTGTGGTTGTTATTCAGTCACTCAGTCATGTCCGATTCTTTGTGACCCCTTGGACTGGCACACCAGGCTTCCCTGTCCTTCACTATCTCCCAGAGTTTGCTCAAACTCATGTCCATTGAGTCAATGATGCCATCCAACCATCTCATCCTCTGTCACCCTCTTCTCCTCTTGCCCTCAATCTTTCCCAGCATCAGGATCTTTTCCAATGAGTCAGCACTTTGCCTCAGGTGGCCAAAGTATTGGACTGTCAGCATCAGTCCTTCCAATGAATACTCAGGACTGATTTCCTTTAGGATTGACTGGTTTGATCTCCTTGCTGTCCAAGGGACGTTCAAGAGTCTTCAACACCACAGTTCAAAGACCTTCTTGAGGAGCAGAAAACAAATAAAAAGAGAAGTACAGAATGAGGTGAGTGCTTTAAAGGAATTGCTGGGAATTCACAATTTGGAGTGAGGACAGGGTCCTCTTGAGGAAGCAAGCCAGCTGGCCTCTCTGAAGAGAGCTGGGAAGGGCCGAGGTACCACCCTGAGGCCTCCTACATGGGGAGGGGCTCAGGGAAGAAGACACTAGGAGAGGGCCAGGGGCACCAGGAGTGAGAATGGGGCCGCAGCCCCAGGGGCCGTGCCCCACTGACCATGAAGGTCCAGACGCCACACCACTTTTAATAGTAATCCTATGAAGGGCGTGGCAACAGGTCAGAGGGAGCAGGTGAGGCGCAGGCGAGGACAAGAAGACAGTGAAGGGACCAAAGGAAGGGTACAGCCCCAGATGTAAACATAACTGAGCCTCTATTCCTTGTTGGTGATGGTCATTCTTTCAGGGAGGTGTTACCCAACTCAGATTCAGCTGCTCGCTCCTTAAAAGCCAATACTGAGAGACAAGTGCTGGGGAAAAAGACAGACAGCTTTACTGAGGAAGCTGGCAATTCTGGGATGAAGGTGGACTTACGTCCCAAAGATTCAACTCCTCACTGTCAATCAGGTGGTGGTGGCTTAGTCGCTAAGTCGTGTCTGACTCTTATAACCACATGGACTGTAACCTGCCAGGCTCCTCTGTCCATGGGATTCTCCAGGCAAGAATCCTGTAGTGGATTGCCATTTCCTTCTTCGTGAAATATTCCCAACCCAGGGATGAAACCCAGGTCTCCTGCATCACAGGCAGATTCTTTACTGACAAGCTCTGAAGGATATTGTCAATCACAGGGCAAGAGCTTTCAAAGGGGACTTCCAGGGGTGCAGAGGCTGGGGAGTAGCTACATGCAGAACAGCACTGTCAACTCTAAAAATCACCTTGAAATTAGTAATGCGGTGGTCTGATCAATGTCATCCTGATTGTTTTAAGTACATTTAATGTTCAGTTCCAGAGTCAGTGTGTTCCCATTTCCTTGAGGCCAATTCTCAGCATTGTGCATGATGGAACAGCTTATGTCACGGCTACTGTCTGGTCATCATGTAATTAAGTTTTTCCACCTGATTGGGGCCTCAGTATCTGCGAAACAACTCCAAGGATACAGCCCGGAATATTATCTATAGCCCTCCTGCATGTGTGTGCGCTCAGTTGTCTCCAACTCTTTGCAACCTCATGGACAGTAGCCCACCAGGCACCTCTGTCCATGGGATTTTCCAGGCAAGAATACTAGAGTGGACTTCCATTTCCTCTTCCAGGGGATCATTGGGCCCTCGAGGAGGAACTAAAGGTCTTTGATCCCTTGTTTAATGGCTAAACTGCTACCACTTTGTCTTATTTAACTATTTTCTTTTGTTTCTGCATTTCCTCCCTTCTCTGATTAAATTTGTTGATAAAGTTTTTCTATAGGTAAGAAGCAGGCAGAGGACGTGGTGAGGACAGGTGCAGGTTCTGACCTGAGAAAGCCCTAGAGGGTCCTGCTTTGTTATAGAGGAAGTCCTTCACCCTCCTCCATGAGGCTGGAAGCCTCTCCAGGTCTACAACCTGAAACTTTATAACCACAGGGGACACCTGTCCTCCCTGCCAACTCCACACAGAAAAATCTCCTGGGAAGCACTCCTGGCTGAGAGCAGGTCATACACCCATTCCTGGAAGAAGGCATTTGCTTTAGGATGTCTGATTGAGCACTGCAAGTGCCCCCACCTAAAACGTGCTTCTCATGGGGAGAGGCAGCCCCTCAAAATGAAAGGGCTGCTTTTCTGTGAGAAGACACTGCTGGAGGCCCTAGAAGTCCCGAGGAAACCTAGAGCAGGGACAGCAGCCCAGGTCTCCAGGAAGATGACTTTGACAGAAGTGCAGGCTCTGTGGGTACACAGCTGTCACTGAAATTAAATGAGAGGTGACCCGGGACATTTTCTCAGAAATGAGAGAAACAGACAGGATGAAGGAAGTGAAACAAAAGCAAACAGAATCAAAGGGTGGGAGTGAGACGAATTTCAAGGCCAAAAGGCAGAGTGGAGGGACATGGCATGCCTGGGGTCATTGTTCTTGTCCACGGATACTTGCGGTCAAACCTGTCTTATGTCGGTTCCCAATTCATCAATAGGTCTCAGCTACTTCCCTGCCTAAGACCAGAGCACTTCACACCCACAGAGGTCTTGTGGCCCACGCCCAACATTTCCCCTTCTGAACGAGATGAGAAGTGCACACAGCAGCCCAAACCCATTAGCTCTTCTGGCACTTTTCAAGGTGGCAGACTTGGATCCAGGCAGGAGTGCTGACCCGGCTTATGAAGCTTCTGCAGAGGGTCAGCAGCTCTGGAAACAGAAACCACACTGGCCCCAAGGAAGAAGCCTGCGAGGGCAGCACCAAGCAGGCCCTCACGCTTACCACAAAGGGCTAGAGTAACAGTCAGGTCCATTTTTAGAAGTCCATCAAAATGTCCTGCCAAAATGAAACAAAAGACAATAACATAAAAATTCATGGCAGCAGGGTATGAAAATGAGGGTCAGACACAGTGCAGGCCACACAGGGGACCACCCACTGTCTGGTCCCAGAGGGCCCCCAGACTTCCCTCCTTGACCTCACAGAATTCTCCCTTCATCCCAAACATGCAGCATCTCTGAGCCTCCTGCACCTCTGCTCTCTCCACCACTCCGGGCTGCAAATGCCTAGTTACCCTTGAGGCCGGGTCCCAGCAACGCTTGGTCTGGGCAGCCTGCCCTGAACCCTCCCCCATAGTTCTCATCTCCCAGCCCCAAAATCACGTCCCCAGAGACCATGATGCTTGGGCGGTGTGCCCCTCTTCACCACTCTGTATTCAGCCTCTGTCCTGGCACCTGGCACCCTTCACACTCAATAAATGTCGGGTACCCGTTTGGTGATTGATACAAGGCCTCTGGCTTAAAGGCAACTGCCCTAAGGTCATTTTTCCATTCCAAAAACAACTCCAAAAGGCCAGAGGCTCCAACCCACACCTTCTCCTGGTGCCAAAACCCATCTGAAAAAGAGCACAGCACCAGGAAGTCAGCTCACACTGGATGGTTTCTGAACAGCAGTGCTCTGAGAACACCTTCCCCAGGGCTGGTGGCCTCACTGTCAACCTCTGAAATAGCACAAAGCCATGTCAACTTCAGAAACAGTGCAATAAGAAGTGGCCAACACTAAGGCCACAAAAACAGCAGGGTTTTAGAAAAGGAAGTATCTCTATGGATTGGGACATTTCAAACCTTTGCAGGAGGATGCCCATGAAAAGTATTAAAGGAGAAAGCTTCCACTTACCTGGCTCATTTGATCAGGCCCCTCCTTGCCCCTCAGTGGGCATCTGATGTGTCTTTTCTGATGGTTCAGGAAGGCAGCAAGAGACCGCTAAGTCCCAGGAGGTGGCAAGCACCTGCACAGACAAGTCGCCTGCAGTGACTCGGGGCTAGAACCACTGTCACCACTCCCAGTGTGGTGAAGCTTCAGAAACCTTCTCCACCTGAGCCATGGCAGCTCTGGTCCTCACTGAAATAGAATATTTCGTGCTGTGCACAGGAGGAGGACAGGTAGCTAAAGCCAGAATGTTAACCACTGATACACTTACGCACTACGTATGGTCCTCTCAGACTTAACAGCCTGGTGTGCGGTGTCACAGAACACGCATGCTCAGAGTCAAAAGACTCTATACTGACTTGAGAGCCAGACTGCTTGGGGTTCCTCCTTGCAAAGCTTTTGGGAAAGCGAGGGGAGCTCTGCGCACAGGGAAGGTACACAGAGAGGAGAAAAGCAAAACAGAACACAATACAGCCTCATCTCTCTGCAACCAAATTTTCGAAATGGTCACCTAGACACCTCTCAATTAATGAATATTCTTCATCTAAAGAGAACTGAGTTTTCTTCACAATTCAACTTTATCAGAAAAAAAGAGTCAGTTCTATAATAACATATGGGGAAAGAATCTGATAAAGAAAGGATATAAGTATATATGTAACTGAATCACTTTGCTGTATGCCTGAGACTAATACAATATTGTAAAT
The DNA here is from genome assembly GCF_000754665.1 of Bison bison bison. NCBI lineage: Eukaryota > Metazoa > Chordata > Mammalia > Artiodactyla > Bovidae > Bison > Bison bison. The sequence goes on from NW_011495058.1 coordinate 3,782,010, forward strand.
CAACTATATTCCAATATAAAATAAAAATTAAATTAAAAATAAAAGAAAACGATGAGTCAGAAGGGAAAGGAAAGCTCATTTGGAAAGCTTGGCACCCAATAGATACTCTTGTTGATGTCCAACACCAGTCATGGTGATTGCTAGCTGATTAAAAGCTTCACACCATCATCCCATTGCTATTGCTTAGTCACAGATCATGTACCTGCCTGGAATAAAAGGGGGAAGTTCAATATATCAAGTTTTATCCACCATGCAAAATACCCCACATCCATTAAAAGAATGAAACAGATGTCTGTGTGCTGTCATAGAAAGAGCTGGAGACCTACTGTAGGAACAAGTCATGCACACCTCTAGGGACATCGTGATCCTGGTTATGTGCGCGTGTGTGCTCAGTCACTTCAGTTGTGTCTGACTCTTTGGGACCCTATAGACTGTAGCCCTCTAGGCTCCTTTGTTCATGGGATTCTCAGGCAACAATACTGGAGTGAGTTGCCAGGCCCTCCTCCAGGGGATCTTCCCGACCTAGAGATTGAACCCGTGCCTCTTATGTCTCCTGCCTTAGCAGGTTCTTTACGACTAGTGCCACCTGGGAAGCCTGATCCTGGTTAAATCCTACTCAACACAGAAGTGCATGGGGGGGTCCTGCAGGACACTTACCAAGCAATAGCCACACCCACCTCTGGGAGGAGAGGGAACAGGTGAGGGTGGGTGAGGACATGTGAGGTCAGGTTAGGGCATGAAGGGACAGGTGGGGAACAGGTAAAGGCAGGGTAGGGCAGTTGGTGACTGGTAAGAAAGAGCAGGTTAGGGCAGGTGAGGGCAAGAGGGGACAGGTGAGGATAGGTGAAGACAGGTAAGGGCAGGTGAGGACAGGTGGGGTTTGGTGAGGGCAGGTCACGGCAGGTGGGGACAGGTGGGGGCAGGTCAGGTGAACTGGCTCATCCTACTCTACACTTCCCGTGTTGCTGGCATCTTTCTCTGAAAAATGGGAGGGAAAGACTTCAAGCTCCCCCTAGTCTGTGCCCCTCGATACAAGAAGACCTTGCCAAATGCCCCAACGTGTACCCCAGAGGAAAAGGAGGACGATGACCAGCTGGTGGAGCAGCTGGCAGAGAGGAGTGAAAGGCAGGCTGGGCCAGGCGCCATGAGGGGAGGGGGCAGGAGGCTGCCTGGCACCCTCTGTGGGGCAAAGGGGATGGGGTTCCTGCTAGGACCTCTCTCTTGTGAAGTTGACAGGTCAGACGGTCAGGCACTAAAGGTGAGGTGGAGTCTGACCACGGATAAAATCAGGTTGAGCCCCCAACTTCCGGGGAGGGGTAGCACTCAGAGGCATCAATTCCTCTCTCCTAATGTTAAGTTTTCGACAGTGAACACAGGGTCACAGGGAGAAGCTGTTCCAAGACAGAGAATGCAGAGTTGCCCAACACACTCCCTCCATGGCAGCCAAATGTAAGCTCACAGGTGAGTCACACAGGCCGGCTGCGTCACTTGAAATCTTTCATCTGTACCGAGGATTAGACTTGGGTGTGAGACAACCTGGTCAAGTTCAAGTCAGATCTAAGGGCCCAGAGTCCACTTTGGAGGAGGCAAGCTGTTGGTGAGTGCCAGAGCAGCTGGGTTCTCCTGGAGCAAGCCTTCATTCTTCACTCACCCTGGGGGGCTGCCACTCATCCAGCTACTCTGCAGGGAGGGATGACTTCACACTGGCTTTCAGGGACCTGGAGAGTTCAGTGTTCTTACAGGAACAGTTAATAACATAGTTTTGCAGCAAAGGGCTCCTCCCCACCCCACCCCCCAAAAAATATGAATTTGACATCCCCCGTGTCAGACAATGAGGTTCTGTTCTCTTGGCCCAAGTCCTTTCTCACTAAAAAATCCAGACCAGACACTTCGGGATATGTGCCAGGCTGGTCCCTCCATCCTTGGCTTTAGGGAAGGCTGCAGGGAGGGCCGGAGAAAGAGGGCCTGTTGGAGGGGAAAGGAAGATGGAATTTGAAAAGTGAACTCATGTTTTTATGTTGATCCTCTTCCTCAAGTGGAATAATGAATTTGGTAAAGAACTATATCCCAGTTTACAAAAAAAAAAAAAAAAAGATGCAGGAAGAAGGCTAAAAGGAAGCCCAATGGTGTGTCCTCTTTGTCTGTGGAAGACCACAGTGCACCCTCTTTTTGGTACGGGAATGCTGAGCTTGGACATTCTGTAGGCCCTGGGGCTGCCCCGTGTATCTGCAGCCTTAATTCCTGCCAACAGGTGTGCACAGAAGTAATTCATGCAGAAGTGGGACAGTGGCCTGGGAGCAATTCCAACATCACTGAAAAGAACGACTAAAGGATGCTAAACCACAAACCAGAGGACCTGCCTCGGTTGTCTCAGGACCATCGGCTCACCCTGTACCATCAGCCGTATCTGCCCACTGAGTCAGCCACTGTAGTGAATCTCTTCCTCAGCCTTCAATCTAAAATACGTTCACCCTTCTAAAAGCTTCTGTAATAAGAAGAGTAACCAAAAAAGTAATAAAATGTGCCCTTTAGGACTTAAGTTAGAGTTAACAAGACTGACATATGCAGGAGTGGGGCTTCCATTCCAGGAAGGAAAGATATTTAGCAGATATTCTAGAGTCCAAATCTATTAATACCTGGGGAAATCTATGATCATAGAAGCCAATTACCTTCTGGAAATGTCTACTCTGATATAAAATGGTGGTAGTAGGTGGTTTAGTTGCTAAGTTGTGCCCAACTCTTAAGACCCCCTCCTTGGACTGTAGCCCATCAAGCTTCTCTGTCCATGGAATTCCCCAGGCAAGAATACTGGAGTGGGTTGCCATTTCCTCCTCCAGGGGATCTGCCTGACCCATGGACTGAATCCACGGTTTCTGCATTGCAGGTGGATACTTTACCACAAAACCACCAGGAAAGACCTTGACATAAAATGGTTATATATAACTGTATTTATTACCTTTTCCTAAATTTTCTTAAAGGTAAATCAGCATTTTAATTTCTTTGAGGTGATTACATAGTACTTAGTATTTCCAAATAACTGAGTTTCCACATCCTGTAGGATCATAGTAAAGTACTCATTTTTAAAAAAAGAATAGAAAAAAATCTTGTTCTGTTTAAGCCTGTCAATGCATCTGTACAGACCTTCACAATTCTTATTCTTCATTTCAAACTGGCAGCCATCAATGAAAATGGACAAAGAACTCCATTCATTCACCCGACGTTTTAAGAACCTCAGATCACAACCAAACACTTAACCAGTTTAGTTGGCCAGGCTGCAGCAGGCAGACTCCACTTAAGATATTTCTGTGGTTTCCTGCTCCAGATGAAGCTGAAAATCCCCTCACAGTGGATTTTCTGGTGGGTTTCTACCCAATGCTAATAGCACTCCTTGGAAACAGTTACTGCAGAAAACAAAGTTGTAACCACTCACTGGGAATTTAGTGGCATCTGGTCTGTGAGCAGAACTGTTTTCCAAGAGCCACAAACGGTCAAGACCACTGTAAGGGATCTCACAAAGGAATCAGGGGCCAAAAAGTGTGTCTCCAACCACTCCCCAGGGCAGAGAGAACCTGCTAGGTTCATATGATATTCTAAAACAGGCTGTATCATCAGCTTTTTTATGGATTTGATTAATATGTTAACATATTGGGCTAGTGTATTTTATTATAAAATATACATAATTTGATCTTCATCCCCTTTCTGGCACAGAGGTACTAAAACCCTTGGAATTTCTTGTGATATGAGTTATAAAGGTATCTCATTATGTTAATGAGGTGGTTTTGGAAAGTACCTAAGGATGGAGCCTGGTTGCCAGGAGAACAAACCACGTGATTAGAGGGTTAGAACTTTCTCCATCACTGACCTCCATTAAGGGAGAGGGGCTGAAGGTGAAATCAATCACCAATGGCCAATAATTTAATCAAATGTTCTTATGTAATAAAGCCTCCATAAAATCCCAAAGGACAGGGTTCAAAGGCTTTCTGGTTGGTGAACACACCAACCAGATTTGGGGAAGTGGTGCTCCTAGAGAGGACACAGAAGCTCCACACCCTTCCCCCTAGCTTGCCCTGTGTATCTCTTCCATCTGGCTGTGAAATAAAATTCATATCTTATGGCAAGACAAGAAAAATTTTAACATAAAAAATTTCTCTGCCCTTTGGCCTCCTCTCTCTCCCCAGTGTGCATTGTGCATGGACTTAACCTCTCCATCCATATGAATACCTGCTCAACCATAAATGGCAACATTCTCCTAGCATCAACAAGACAACTCCTTAAAAGGTAGCCTTCCTTCTTGATCTTGTAAGGGGTCATAATGTTCTTGAACCAAACTTGGGTCCATTCTCCAACACACAGTGAAGCCAAGCTACTAAACACCCAGTTGTGGTTAAGGAAAGTGCAGCGTTTGTCATAAGGCACCACAGGAAGAGAATGGGTGGCTCAAAAACCCTGAACTCCCAGAAGGGCTTCTGAAAGGCATTTTTAAAGGCCAGGTTGGAGGGGAGGAGGGTGAGATTGGTAATCAGCCTGTGCACAATTCTCTGGTTGGCTGATGGCAAGATAACAGGGCAGTGTCACATGGGTCAACATTATTGACCCTTAGGCTCCGGTAAGCCTGGAGGGCTACATGCTCATGGTCATCAAGTGGTTAATTCTTCCATTTGGTGGAAGGTTTAGCATCTATAAAACAACTCAGGAAAGGCACATCATATGCTATTATCTAGGTACTTCAGAGAGGAGCTACAGCAGAGGATATGGGGAAGGAGTCTGTCCCAGGAAGGCCCCATAGGATCCTGCTCCCTTACAATGATGATCCACCACTTTGTACTTGCAGATCTGGATTTTGTAAACTGTCAATAATACGTCATTTAACATACAGCCCTCTGTCTCAAAAAACTTATATAACCGTGCTTTGACTTCTAATGAGCTGAACAGTTCTTGGGGCTTTGTGAAATGCTCTTCCAGAGTTATAATCCTCAATTTGGCTTGAATAAAATTTTCCATTTCTTTCTTAGATCAACTGATTAATTCTTCATCAACAATGCCCTTTCACCATACCTAGCCATATGAATCTCTTCCATCTGGCTATTTCTGAGTTATACGCTTTTATAATAAACTGGTGATCTCGTGAGTAAAATGTTTCTCTGAGTTCTAAGAGCCACTCCAGCAAATTAACTGAACCCACAGAGGGGTCATTAGAACGTCCCATCTATAGCCAGTTGGTCAGAAGCACAGATGACAACAGGGAACTGGTAACTGCCCTCTGAAGTTGGGGCTCCCAACTTCCTGGGGTACAGTCTTGTAGGAAAGAGCCCTTAACCTGTGAGGTGTGATATTCCTGAGGGTAGACAGTCAGAATTGAGCTGAATTGCAGGCTACTCAGTTTGGCGTCACAGAATTGCCTTTTTATGGGAAAAACTCTCAACATGGTAATTGGTGATCTGATACATAGCTGGTGTCAGAAGAGCACATACTGACTAAACATTAATTTGCATTAATGTATTAATTAACAAACTAATGACTTTTTGACTAAAAAAAAAAGATTTCAACAACCTGAGTTACCAGTGATAGAATAACTTTTCCTTAGAGTACTATTTTCTTCAAACTGGTTAGCTGGATAAGTAACCAGTAGGGCTTCCAAGGTAAAGAATCTGCCTGCCAAACAGGATACACAAGAGACATGGGTTCCATCCCTGGGCTGGGAAAATCCCTGGAGGAGGAAATGGCAACACACTCCAGTATTCTTGCCTGGGAAATCCCATGGACAGAGGAGCCTGGCAGGCTACAGTCCATGGGGTTGCAAAGAGTCAGACATGACTTAGTGACTAAACCACCACCACAGGGTCACAATAGCATCTTTCATGATAATGTAAATCTGAATCCATGGAAATCCAAAGGTTGTGAGCTGATAAGGGCTCTACCTGTCAGAACAGATCAGGATACAGACAGACAGGTCTGTTCTAAGGATCAGTCTATGAAACAAAATCTTCCCATAAGCACTGTATGTGCCTGCGTGCTCAGTCATACCCAAGAGACCTCAACAAGGCCCACCAAGGCACACTCAGTCAGTTGATAAATTATGTCTGACTCTTTGTGACCTCATGGACTCTAGCCAGCCAGCCTCCTCTGTCCACGGAATTTTCCAGGCAAGAATACTGGGGTGGGTTGCCATTTCCTACTCCAGGGGATCTTCCTGACCCAGGAATCAAACCCACATCTCTTGCATCTCCTGCATTGGCAGGCAAATTTTTTACCACTGTGTCACCTGGAAGCCTCTCAGGGCTATACGGACCATGATAAGAAAGAGAGTCAGTCCCAGGACTTGCAGGGGAACAATCTCCCCAAAGTCCTAAAGACTGGCGTCACTTCATAGCTCGAGGGAAAAGTCTTCCTCAGGAAAGAAACCACATCAGATCTTTCAGTATGAAAATGTCGACTGAAAAAATGCACAGCCTCAAAGTTGAGAATTATGTTTCATTCAAGGTCCTTGCTGAGGACTATAGTCCAGAAGAGAATCTCTCAGATAGCTCTGAGAAAACTATTCCAAAGAGGTAAGAGAGGAGCCAGGATATAAAGGAGTTTTTGCTGAAAAAAATACACTAGTGAAAAGGATCACCACTAAACATAAAAAACAGACAACTCAAGTTAATGACTTTAGTCATTAACCTTTAGTCATAAGCCTTTCTATGTATGGGGAACAGCAGGAGTCTGGACTTACTGAAGTTATTCCTTTGATATGTATCGTAACTATGGTATTCAGTCGCTCAGTTGTGTCCGACTCTTTGGGACCCCATGGACTATAGCCCACCAGGCTCCTTTGTCCATCAGATTTCCCAGGCAGGAATACTGGAGTAGGTTGCCATTTCATTCTCCACCTTAACTATATCCAGGGCCAGTTTCCTACTTTTCTCATCCTGAATTCCCTCAGGGCACATCGTGGTTGGGAAGAAGGGTGCAGTGGCCGATGGCCTGACAGCAGGCAACATTTGTTGCTCACCAAAATAAACCTGTGGGTGGTGTGATCTCACTGTGATGAGTTGTGCATGTTTATAACCCAGCCAAGTGGAGAAGGCTGTCATACCTGAGGCTCATGCAGAGGCTGTGTGAACTCAGCTACCCCAGAAATCAGATCCCATCAGACACTTTAAACAGGTCTGGACTCCTAATTACTCAACCTCCTCTAGGGGTTTTCCAAATAAGAATAACCCTCAGATAAGTGTGGCGATGGGTTTCCCTGGTGGCTCAGTGGTAAAGAATCTCCCTTCCTGTCTGCCTGTAGGAGACACAGTTTGATCCCTGGGTTGGGAAGATCCCCTGGAGGAGGGCATGGCAACCCAGTTCAGTATTCTTGCCTGGAGAATCCCCACAGACAGAGGAGCCTGGCGAGCTACAGTCCAGGGGACTGCAGAGTTGGACATGACTTAGCAACTAAACAAACAAAAACAAAGTGTGATAACGCATGAAGATGGTGTGATCATTTGAATGGGGACTGCCTTTGCCAAGAGAGCTCTATAGGAGGCTTTGGAGGTTTCTTGCTGGGAGCAACTTGCCTTGCTCCTTGAGACTAGGTGGGTCCAGGGTCGTAGGTTGGGGTCTCATAGGCCAATCTCATGAGGCCTTCGTGACTGCCCTGCCTGTGCTAGGCCTGGACCCTGGAAGGGAAACTCCATAAGGGGAAACCCCTCCCCAGGAGGGAGCCCACCACGTTCTCCCAGGAGAGGCCATGTTCTGGGTCTAGCATAGACATTCAACCATTCATCTGAGAACACAACTTTGAGCTTCAAGACAGTAGGCATTTGGATTTGCCTCACTGCCTTTCCCTCATCACACAAAGTAGAACCCAATATGCTCTCAAGTTTAGGATTTAGGCAAGGTTTGGGGGCTTCTCCAAAGCCCTACCACTTCACTCTAATCAGGCAACATTCTGTAAATTTCACATAGAATATAGACCACAGGACTGCAGGAGTGGCCACAAGACTGGAAAAGGTCAGTTTTCACTCCAATCCCAAAGAAAGGCAATGCCAAAGAATGCTCAAACTATTGCACAATTGCACTCATCTCACACACTAGTAAAGTAATACTCTAAATTCTCCAAGCCAGGCTTCAGCAATACATGAACAGTTAACTTCCAGATGTTCAAGCTGGTTTTAGAAAAGGCAGAGGAACCAGAGATCAAATTGCCAATATCTAATGGATCATTGAAAAAGCAAGAGAGTTCCAGAAAAACATCTACTTCTGCTTTATTGACTATCTCAAAGTGTTTGACTGTGTGGATCACAACAAACTATGGAAAATTCTGAAAAAGATGGGAATACCAGACCACCTGACCTGCCTCCTGAGAAATCTGTATGTACGTCAAGAAGCAACAATTAGAACTGGACATTTGGAACAACAGACTGGTTCCAAATAGGGAGAGGAGTACGTCAAGGCTGTATATTGTCACCCTGCTTATTTAACTTATATGCAGAGTACATCATGAGAAACGCTGGGCTGGATGGAACACAAGCTGGCATCAAGATTGCCAGAGAAATATCAATAACCTCAGATATGCAGATGACACCACTCTTATGGCAGAAAGTGAAGAAGAACTAAAGAGCCTCTTGATGAAAGTGAAAGAGGAGAGTGAAAAAGTTGGCTTAAAGCTCAACATTCAGAAAACTAAGATCATGGCATTCGGTCCCATCACTTCATGGCAAATAGATGGGGAAACAGTGGCTGACTTTATTTTGGGGGGCTTCAAAATCACTGCAGATGGTGACTGCAGCCATGAAATTAAAAGACGCTTACTCCTTGGAAGGAAAGTTATGACCAACCTTGATAGCATATTATAAAGCAGAGACATTACTTTGTCAACAAAGGTCTGTCTAGTCAAGGCTATGGTTTTTCCAGTAGTCATGCATGGATGTGAGAGTTGGACTATAAAGAAAGCTGAGAGCCGAAGAATTGATGCTTTTGAACTGTGGTGTTGGAGAAGACTCTTGAGAGTCCCTTGGACTGCAAGGAGGCCCAACCAGTCCATCCTAAAGGAGATCAGTCCTGAGTGTTCATTGGAAGGACCGATGTTGAAGCTAAAACTCTAATACTTTGGCCACCTGATGTGAAGAGCTGATTCATTTGAAAAGACCCTGATGCTGGGAAAGATTGAAGGCAGGAGGAGAAGGGGACAACAGAGGAGGAGATGGTTGGATGGCATCACCAACTCAATGGACATGCGTTTGGGTATACTCCAGGAGTTGGTGATAGACAGGGGGGCCTGGCATGCTGCGGTCCATGGGGTATCCAAGAGGTGGACATGACTGAGCGACTGAACTGACTGATAGACCACTACCTGGGGTTCACTTCTATCTGGTCTGCCTCTGTTGGGCTGCAAATTTGCCTATTTGTTTGTAGCTTGTTAGAGAAGATACTCACTCTTATTCTTAATTTATTTCATATATCTCAATGTGTGTTTTTTGAGTGCTTAGTTGCTAATGAATTTTTGACGCTTACAAAGACCATATTTTAAATAAATCTCACATTATCCCAGGATTTTAGCAAAAGATGGAGGAGTAATCAGAAGACTTTACACGGGTTTTATTTTTTAACTCCCTCAACCTAAAATTAATGAAAATTACTCACTGCACTTCAACAAAATACAACCTATTTTGGCCATTAAAATTGTTTTCAACTTGATGCTTGCACTTTTGCCAATCTTGATAATTATTGCTTCATTATGGCTTCAGCTAATACTCTGTTAAACTAAAAACAAGTGATAAAATCAGAAAATGTGGATTTGTGTCCGCATTGCACAGGCACACACACAAAAACACACCCATAAACTCCCAATCACACACACTCGCACACTCATGTGTCTATCCACACACTCAAATGTGTGTATGCACAAACACACCCTTACAAGTTCACACACACATATAAAATCCTCAAGAAGGCTGTTTCACATGGAATGAGGAAAACATCTGAGATCAAAAATCTTTTCCATTGCCTCACTGAGAAATAGAATCTTGTCCAACAATAAATATTCCAGCAACTCTTTAAAAGCAGCTGATGTACCCATGCAACAGGGGAAGTTTTTAATTTTTTTTAAGTCCCTGGGATATTTAACCACGAAAGCCTCCTCTTATTCTCTTAGGCTTTCTCTAAACTCCAGGTTCTGGGTTCAGCCCAGGACTCCACACTTAGGAGGCTGTCTTTGCAGAACCCAGAATGACTAGATCCTCCCAACCGCACATGGCCGTAACCCCCAGTGCATTTCCTGTGGGGCATGGCACTCGAGAGAACCCTCTCATTGTTCTGCACGTGTACTTAGCTGAAAAACCTTCCAGATTAATACAAATTACTGAAATAATAATCAAGATAAAACAAATGAAAGACTTGCCACCATGTTGGGCACCTGTACATTTGCTCTCACTGTGCTGCTGGCTCCAGGTACCCACAGAATCTAGGCCAATGGCTCTGAGGTCTGGAACTGCTGCATCCCAGCTACCCTGTGCCCAGGCTGCAAGCAGGACCATAGGCCATTCCCACACAAGAAGTACTGGCAGGAAGAAACCACAAGGGTGGCACCCAGTGGACTCAGGGGAGAACTCCTCCTCCACCCAGGGTCAGTCTGGCCATACAGGGGCCCCTCCGCCTGCCCTGGCAGGGGCAGGCTGTGCAATTAAGAGACATATCACATTTTTTTAAATGGAGTGCAAAAAGCAGAACATGTACCTTCCTAAATAACCTACAAGGGGTAAAATCCCACCCATGCCATTGTATTGGTGGTGTCCCACTGCCTCAACCACTTGACTTCCAACACCTTCCTGGGTTTCACTCTGTGGATAACCGGCTTCTTTTTTTATCCTATGTCCTCAAATTCAAAAAGTAAGAACAAAGTTCATCTATTTGGTGAATAACAATGGCCTCTGCATAGAGAAGTCCTACTAGAAACTGCACTGGAAGACAATCATAAATGAAGGCATGATTCTACGGCTGAGAATGGCATGTACTTCAAGGTAGGAAAAAACAATGCACCCTTAGGGTCACCACTACCCACTTTAATGGCCTCTTCAGAGAGACTCTCTGAGTCTGATTCCTGGTCTGAAGAATTCTTACAAAATAATTACTGCAAGGATTGAACATTATAAACTGAGTGGTCTAGTACAGAGAATACCACAAACAGATGTCCAAGGAATGACTGATCTTGCCTTTATGTTCCATATCTGCACCTTCCTCTCCACCATGATTCAGCTGCAAGATTACCACAGCAGCAGCCCATCGTGATCCTGATCCCAAATCAAGGTTCCTGCCTTTCCTATAGTTACCTCTGACTTTTAAACACTCCTACCCCTGCTTCTAGTCACTGAGATACCTGATACTACTGTCATGGGTTAAAACCCCTGATATCCCAACTGCCCTGGAGACAGAGCCAAATGACAAGTCTTTTCCCCCTCTTTAAAACATCCATCAAGCACCTCAGTGCAGAACCTGAGATTTGATTCAAGATATGAGTAAGAACTGGTCCCTGCCCTGAAGAAGAGAAACAGACATGTAGTCAGTACTCTGAAAGGCAGAATATAGGAATGATGGGAGCACAAGAGAATCACGAGGGCAGTAGTAAAAAATATCTAGAGGTGGTAACTACCCAGCCTTGTTTTGAAGCTCTCAGAAGGAAGGGAAAGCATTGAGGGCTTACCCAAAAGACAGGAAACAGCATGGTGTGTTCAAGGCATATTTAGTGTGGCCAAACAAATAAAGGGGATTACTGGAAGATAACGACGTGCCAAAGAAAATCATCTAGGATCCTGCATTAAGTCTGGAATTTACCTTATACATACCTTATAAGTAGAAAAAAGAAAAAAACTGATAAGTACAATTGTGTCCAAAGTGACTATTCATGTCTTCAAGAATTAGATTCTAGATAGATCTTCAAAAGTCTACACAGAACATTAAAAGAATAGGAAAAAAAAATTAAAAGGTAAAATATTTGTAACCTATATTACAAGTGATATAAAAATATTAAGTTCCTTACTATAGAAAAGAGAGAAGAAAAAGAACAAGAAATCTATAGAAAAAAATGATTTAAGAGATATGAACAGACAGTTCACAAAAAAGAATTGAAAATGACCTTTAAAGTTTATGAAAACATGCTCAACTCACTCAGAATAAGAGGAAAGCAAATTCCAAATATACTGAGTTAACTGTTTCTCACCAGTCAGGTTGGCAAAAATTCAAAAGACTGACCACCTATAATGAGGCAAGACTAAAGAAATACACTCATATACCCAGGGGGAATGCCAAGGGCACATGCCTTGAGGCGGAAAATTTAGCTAACTCATACATGTATTTACCCTTTAACCCATCAACATCATTTCTAGGAAAGCACAGGCAAGAATTTTAAAAGATACACGCATAGGGTTACTCACTGTAGCACTATTTTACAAAAAGATAAAAAAGAAACAAAAAAGGCTGTAAACAATAGGTCTTTAAAGGCACTGTGGCTCCTATCCAGTTGCTCTCTGTCTCAGACGACTTGATCTAGGAAAGCCAACTGCATGTCATGAGCAGCTTGATGACCCAGGTGGTAAGGAATTGAAGCCTCTGGCCAACAGCCATGTCACTAGCCATCTTGGAAGTGGGTCCCCATCCCCAAGAGGCACATGATTGAGAAGGACCCAAAGCAGCATCACACATGTTCTCAGAACTGAACTGAGATTTAGACCAGAGCTCATAGGGTGCTTCCTTGGTGGCTCAGATGGTAGATGGCTCAGATGCAGGCAGATGGCTGCCTGCAATACAGGAGACTCAGGTTCAATCCCTGGGTTGGGAAGATCCCCTGGAGAAGAGAATGCCTACCTACTCCTGTATTCTTGCCTAGAGAATTCCATGGACAACGGAGACTAGCAGGCTACAGTCCATGGGGTCACAAAGAGTTGGACACAAAGAGACTAACACACACACATCACATCACAGAATAACCCCTATATGATTCAGCCCTGACGCAGATCCAAAAGAGTATCAAAAATCTTTAAAGCAGAACTGAGATTAAAACCACTGGCCACAGACAGTGAAACAGAATTTATGGTTGAACCTAACCAAGGTGATAGCCTGCTAAAGCAAGAAATGGATAAACAAAGCATCAACATTTAAGAGGACCCTGCAACTAGAGAGTCTAGAGAATATACATTCCTCATGTGCAAGACACAGCTATAATGCCAGGAGAGTATGAATAACTCTTAAGAGAAAAAATAGTCGACAAAGGCCAACCTCCAGGCAACTCAGATGTAGAAATGATCAAAGACATAAAGTAGCTACTAGAACCATGCTCCATGAGGTGAAAGAAAATAAAATCTAAGGGAAAGAAAAGTGTTCAACAGAGAAAGGAAATGTAAAAATTACCCAACAAAAATTTTAAAAGACAGAAATGTAGTATGCAAAATAAAAACTCACCGGATCAGCTCAATAACAAAATGAATATCAGGAAGTAAAGAGTAAATGGACTTGAAAATAGATTAATAGAAATCCAATCTAAAACAATAGAGAGAAAAAAGAAAATGTGATGTGAACAGAGAACCAGAGATGTATATAAGAATCTCAAGGTAACACAAAAGAAAACAGGAAAAGATTGGCATAGAAAAAAGAATTTGAAAAAATAATAGCTGAACACTACCCCCTCACAACGCAAATTTACAGATTCAAGAAGTGAGAAAAGGGGGAGGATAAACTCCAAGAAAACCACACCCAAATACTTCATGATCAAACTGCAGAGAGAAAAAGATAAAAACAAAAATTAAAAAGCCAGAGAATGTGATGTGTGTTTGTGCTTACTTGTTAAGTTGTTTCTGATTCTTTGTGACCCAATGGACTGTAGCCCACCAGGTTAATCTGTCCATGGGATTCTCCAGGCAAGAAGACTGGAGTGGGTTGCCATTTCCTCCTCCAGGGGATCTTCCCTACCCAGGGATCAAACCCACATCTCCTGCATCTCCTGCATTGTCAGGTTGAGTCTTTACCACTAAGCCACCTGGGAAGCCAAGAATCTGATGCATTACGTAAAAGAGAACGGAGATGTTCTCTAAGGATTTTCCTTCAGAAATAGGAAGCCAAAAACAGGTTAGGAAGATGGCCACGGATTAAAAGTAAAGGGAGGTTTGTCAAGTAACCACTTGGTTGTCCAGATGTTCCCATGAAGACTTGGAGACCTGTGGTTGGCTACTAGTTGGGAAAAGTGGAATATTAAGGTTCATCCTACCCTGAATGTGAGCACACAGACTTCTGATCACCACCAAGGTCTCTATCAGAGCTGAGAAACCAGTGTTTAAACAATGTTTGGAGAAGCTGCCTCTCCCTCTGCTGACTCTAGATTTCCAGGGTGGGGATCTGCAGCCTAACTACAGCTCAAGGCTAAAAGCCACAGATAAATGCTCCTGACTTTTTATTATGAGGCAGTCATCCCAGCAGATCTCCTGCTTATGTCACTTTCTACCTGCTTTCAAGAAAGCCTGGGGCTTCCCTGGTGACTCAGTGGCAACTACTGAGCCCTCTCATGCAACTGCTGAGGCCTATGCACCTTAGAGCCGATGCTCAACAGGAGAAGCCACCAAAATGAGAAGCCCATGCGCTGCAGCAAAGAGTAGCCCCTGCTCACCGCAACTAGAGAAAAGCCCTCCCAGCAACGAAGACCCAGCCAAGCCAAAAAATTAATAAAATTATTTTTTTTTAAAAGAAAACCTGTTGATTCTGCCCCAGTGGAAACAGGGAGCTCTGTCTATAGTATAAATGTTTATACTGTGTTTCTAAGACATTTTTTGAGGCAAATTATCTGTGAATATGTAGGTTCTCTTTTTAATAACTCTTCAGCACAAACTGCATATTCTTATTAAATGGACACAAATATTCAGGACAGTTTATACTTCATACAGAATTGAAAATCTTCCAGTGAACACTAAGTCATGATTTTAAAAGTTTGGTTGCTGATGGTAGAAACTACTTGACTGAATTAAGTATCTGGGATTAATCCTTGAAAAACAGATATCTCCACACTTTTTAAAAAAGAATGACTTCATTTTCTAATTCTCAAATTCTTCTAAAAACAACTGTCTAATTCTTAAGTGGGTCAATTTAAAAAAGAAGAATGGGGAAAGATACAGCATGCAGGCAATAATCAGAAGAAACTGGAGTGTCTAGATTAGCATCAAATAGGCAGACTTCAGAGCAAACAAAGTTAACAAGACAAGAAGGAACACTGCGTGATGGAGAAGCATCAATTCACAGAAATCCTAAATGTATATGCAAAACTCAGAACCTCAAAATACTTGAAGCAAAAGCTGATCAAACTGAAAGAACTGATTTTTGAGCTTAAATTCTGTAGCCACTCACAGCCTGCCTGTCTCGATTTCTGCTCCACCTCCCCACAGCTCAACCTCTTGGGAAAACCACTCCCAGTTAAATCCAACTGTCTGACAGCTCTTTGCACCTGTTGCTGAATGGAGCTGGAGAACAGGACACAGTCATGCTAATTAGGCTTACTTTAAATTCATGACATTCCAGTGGATCCTTAATGTTACCATTTTCCCAAGCCATTCCTCTACCCCCCTACCCCCTGCAATGAGATCTCTATTTTCCCTCCTCTCCTCCCACCTGTGTTGGTTTTTCTCTTTTCGCCACTGATAACTCAGCCTTTTTTTTTTTTCTTTTTTAGTTTCTCATGACCTCACTCACCACTTCGGTAATTTCATCCAATCTCATTGTTTCAAATACAAAATATATTCCTTTCTTAAGGCTGTATTACCACAAATGAGGTGGCTTAAAATAACAGAAATTCATTATGTCTGAGTTCTGGGGGGCAGAAGTCTGAAAGAAGGGGTCAGCTGGGCCAGTTTCCTCCAAGACACTAAGTAGACTCCTTCCCCCTGCCCACTAGCACACGGTGGTGCCAACAATCTTTAGTGTTCCTTGGCTTCCAGCTACCTTTCTCCCATGTCTGCCTCTCTTGAGAGGCATTCTCCTCTCTGTTTGTATCTGTGTCTTTTCCCGTCCATGGACACCCCTCTCTGGATTTAAGACCTCCTCTCATCCTGTGTAAGCTCATCGTATCTAATTACATCTGCTGCTGCTGCTGCTGCTGCTAAGTTGCTTCAGTCATGTCTGACTCTGTGCGACCCCATAGACGGCAGCCCACCAGGCTCCCCCGTCCCTGGGATTCTCCAGGCAAGAACACTGGAGTGGGTTGCCATTTCCTTCTCCAATGCATGAAAGTGAAAAGTGAAAGTGAAGTCGCTCAGTCGTATCTCACTCTTCGCAACCCCATGGACTGCAGCCTACCAGACTCCTCTGCCCATGGGATTTTCAAGGCAAGAGTACTGGAGTGGGATGCCATTGCCTTCTCCGAATTACATCTGCAAAGATATTTAAAACTAAGTTCACCTGCCATGTGTACCTGAATTTTGAGGTATCACTATTTAATTCAGTATACTTCACTCTCTGTCCTCCAAAAGTTGACATCTGCCATGCATACAAAATACATTCACCTCATCTTAAAATCCTCCATTCCAGAATTAACTCAAAATTTCATCTAAATATGATCAACTCAAAAAGTTCCCAGTCCCATCATCTACTTACCTAAATGGCCCAGATGGTTGATACTGAGGGTGTGACCCATCCTGGGGCAAAATCCCTCTTCATGGGTAGACCTTTTAAACTAGAAAGAATGTTATCTGCTTCTGAAATGCAATGGTGAGACAGGCATAGGATAGGCATTTCCATTTCAAAAGGGAGAAACTGGAAGGAATGAAAGGGTCATGGGTCCCAAGCAAGTCCAAAACTCAGCAGGGAAAATTCCACTAGGTTTCAGGACCTGACAATAATCCACTGTTATTTGATTCTCTACCCTCTGGGCCTGCAGAGAAGAAAATCAAAACAATTAAAAAACTTCCTATAAAGAGAACTTCAGGCCCAGATGGTTTCACTGATAAACACTACCAAATATATAAAGTAATATCAAGATTCTATACAAACTCTCCCAGAAATAAGATATTACCAGGGAAAAAACTATAGATTAATAACATTCATGAACACAGATGCAAAAATTCTGAAAAAATATGTTAGCAAACCAGGTTCATAAATACATAAAATAATATACCATGACCAAAGGGCTGGGGGAAGAGATGGGGGGCAGGGGTGGTTGCTATCTCAGGAATGCAAGGCTGGTTTAACATTTGAAAATAATTCTATGTAATTTACCAGACTAATAAACTAAAAAAGAAAAGCTACAGATCACTTTAATAGATTCAGTAAGGCATTGGACAAAAGTCAATATCTATTCCTAAAAATTGCTCTCTGTGCAAAATAGGAAGAGAGAAGAACTTTGTCATCCTGCTAACTGTCATCCATGCAAAACCTATAGCTAATATCAAACTTGATTATGAAAGTCTGAATGTTTTTCCCCCAAAATCAGAAACAAAACAAGGAGGTCCTCTTTTACCATTCCAAATCAAGCATCATACTAGAAGTTCCAGCCAGGGTAACGAGGCAAGAGAAAGTAAAAGCATCCAAATTGGAAAAAAAAAGAAAAGAAGTAAAACTTTTTTATTCACAGATGATATAATAAATAATAGAACTACTAGAACTAATAAGTAAGTTTTACATAGTTGCAGGATATAAAATCAATATACCCATATTAATTGTATACTAGCAATAAAAACTTAGAAATTTAAACTTTAAAAATATACCATTTACAACCACATCCAAAAAATATGATATAGTTAGGAATATGTCTGAAAAAACATATGAAAGACTTAAACACAGAAAAATACAAAGTATTGCTAAGAGAAAATAAAGAATTCCTAAATAAGTCTATACATATATACTGTGTTTATGAGTCTGAAGACTCAGTACTGTTAAGGGGTCAATTCTTCCCAAATTGATCTCTAGACTCAGAGAAGTCCTAACCAAAATTCTGGTAGCCATATTTATAAAGAGAAAATTTGAAAATTTGGTTCTAAAATGTATGTGAAAATTACAAGACTTGAAAAGCCAAAACAATTTTTTAATAAAAAAAGACAAATTTGGAGGATTAGTACTATATGATTTTAAGATTATTATAGAGCTACAGTAAGTAAAAACAGTATGATACTGACATAAAGATAGACATATAGAGATGGCATAATGAACTGATAAATGGAACAGAACAAAGAATCTAAAAATACACTCATACATATAAAGACAACTAATTTTCATCAAAGGCACAAAAGCAAGTCAGTGGAGAAGAACAGTCTTTTCAGAAAATGATGCTGGAAATAAAGATATCCATATAACTTCAATTCAAACCTCACACCATATTTGAAGATTAACTCAAGTGGACCATAGGCCTAAACGTAAAAGCTAAAATTGTAAAACTTTTAGAAGAAAACAAGATAAACCCTTTGTGTGTGACCTTAAGTTGGCCAAAGATTTCTTAAATGCAACACTAAAAGCATAATTTATAAGAGAAAAAAGACAAACTGCACTTTATAAAATTAAAATCTTCACTCTCCATAAGACCTTGTTAAAACCTTGAATGACCAGCCACAGACTGGGAGAAAACAGTTGTTAATCATATATTCAGTACAGAAGGAATTGTATCCAAAAATATATAAAGAAATCTCAAACTTCAATAAGAAAACAATCAGCCCAATTTTTTTAAATGGGTAACAATTTGAACAGACACTTCACAAGTGAGAAGATACACAGACAACAGATTAGCACAAAGCAAATGCTCAACATCCTTAGTCATTAAGGCAATGCAAATTAAAACCAAAACGAGATACCATTATTTAACTAATAGAATGGCTAAGATTAAAAAGACTGCCCATCCCAACTGTTGGCAACTGGAACTCCCACGCACTACCGGTGGGAATGAACATGATATAGTCATTCTGGAAAACAGTTTGACAGTTTGTTCACTTCACAAACATCAAAAATATATATATGTATATTCTATATATGAATATATATGAGTGGACATATATGACTATATATGTTACATATATATGATTATATATAATATAATCCAGGTATTTCATTACCAGTATTTACCTAGGAGAACTTAAAACTTGCATCCACACAAATATTTGTCCATGAATCTTCACAGCAGTTTCATGTTTAATAGCCAAAGAATGAAAACAACACAAATATACACCAACAGGTTAACAGACTTAAAAAACCAGGATTGTACCTATACAATGGGATTCAACTCCACAACAACAAAAATGAACTACTTATTTATCCCTGACTCAACAGGGATAAATCTCAAAATATTAATAATTATGCTGAGTAAAAGAAGCCAGACTAAAAACAGTCTATAATGTATAATTCCATTCACTGAAAATTCCAGAAAATGCCAACTAATCCAGAGTGACAGAAAGGAGATCACTGGCTGGGAGGTGACAGGATGTATGTTGGTGCCAACTGAATGAAAAATGCCCGCCAAATCTTCCTTGCTCCCTATTTGCCAGGGAAAGACTTTGTTATGTCCATGGACAATTTGAAGACTGCATACTATCCCCAAAGAGAGCAGAAACTAAAAACATGCAAACATTTGAACTAAGGAATCAGGCATCTGAGGGGAGCAGGTGCTTTGTGCTGCCATTCATTTGAGAATAAAACTTCCAATATAAGGTTTGTTCAGGTGGCTATGAGAATACAGGAATAAACTCTTAACTTCCCACAGAGTGGGCATGACTGTTTCCAAGAGTTAACCCTTCCATAGATGCCATGAGATCCACAGCAGCACCCTTTCAGAAACCTGTTCCAGGTCAGAAGCCAGTAAGGGGAGGAAAGAGTCAGCAGGTGGGCAAACATTCAGATTTCCTGTGATCAAGGTCCCAATCTCCTTTTTTGTTCCCGAAGTTTCAGCCTTGAACAAAAGCTGCATTTGAAACAGACATAGGAATTGCCCTACTGTGAATAACCAGAACAGAGAAACAGCCCTTGCCCTGTAAATGATTGTGTGGACATGGGTACTGGGCCCATGGGGAGAACAATGCTCTTGGGAGAGAAAAGGCTGTGGCACAGAATCACTGTGCTGGACAGAAACCTGCCTTTCCACCCCTAACCCATGGAGAGCAGGGGTTGGGGGGCGGGGCAGTCCCAGAGGCTTGTCTTCTGCTCAGAACATGCCCAAGCCCTTTCTCTGGAGGCCTTCCATTCATCTCCAAATTGTCAGCAAAGCAGGATGGCACTAACTTTGAAGTGCCCACTCTAATACCACCAGTGCCACCTTCTCAATTCAGTTTATTGAACTTTTCTCTCTTCTCTTCCACACCTCAGAGGTCCACTTCCTCTGACACATGCCAACACCAGTGCTGTCCATTCCGAAGCCTCCCTCATCCCTCCAGGTACACAGAGCTGAGGTCCTTGCATGCTCATCAGTTCAGTTCAGTTCAGTTCAGTTGCTCAGTGTGTCTGACTCTTTGCGACCCCATGAGTCGCAGCATGCCAGGCCTCCCTGTCCATCACCAACTTCCAGAGTTCACTCAGACTCATGTCCATCGAGTCAGTGATGCCATCCAGCCATCTCATCCTCTGTCGTCCCCTTTTCCTCCTGCCCCCAATCCCTCCCAGCATCAGAGTCTTTTCCAATGCTG
>NW_011495058.1:3803308-3807337 GCF_000754665.1 Bison bison bison
GAGGCAGGTCAAGTGGTCTGGTATTCCCATCTCTTTCAGAATTTTCCACAATTTATTGTGATCCACACAGTCAAAGGCTTTGGCATGGTCAATAAAGCAGAAATAGATGTTTTTCTGGAACTCTCTTGCTTTTTTGATTATCCAGCAGATGTTGGCAATTTGGTATCTGGTTCCTCTGCCTTTTCTAAAACCAGCTTGAACAACTGGAAGTTCACGGTTCACATATTGCTGAAGCCGGGCTTGGAGAATTTTGAGCATTACTTTACTAGTGTGTGAGATGAGTGCAATTGTGTGGTAGTTTGAGCATTCTTTGGCATTGCCTTTCTTTGGGATTGGAATAAAAACTGACCTTTTCCAGTCCTGTGGCCACTGCTGAGTTTTCATGGGCATGCTCATACCCCTCTTTAAATTCAACTCCAATGCCACCACTTCTCTGAAGCTCCTTCCATAGGAAAGTCTGTACCCCTCATCATCGGGGTCACAAATAGACTTAGTAAACTCTGCTATATTTCCCAGGTCATACTGCCCACCACTGTCTGGTCCCCATCAGTCTTTCCAGCAGCCTGTGAGACCCTGTGGCCAGCACATGGAGGTGCTCAGTTGGAGGACAGATAAACTCTTAATGGTGTCATTTGTAGGTTATGGTGATTTCTAGTGTTCTTCTCAGCAGTAGTGTCCTGCATGCATGCGTGATCAGGTCGCTTCAGTCATGTCCGACTCTTTGCCACCCTATGGACTGAACCCGCCAGGCTCCTCTGTCCATGGGATTCTAAAGGCAAGAAGACTGGAGTGGGTTGCCATGCCCTCCTCCAGTGGAATCTTCCCGACCCAGGGATCAAACCCACATATCCTGTGTCTCCTGAATTGCAGGCAGATTCTGTACCTCGGAGCCACTGGGGAAGCCCAGTGCATCCCCAAATTCAGGGATGCATCCACAAATTCAGGAGGCTTACCTAGCAGACCATCTGATAGAGGAGAAATTAGGTTCCCTTTCCCTACCCCCACATCTCCTAGTGGGAAATGGCAAAGCTTTAGGCAGAATGGCACCCATCCCTGAAACAGGTCTGTAACATCACTCCCCTCTAGGAGTTAGAACGTTTCTGTTCAAAGCCTACTCTGGCAGGTAAACCTGACAGCTACACCTCTGGGATGTGGAAGAGAGAGCCCGCTGCTAGAGGCAGGGAGAGAGACGGTAGGGTGGCATGTCCAGCTAGGGCAGAAGAGAAGCAAGGGAGGCAGATGTCATATGGAGACAAGGTGTCTGTGAGCTGAGCAGTGGGCTCCAAGAAATGAGCGGCTTCTGTCATGAGGTGAAGATAATCAGGCTGACCCCAGCAATCACCAATCATAACCAGGCCAGCTGAACTCTGTTAGTGAAAAGGAAATGTCCCATCCTGTCTCCTGTCCTTCATGCCAATGGTTGTCTGCTACAATTCAGCAATTGTATGCCAAGTACCTTCCCCAGGGGGAAAAGCCATCTTTCCTACCAACTGCTATAGTTTATGTTATAACCATAAACTCCAGATTAATTAAAGTTGAACAAAATTAGTATACCATAAAATTAAGTTTTATCCCATTCAAGATCCCAAGTTTACCCTGCAACAATTACGATTGGGGGTGGGGGGGGGGAAGGGGGGCCGTGGGGAGGGGTGTGGTTCCCTGCAGTTGTGTCAAATAAAAATGACTAAAATTGAAATACAATTTTTCCCACATCACTGCCACAGATTTACTTACTTCCTGTTGCAAGATTTCAGAAAAAAGGCCATGACAGTCTATAAAACGTGGTTGTGGAATGTTATTGAAAGTTAAAATATAACCTTTAGTTTTCTTGGTCTTTGGTTTGTTGGAGGACACCCTGGCGCTTAGGCGCCCCCTAGGGACTCCCTCGCAGAACACTCACCTTTTTTCCAAATGCAAGGCCAGGGTGACTTAGACATTCTCCCTGGGCGTCCCTTGTCCACTACTCAGATGATAATGCTGGTAAAAAGTGTCATACTGACCAAAGACCAGCTCATCCCATGTATAGCACAGTACTAAACAGAGGTGGACTTGCCACTCCAAGATTCTTTTGATGTAGAAACCATCTAAAATATCAGTCAAGTTATCCATGGTTAATTATTAAGGAGCAAGTTTTTTTTCCTTTAACTTTCCAATGAAATTGAAGACTCTGTTCTTGTTCTTGGCTGTCAAAGCAGATGACATACGGATGCAGAAGTAGTACAGGAGAAAGGGAATAAAGAGTAATGGTTATGGCACAGTTCACAATAAAGAGGGCAATCTAGTCTGAGTTCTGGGTGGGGTACGGTGGGTAACAGAAACGAGGGGCTGTGGCTTTGTGGACTGGGGGAGGCAAAATCCTCTGTTTGCCTTTGATCTCCTCTCCTTTGTAGAACCTCAATAATTGCGTGTGTGTGTGTGTGTGTGTGTGTGTGTGTGCGTGTTAGTCACTCAGGTGTCCAACTCTGTGCGATCCCATGGACTTTAGTCAGCCAGGCTTCTCTGTCCATGGAATTCTCCAGGCAAGAATACAAGCATGGGTTGCCAGCCCTTCTCCAGGGGATCTTCCTGACCCAGGGATCAAACCTGGGTCTCCTGCATTGCAGGCAGATTCTTTAACATATGAGCCACCAGGGAAGACTGTCAATTATTACTATTATTATTTATTTGGTATGAGTAAATTGGCCTTGCCAATTTCTAAAAGGAGGCTAGCTATGGTGATACACACACACACACACACACACACACACTCAAAGAGGAGAGCTCTGGCCAGGGTGGAGGAAGAATATGGGAGGTTTCTGTCATGAGGTGAAGATAACCAGGCTGACCCCAGCTATCACCAATCATAATCAGGCCAACTGAATTCTGTTAGTGAAAAGGGATATGTCCCATCCTGTTTCCTGTCCTTTATGGACAAGAGGGAACGCAAGGAGGTCCTCATTTGATGTTTCTACTGCAAACTGCAAAAGGCTCCTCCTAGATGCCTATCCTCCTCCTAGCCGGGGAGTATCCGTTTTCCGCAGCGTCCAGGAGACTTCGCTCCCGTGGTGTTATCGCGGGTTGCCACTGCTGATCCACAGGCTCTTTTTAAGAACCTTGAAAGTGTATTGATAATTCCCAATTCAATCCTGGACCACTGGCGTCCTCTGTTGGTCACCTAAGGAAGGGGAGGGCAGACACCCTTGAAAAGACTCGCACGGAGCTGGCCCACCGGATTCGCGGAGACTTCGGGGAGCAATTGTGCCCTCCGGCTCACCACCCCCCGCCCCCCACCCTGCATAATGCGAAGTGTTCAGATTACACAGACGAGCGAGACTCCCCGAGTCTCCATTTAAACGCACCGCTGGGAACTTGAAAAAAAACTAGCCTGAAAAAAAAGTGAATATCACCAATTTTAAGGACTGTTCAGTTATTAATTACGCTTCAGCAATGCTCGTTTTATTGTTTTTTTTTAATATATTCTTTTGTTGTGAATATAAGCTCTATTTGAAAACCTCATCAGGGAAAATACCTAAAACAAAGACAAGCGTGATGTCAAATCTCTGACAAACCCATTTGCCGCCGGTCCACTTTAGTAACCAGGGACTTGCAGACACCCGTAAAGTGCGAACCCTCATGGCATTGAGAAGTCTATCTGGAAAGAGGGAAGACAACGTGCGCACCTGCAGACGCGCATTTGTGGGGGCCGAGGTGCTTGTGGTAAAGCCCCAAGTCCTTGGCTCCCTGAGACCTAGATGCGAATCGGGCATCCTCATTCAGAAATGCATCCTCCACCCCCCGACCAGAGGAATTAAATTTTTCAAAGTTTTGCAAAGTACACACGGTGAGAAGCTGCGCTCACCAGTTTTCTTGACACTATTTCGACGCGGAGCGACCTCAGCCTGGGCCACAGAGAGAGAAGGGCGGTTGCAAGGGAGTGGCCCAGGTCAGGGTCGCTGGCGTGGCCTGGGGCGCAGGAGACCCCGGGACGACCAAGACGCCTGTGTGGCCGGAGGCACCTGGGACTGCAGACTGGTGGGGCTGCCAGATTTC
>NW_011495058.1:3807788-3827126 GCF_000754665.1 Bison bison bison
TGACCGCACTGACGTTGCTCCGCGGACCGCCGGCGGCACGAGCTGGGGCGGGCACGGATGGGGCGCCGGCCCAGTGGTGCGCTGCGAGCCGTGCGACGCGCGTGCCGTTGCCCAGTGCGCGCCGCCGCCCCCCTCGCCCCCGTGCGCCGAGCTGGTGCGCGAGCCGGGCTGCGGTTGCTGTCTCACGTGCGCGCTGCGCGAGGGTCAGCCTTGCGGCGTCTACACCGAGCGCTGTGGCTCCGGCCTCCGCTGCCAGCCGCCGCCTGGCGATCCGCGCCCGCTACAAGCGTTGTTGGACGGCCGCGGGCTCTGCGCCAACGCCAGCGCCGTCGGCCGCCTGCGCCCTTACCTGCTACCGTCCGCGTCAGGTGAGCTGCCCGCGCCATATGCGCTGCCGAAGCGCAGCCCTGGGCTAAGGTCAGAGGTGGTGCCACTTCGTAGCTCTTCCCGCCCCAAGGGTTGTACATGGGAAAGCTGAAGCCTCAAGACTCGAGGGCGCTTGCCGGAGGTACCTTCCCGACCGGCCTTCTACTCTCTTCGTTCTTTGAGTTGCGAGTTCTTGTAAATTGTAAACCTCTTTCGGCGAAAACGGATTATAGATTCCCTGGGGAGGGAGGGAGCAGATTTGGAGGTTAGTGGTCAATGGGGAGGTCATGGACGGAGGAGACTCTCCGGCCATTCATGCAGGCGCCGCGCGGAAATGTGGGCGTGTACTGTGTGGCCCAATTCCGATTTGGGTTTCCCACGAGCTAAGAACGAATGTGTCCGCGCGGACGATTCTTGCGGACCTAGAGGCGCAGAGGACGGGACCGGGTGCATTTGGACCGGGAATGTGGGCAGGCACGTTGTAGAAAATGGTACCTGGCTTTAACAGTACTAAGATATGCACAGATCACAGTTTGCAAAGCAGTGTCCCGTCCAGGGGTGTCCCAAAACCAGGGAGGTGGGAACCGGGTATATCTTCTGCAGTCGGACAACCTGACGTTCAGAAAAAAGTGACTCTGGAGGTGGCAGGTGTTCCTCTAACTTTGAAGCATGCTTAGCCAGCCTCAGTCCTGTGAGTGAAGAAGTTTCCACATCGCTGAAGGCGAGGAGAAAAAGCCCCCACCTCCAACCTCCAGCTGTACAGAGCACAGTAGGCTAGCCTCCACCCGCCCCAACATCCGTGGCTAGAAGGATGGAAGTCCCCTTCTAATTTCCCTCCGTGCAGGTTTCCTCTCCCAGGTGAGGCTATTTCCTCTCCAAGACTAGTGGAAAAGGTAAAATTACAACTGCCTAAAACTTACACTGGCTATAGTAGACTGTTAGAATTCCTGGGTGTGTTTGACACTCAGGGCAGTTGGGTCATTTGCTGTGTGTGTACTTCACTGCTACTGTGCATTTTTGGAAATTCAAAAGGTGATCTTAGAAGTTGTTACAGATATTATCATTTGGGCCCAGACTTTCATAGGCATTATGATTACTGTCATAGGATCTCTATAGTATAGGTTGATGTAGTTTATTATAAAATTACAAAAAGATCTAAGTGACTTCTCAAATTCGCTTGAGGGGGGAGAAGTAAATTTAAGTCAGTCAAAAGTTTAAGACCGTTATCTGTGGCTTAAATGGAAGGGGTTTCTCTTTGTGCTTGTCAGCAGGCATTAGAAAGAAACCAAAAGAAATTACTCAAGAGTTCTTGAAAAAGAGATGCAAATACATTCATTTACATATTCTTAGCATTCCCCTTTGGCCCAGTACTTCCCTGAAAAGAGAAAACTAAGATGAAAGGAAATTGAAACCAAATTAAAAACTTACTGTATCAGATCTGAGCTGGTTGAATTTGTGCTTTCCCAGACACCAGACCCTTTGGGAACTTTGCCACTTCTCTTCAAGGAACTGTTTCTTTTCCTGGGTGAGGAAATCAGAACCAGAGGGAATGGGGACTTCTCCAAACTCCCCGGTGAGCACACCTGTCCAAAGAGCCTCCTGAAGAGAGAAGGGTTTCTGCAACAGAGCAGAGTATCTTTCAACCTTACTCAACCCTCCAGAAGCATTCTCCAAGCTAAAGCGAGGCATTTGCTCCTCAGAGCCCGGAGCCAGAAGCCTTGGCGGGCTTCCAGGAGGGTGGGCAGGCTGCCATCTCGAGAGATGGATGTGTTCTCGGGAGGGTAGAGAACTGGTCAGCTGCAGCAGTACACTCGGCACCTCAGGTGTAGTAGACACGGGATCAGACAGTGAACTGAGCCCCACCTGGGAGGATGGCCTCAGGGCACTGCTTGTCACAGAGAAGCCATCCTGTGACAGATACGTGGCTACACAGAACCAGGCAAAAGGAAGGGGCTCTCTACTGGCCCTTCTCCCTTAACATCCCAGGTTCATCCAGGAAAAGAAATGGGCAGAGCATCCTGGCTCCACATCAGCTGTACATTTAGTCAGAGTCCTTGACATTCCAGTGGCATTGTGGACATTCCAATGCCCATAGCAAGTGTGTCTGCATTAGATCTACAGTCAGAGATCTGCAGGAAGTGGCTTCCTTCCCAGAGTGAAGCTCTTTGGCACAGAGGATTGTTAGCCTTGAGAGATGGAGATGTCCTTGTCCCCTCTGCTCCTGTGCAAAGGGGGTAGGAAGGACTTATCCAGGACAGTGCCCCAGGATGCATGGGGTCTGTGTAGCTCTCCTGAGTGTTCCAGACCCTACCTGGACAGTGAGTAAGAGATGCAACAGTGAACACCATATAGAACACTACCAGACAGGCCTCCTGAGTCCAGGTGCCTGAGGTAAAGCTGCTTTGCAGAGAATTCAGTTTCTCCATCTGAGCCCTTTACCTGGTAGCGCTTAGGACAGGCTGGAATCAGAATCCCTGGGGCTTGCTGACTCCCAGATGCTGCCATCACCCAAGTGCTTCTGATGCAGCAAGTCCAGGTGGGGCGAAGATATGCTTGTCCACAAGTCCTACACCCCCAGGAGGCCTGCTCTGAAGTAGCCCTACCAGAGTTCTGAATGGGCCTGAGCCTTCACTGACTCAGGTCTGCCCCCTCCTGGTGGAGGGTGAGAGATACGGAAAAGCTGAGAGCATGAAAAGCATTTTCTTCAGCAGCACATATGTTGTAGAAGCACACCACATTTAATTTTTAAAAGATGACTTCTTGAGGCCAAGGGAGTACCATTCACCACTAATATTATGGAATAATACTTTACCGCGGTGTTTTTTCTAAACTTATTTGGAATTGTTGAGTCACGTTTCTGTATGGATCAGACTTGATCAAAATGGTAAGATTTTGAAAAGACGGTCATTAAATATCAATGACCGTCAAGTCTGTGCCTCCTTGTGTCCTCCAAGGAAATGGCAGTGAGTCGGAAGAAGACCACAGCATGGGGAGCACAGAGAACCAGGCTGGCCCCAGCACACACCGGGTGCCCGTCTCCAAATTCCACCCCGTCCACACCAAGATGGATGTCATCAAGAAAGGTCATGCCAAGGACAGCCAGCGCTACAAGGTTGACTACGAGTCTCAGAGCACAGACACCCAGAACTTCTCCTCTGAGTCCAAGCGTGAGACAGAATACGTGAGAGCTTTTCCTCTTGCTGATGTGGGGGTGGGGCCACCTGGCCTGGGTATCCAGAGATCACAGGGTCACCATTACTCAAGAGCCCAGCAGTTACTCCAGTGGTCCTGCTGATGCACCAAGCAGCTGCAAGCCCCTCCTTAGAGAAGGGATATTGACCCTCCCCTATGGCAGAGAGCCCAGGAGAATCAGTGCACTGCTCTCCAGGCCTCGGCTGGGCAGAGCAGTGTTCTCACAAAGCTGGCCTCTTTTTGTCACTTGGCCTCTGAGTGTCCTGGCCTGTGTGTCCCTGTCCCAGTCCTGTAGCTTGCCCTGGGGAATCACAAGAGAGACGGGGCTGTGGTTGGCATCTGCACAGGAACGGTGACAACTAAATCAGACAAAAGATACTCGAGGAGCACGTGGTCAGTTCCCTGGGCGTCACAGGGTTTTATCAGACACAGAGTTCCCAGGTAACCCGTGCCTCCTCCCCAGGGGCCCTGCCGCCGGGAAATGGAAGACACGCTGAACCACCTCAAGTTCCTGAACATGCTCAGCCCCAGGGGCATCCACATTCCCAACTGCGACAAGAAGGGCTTCTACAAGAAAAAGCAGGTGAGCACCATCCAAGCAACTTGCTCCTATCCCTCCTCCACTGATATGGACGAGGGAACAGGCTTCCACCTGAGTTGTCTGGATGCAGCCCCTGCTCCCGCTCTATCCCCTCCCCCCCCACCACACCCAAGACCTGAGGAGCTTCACATGAGTGTCTTCTCACCGTCCATGACTCCTTCCCAACCCGCAGAACAGTGTAAGGCCTCCTGGGACCCCTGTACTAGCCATGGAGGGACCAGGACATGTTAGCATTGCACCATGGAGGGACATTCTTTATCAGCAATTGTAGAGAATTCCCAAGAAGCCTGATGTGATGTCCTATGGCAGGAAGCTTCTTCTGAGGTCCCATGTCGGACCCTTATACACCCGTGCCTTCCTGATGGTGCCCAGCTGTACAGGATCAGACACATGGGAGATGTGTTCATTTGAAGGCACAGGGAGTGCACCTGTGTAGATTTCAGATCATGTTCTAACAGCATCTCAACTGACTTTTTAGTGGGACAACTCCTACCACAGTACCTACAGAATTAATCACAGAACAGCACAGCCATGTTCAAAGTGTTGGTAGTAGTGACCTCAATCAGAGGGCCCCATCCTGTTCAGTGATCACTGAACAGATCTCGTTGGCCTCTTTGTATATTTCTATTAATCACTTATTTAGCAGACTTACCCTGAGAAGGTACCACGTACACAGCTCAGGGCGTACACTGAAAGACCCAGATGTGACAAGCACAGGGAAGATGGGGCATTGTCATGCCTCCCCCATTCAGCAGATAGACTTTGCAGGGCCAACAGGGTCCAGTGTCCACCCCTGTGAGACCCTGAGGGACACAAAACCACCAGGTCCCCTCGTTTTGGGGGGCACTCACATCCACCCATCACAGCCCCAGACACACGCTGTGCACACAAGGCCTTAATCAGTTGTGCTTTCTGAGGGTAGCAGAGACCACACTGGGAAGCCATCCTGGGTGCTGACCACCTGCCCCATTGATAGGACCCTCAAGGCAGGGCCTCCTCAGGGCTCATTTAATCTGTGCTCTGCCTGCAGTGCCGCCCTTCCAAGGGCAGGAAGCGGGGTTTCTGCTGGTGTGTGGATAAGTACGGGCAGCCCCTCCCGGGCTTCGACGTGAAGGGGAAAGGGGACGTGCACTGCTACAGCATGGAGAGCAAGTAGACTGTGGCCACGTAAGTGCTGGGGACTGGCAGATCCACAGGGGCACAGGACCCGGCCCTGGTGGGAGGGGACACCTGTAGATCCCAGGGGGTGGTGGCCTACACACAAGACAGAGCTCTCAATCTGCCCGGACAAGAGCAGGAGGGAGGGTCTGTGGCCAGGTTGTCTGAGAGACACCTCACATGCATGCTCCCACTGGGCTCTTCTGTCCATGGAATTTTCCAGGCAAGAATACTGGAATGGGTTGCCATTTCCTTCTCCAGGGAATCTTCCTAACCCAGGGATCGAACCCACATCTCTTGCATTTCCTGCATTGCAGGTGGATTCTTTACCACTGCGCCACCTGGGAAGAGACACTTTGCTTCATTTTATTTTATTTTTTTTTTTTTCACTTTGCTTCATTTTAAAGAACTTACAACACTTAAACATTCTTACACATGCAGTGTAAGATTTCCAAAGTTAAGCTTTTCCCCCACGAGCCTCATGGTTCATTTAATTTCACATGTAAATTGTTTTCATTGTTGAAAGAATGAGTTTCTAAAAGATGGTAGCATTTTTTTTTCTGGTAAAATACATTACAGGTCTCCTGAGTCAATGACTAGTATCATTTTAATATAAAGTTTACTTAAATCTAATATGAATGGAGACGGGAATGGCAACCCACTCCAGTATTCTTGCCTGAGAAATCCCATGGATGGAAGAGCCTGGCGGGCTATACTCCATGGGGTCGCAAGAGTTGGACATGATTTAGTGACCAAACCACCAGCACCACCAAACATAAAATTGGCCTTGTCCTAATTATACTTTGTTTGGTGACACTCTTAAGAGCCACAGAAAAATCAGATCAGTAAGATGAAAGTGTATCTGATTGTAGTATAAAATACCACTTTTAATGAAAGATCTTATCAAAAATTAGTATCACTTAAAGCCCATGAGTCATACTTAACACTGCACTATCGTAGAACAAAACTCCTCAAGCAACAGGTACCAGCCCCAGGTTTTAGCAATGATGGGAACAATGAACATGTTTTTGGTTGAACTTTTTGTTGAACTTTTGTTTTCAGGCTTTATGAAAGGTATTTCCTTTGCAAACTAGTGACTGGTTTTGACTTGTGATTTCCTTGATTTTTGAGCAAGCTCATTAATAAATGAATCATTTGCTAAAAAAAAATAATATGAAAATGAAATTTCAAACCATCGTGTGAAAGAATAAAATCATATTTCATTTTGTTTTCTTTTCATAACTGAGAGTCATTGGGAGAAAAAAAGAAATATATTTCATGGTCTCAAGACAAATTTAAGTAAACAGAAGAAAATGTCATTTTTAGTGATCAGTTCTGTTTCCTTGCAAGTTAAAAAAAAATAATTGAATTTTAGGGTGACTATGTTAGTGGACATTGTGGGCATCTCATGGAGTCCTCTGCTTCATTAAAAAGTGCAGGGTGAGCCCCTGCCCTGCCAAATGTGTGGGTGTCATGCCTGTTATCCCAGGGTGGGCGTTGAGCCCTTTTGATTTTGGGGAGATTTATTTCAACACATTCCTTTTTCTTTCTGTTTTAGTTAATGTGGAGCTCAAATAT
Source organism: Bison bison bison (assembly GCF_000754665.1). Lineage (NCBI taxonomy): Eukaryota > Metazoa > Chordata > Mammalia > Artiodactyla > Bovidae > Bison > Bison bison. Next base: position 3,814,684 of record NW_011495058.1, read on the forward strand.
GCCTTATTTTGCACAAAAGACTGCCAAGGACATGATCAGCAGCTGGCTACAGCCTCAACTTCTATTTCTTTTTGTGGTGAATTGATTTTTTTTTTTAAACCAAAGTTTAGAAAGAGATGTTTGAAATGCCTAGTTTTCTTCCACATGGTGAACCTGGCATCTTTCCACTTTCCAGTAGTCAGTGAAACGCAGTTTGATTTTTCTCGTTGCTTCCTATAAAAATACTTGTAAGCTCAAGCACGGTGCAGCCGTAAGCTCATGCTGCCCTGGGACCCTCCCCACCCATTCACCGCAGCCAACCCTCCACTTCATGCCTTAGCAACGCGTGTGGCTCATGTAGACGCACTTCATCTGCACTTGTAAGACGAGACAAGGCCTCATCAAGAAGAGGAACGCCCTGTCCTTTAATGCCTGCACATCCCGACACACCCACCCGGGGCTACCGGGGCCAGGGTCCCTGGACCAAGAAGATATTTTGTATCTTCAAGGGGCCTGCACTGCTTGGAAACAAGTGGAGAGAATCAAGTGGAATCTTGTTTGGAAAAAAAAAAAAATGACAAGAATGTTCTAGGGAACTCTGGAAACCGACAAAGGCGGGGATTTCTGACCCTTCTTTGTCAGGCAGCTTTCTGAAGACACGGGCTTTGCTGAAGCCCCATAGGGCAGGGGGGCAGGGCGACTTGCCAGAGGCAGTACAAGTAATAGCCTGGCTCTCCAGATGACTGCGGAAAACAGTGTTTTCCCACTCAGCCATTCAAGAGCAAGTTTATTCTTGAAGATAAGCTCCTTGAAGGCAAAAAAGGTTTCTTTCCATTTCTCCCCTTTTGTCCTCCTTGGCACAGTATAAAAAATAATCATCCTGTATAACCTGGAAGACGAGTGGCTTGTCGGGGAGCCGGTCAGGGACGCTGGGAGCACAGAAAATCGCCCTTGCTTGGTGCACTTGGACTTCCTCCTTTTCTTTCTAAGTCACAAGTACACACAGAGTACCCTCTTCCTGACTGTTCACAGTGTATACGTCATCGTCCAAATATGATAGCACCTATACTAGATAATCCTAGATGAGTTGTAAGCATTGCTAGAGAATATAAACACAGCCACGACCGAGGGAGGGGGCTTGTGCACGGGGCTCGGCCACTCTCCTGGGGGCGCCCTCCCAAGTCTGCAGGAGAGCAGGGAGGGGTCCCTGGCCACCCCTCTACAGCCTCTGGTTGGATCCATGCTGCACACAGCCCTCCTGGAGAACACAAAGGGATCTCAAAGATGTTCCGCCTACCTATTAGCTTTCCTTTATTTTTTTAATTAAGTTTTTGAGGAAAAAAAGTATTTTTGAAAAGTTTGTCTTGCAATGTATTTATAAATAGTAAATAAAATTTTTACCATAAAGAATCCCCCTTCCTCCAGTTTTTGTGTTACTAACTAACCAGAGGGCAGTGGGGTTCCAGCTGTAGTTGGAACTTTCCAGCTTTCCCTGCTTGCGTCTCTGGCAAGAGAACCCAAGGAGCCACCCCAGGGCTTTGCTGGTTACCCGTGGGGGCACTGGGTATGTCTGCAGTGAGCTGCTGGTTCTAGGAGGCCAGATTGCTGACCTGAGTGACCACCTGACCCTCGTGGCCTTATCCTGTTGTCCTGTCTGTCACCACTCCCGGCAGCCTTCCTGGCTGAGCAGAAGGCAGGGAACACTCTGGAGCGTTCAGCCACACATCCTGTCCTGTGATCCACTCAGCCAACCCCTCTCTAGTCTGCAGAAGGGAGGGGATGCAGCCAGAAAGGGATAGAAACCCCAGGAGACACTGGGCGGGGTTCCAGGATCTCCGTCCCCTCTCTACAGTCTTGGAACAGTTGCCCCTTGTCACAGAGCCTCTTCAGGCAAAGTTCTGAGCCTGTGACTTCTGGGCATCAAAGGGTGAAATGCACATCAAGCAATCTCCTGACCTGTTAGTAGAACATCTAAGGTGGGCCCTTTATCGCAGAGCTGTATGTGCTGAGCAGAGAGCTCTGTGGGTGCTCTGGGAACCAGGGGTGTGGGAGGTGGTCCTGGGGACCTGGGCAGGAACCTGGCAGGGCCTTTGGAGCCATTATGAGCTGTGAGCTGCTCAGGATGCTGAGTCTATAAGCCCTCTGGGCTTGTCTTCCTGGAAGCCCCCAAATCACATGCCCTTTCTTATCCTCATTCTCCACCTCCTTCCACACCTGTGGTCACCTTTTCTTCCAAATGCTCTCCTGCCACGTCCAGTAAGCATGAGAATTGCACCCACCTGGTTCTTCCCCATACCTTCCCTTCCTCAGTCACCTAGGTAGACCTTCCACCCTTAAGCTTCAGCTTTTACCAGCCCTGAGTGCAGGTCCCCAGCCACCACCCCCAAGGGCACAAGGAAATGAGTGAGGGGGCTCTCTACTCACCGAGGCCAAGGCCAGGTGTTGACCTTACCATGTTTCAACCAGAAAATCAACACACTAGGAAAATCTCAATCACTGATGCTGACGTGGGTGTCATGAAACGGGGCTTCTCTGATGAGGCAACTTGTCCAGAGTCATTTTCTCATGTGGTCGAAACTTGAACCAACCATACTTGTACAGAAACTTAGCAGAAAGGCCTAATTGGAATGTGCCCAGAGACCACAAGGACATTTTAAACTGAAATAACCTCTGTAGAAAGGAATATTATGCCACTACTAAAATGCTTTTTATGTTAACAAGACATAAAAATGCTCATGGTGAAGTAAAGAAAAAGCAGAATGCAATTATGTATACACACACACACACACACACACACAACTGAATGGAAATACACCCAGATGGTAACCTGGTTATTCTTTGAATGTAGATAACATCCTTATTTTATTTCTGCTGCTGCTGCTGCTAAGTCGCTTCAGTCGTGTCCGACTCTGTGCAACCCCATAGACAGCAGCCCACCAGGCTCCCCCGTCCTTGGGATTCTCCAGGCAAGAACCCTGGAGTGGATTGCCATTTCCTTCTCCAATGCATGAAAGTGAAAAGTGAAAGTGAAGTCGCTCAATCATGTCCGACTCTTAGCGACCCCATGGACTGCAGCCTACCGGCTCCTCCATCCATGGGATTTTCCAGGCAAGAGTACTGGAGTGGGGTGCCAATTGCCTTCTCCTATTTTATTTCTATTTCATTACAATTTCAACAACTTCCATAGTGAACATGAATGAATTCCTTTTATTTACCGGAGTATCCTGCTGGGGTGTGGGGGAGGGGTGGCCCACTGCCCAAGAAGGCATCTGCTCCCAAAGTTGGGGGTGGGGTGTCTGCCCTGTGGCCATCTCAGGCTCCCACTCCCACAACTCCAGCCCAGCCATACCCCCAGCACTGAGAATGGCCTGGCCTCCTCTCCCAGCCCCACATTCCACCAGTAATGTTGTCCACGTTTTCTATCCTAGAACCGTCTGTATGCAGAGAACAAAACCCAGGATCACTGCTCTTGTAGAGAAACAGTAAACAAGACAAAGCAAGTGGGCCGTGCAGCTGGTGGGGAGTGAGTGCAGGGGGACACAGGGGGATGAATAAGGTCCAAGGCATCATTGATGCTGTTTTCCCTTCCCTTTGTTACAAGCTTGGGTCCTTGGACTCCTTAATCAAGAGAAATTGATGAGAGGCCTGATGAGAAATTCAGGCTGGGGCTCCTGCTGCAGCACCAGGGTGTGAGAACAAGTAACAAGTGTCCTTGCTGCCTTCCTGAGATGGGTCAGGAGAGTGGGGTGAGCCTGTCCCTTAAATGGAATAAGGTTAGGGGCCGATAGGTGGGCTGGAGGGGTGGCTTAGGTGGTCCGGCCACCCCCTTGGTGTGCAGGGATCATGCACAGTCCCCTACTTTTGCTCCCAGAACCTCAGAAATGGCAGCTGGGTTTTGGCCTTTTTGTATCTTGTTCAATCACTCAGTCATTTCTGACTCTTTGTAACCTCATGGACTGCAACACGCCAGGCTTACCTGTCCTTCACCATCTCCCGGAGCTTGCTCAAACTCATGTCCACTGAGTTGATGATGACATCCAACCATCTCATCCTCTGTCGTCCCCTTCTCCTCCTGCCTTCATGCTTTCTCAGCTTCAGGGTCTTTCCCAATGAGTCAGCTCTTCGCATTAGGTGGCCTAAGTATTGAAGCTTCGCTTCAGCATCGGTCCTTCCAATTCAGGATTGATCTCCTTTAGTATTGACTGGTTTGATCTCTTTGCAGTCCAAGGGACCCTCCAGTCTTCTCCAACACCACAGTTCAAAGGCATCAATTCTTCAACGCTCAGCCTTCTTTATGGTCCAACTCTCACACCCATACATGATTACTGGAAAAACCGTATCTTTGACTAGACAAGCCTTTGTTTTCAAAGTGATGTCTCTGCTTTTTAATACGCTAAGTTTGTCATAGCTTTTCTTCCACAGAGCAAGTGTCTTTTAATGTCATGGCTGCAGTCACCGTCTGCAGTGATTTTGGAGCCCCCCAAAATAAAGTCTGACACTGTTTCCACTGTTTCCCCATCTATTTCCCATGAAGTGATGGGACCAGATGCCATGATCTTAGTTTTTTGAATGTTGAGTTTTAAACCAGCTTTTTCACTCTTTCACCTTCATCAAGAGGCTCTTTAGTTCCTCTTTGCTTTCTGCCCTTAGTGTGATATCATCTTCATATCTGAGGTTGTTGATATTTCCCCTGGCAATCTCGGTTCCAGCTTGTGATTCATCTTTAATTTCTTTCAAAGCTATTTTGTAGTTTTCAGAATACAAATTTTGTATTTCTCTTGTTAAATATACTACTAAGTATTTCATTCTTTTTGACACTATTGTGAGTGAAATTTTCTTAATTTCATTTTTTGATTGTTGCAAGCAATTAATTTTTATATATTGACTCTGTATCATTTATTAGTTCTAATAATCTTTTAGTGGATTTCTTAGAATTTTTTATGTATAAGATCATGTCATCTTCAAACAGATATAGCTCTACTTCTTCCTGTATCTAGATGCCTTATATTTCTTTCTCTTGCCTAATTGACCTGACTAGCACCTCCCACACAATGTAAGCAAAGTCATGAGAGCAGACATGCTTGTCTTGTTTCTGATTTTAGGGGAAAAGCATATAGACTTTCACCATTAACCATGATGTCAGCTGTGGTGTTTTCCAAGATGCCTTTTGTCCGCTTGAAGAAGTTTCCTTCTGTTCCTGGTTTGTCAAGTGTTTTTACCATGAAAGGATGTTGGATAGTATCAAATACTTTTTCTGAGCCTATTGAGATGATCTGTGGGGTTTTTTTTATTTTATTTGTATGGCTTATTACGTTAGTTGATTTTAGGATATTAAAACAACCATGCCTTCCTGAGGTAAATCCCACGTGATTACAGTGAATGATTATTCTAACACATTGCTGGACTTAGTTTGCTAGTATTTTGTTGAGAATTTTTGTGCCCATAGTCACAGGAGGTTTGGGGCTGTAGTTTTCTTTTCTCATGATGTCTTTGTCTAGTGTGGAATCAAGGTAAAACTCTTATGCATGTAGGCTTTAAAATGAATTGAGAAGTGTTCTCCCATCTTCTAAATTTTGGAAGAGTTTGTAAAGAATTTGTAGTCTTTAAATGTTTGGTAGAATTCTTCAAAGAAGCCATCTGGGTCTGGGCTTTTATTAATGGGCAGTTTTTTCTTTTCCTAATTCAATCATTTCACTGGTTACAGGTCTAATCAGATAGTCTATTTCTTCTTGTGTCCATTTTGGTAGTTCATGTGGCTCTAAAATGTTTCCATTTCATCTCAGTAATCCAATTTGTTCGTGTACAGTTGTTTATAGTATTCCTTTATAATCCTTTTTATTTTTGTAAAATCAGGGGTAAGGCCACCTCTTTCATTTCTGATTCTACTTACTGGAGTCTTTTTTCTTGGTCAGAAGAGCTAAAGATTTGTCAATCATGTAGATCTTTTCAAAGAATAAGTTTTGATTTCACTGATTTTTCTCAAGTGATTTTCTATTCTCTATTTATTCATTTATTTCCCTCTAATCTTTCTTATTTCCTTGCTTCTGCTAGATTTAGATTTGGTTTCACCTTCCTTTTCCAGTGTCCTAAAGTTTTTTGAGATTTTTTTTCTTAATAGGGGCATGTCCAGCTGTAAATTTCCTTCTAAGCACTGCTCTAGCTGCCTCAGATTTGACGGAGTCCCAGGCTCAGGAAGTAGGGACATGTTATCCCAATTTAGACCCATAGAGTCAAAAGCATGAAAACCAGGGAGAGTTTCCATTGGTACCTTCTTCCTCTGCTGGCTGTGAGGACTAAGAGCAGCAGCGCTCCAGAACTGACGCAGCCACAGAAACCATCCTGTTAATAATGCTTATGGCCTGGATCAGACATGGAAGAGTTTCCAAACACATCTGGGGCAGAGGTCCTTCTGTCCTGCCAAGGAGCTGTCCCCAGAGCCAATGCCCCCAGACACCTGTGTGCACCCATGGGACTTGCTGTTGTGACTACGTTCTCCACACGTAGGTGCACAACTTCTACCAGTGAACAGAGAGAGCTGCCCTGTATATCAATAGGACTGACCCAAGGGAGCTGCTGAGAGGTTGCTGGAGAATCAGGTGGACACAACAAGAAAAGATGCGGTAGGGGCACTGAAATCGCGAAGGACCCTTAACTCAGATGCCCTCACAAATGCCCATCAACTCCTGATTCGTTTGAGAGAAACTGGAGCTAGAAATATGAGACACAGTGGCCTGTTATCCCTGATCCATGAGAGCATGTTCAAAAGCCTTGGGACTGGACAGGGCTGGGCCCCACATCTAAGACAATATTGATACTTCTATAGCTCAACTGATACTTTCAATTAAACACCTAAGCAAGGCGGATGAAAGCCCCCAACTTCGGCTGAGATGAGGACCTCTATAGGCCCTGCTGTGATGGTGCCTTCAAGTTTAGAGTTGAGTCCTTTCAGTTTTGCCCAGAAGATACCTCCCACACGTCATGGGAAGGGAAGTCCACCTTCCCCCAGCTCTGCTCCCGAGTCAGGCCCTCAAGCTGGGTCCTACAGGGGTTTCATGAGGGCTGAAGTGCTGAGAATGCTTCCACTGCCATCGTGGGATAATGGGGACCACGATGCTGTACACTTTTACCAGGGTGGGATGAGGCTATCTATGGTTGACTCACATCAGACTGACTGGTACAATTTAAATGATGAGTCTGAGAGCTGAGTTCACAGGGAGCCCTGGGGACCGGGCAGAGGGAGGGTAGCAGACATGGGGTCAGAGAGTGAAGGGGCAGACCCAAGATGGGGAGCCCAGACCAGGTAGGGACCTGGTGGGATCCACTAGGAGGGATGAGATGCCCATCCAGAGGAGACAAGGAAGGAGCAGTCAGCAGGGCAGGCAGGAATGAGGAAGGGGCGGTGTCAGGAAAAGCAAGCAGAGAATAGTTAAAGAAAGAAAGAAATCCACAAAACAGAGGACTCGCGCTGTGAGCTCAGGGCTTAGTCAGGCAGACAGAGGGGCAAACGGTGCCATCATGGAGGACACCACTGGAGCCTGCAGGGGACAGGGTCTGGGCAGAGTCAGGGAACAGACAGGTGAGGGGGAGGTTAAGGAAGTGATTCTATCTTGCACCGAAGATGGGAGAAACCCTGGGCTGTTTTCAAGAGGAAGGGGAAGAGCTAGTGGAGAGGTTAGGGCTTGCAAAGGGAAGGGTGCCCGGGGCAGCGGGGTGGGCAGAGCAGACCTGCCAGCTGTGGGAGCAAGAAGCCTGCAGACTGTAATCACCAATGCTGCACAAGGAAGGGGCAGGCTGGAGGACGGAAGGGATTCAGGAAGGAAGAATTATGTTCAACCAAGGTCCACCACGGTAGCAATGTTCCAGGGTGGGACATTTATTCCAATGTTTACACTGTGTTCCCATGTTTGACAATATACCCAATGCATATTTTAACATTTAATGACATCATCACATGTAACTTTGACTACATAATCAACATTTAAGTTTCCCTGCCAATTTACGCTAGACATGGTAAATAAAGTAAATCATTCTTACATGCAGCTTAAACATCCTCCATTGAACCACTTGAAAAAAAATCATTGCTACTTGCTAGGCAGTATTTTCCTATGCTCTTTAAGACAGAAGCATGAACCCCTGAAGAGCTAAAATACAAGTATTTACATACAACATGATGGGAATTGTTTCATGATATATAAATTAATATAACACAAGTTACTGTGTAGAAAAAATAAATTTATGGTGAATAAATAAACTACAAGTAGTATGTGGAGTATAAAAAAGTAATTCCTACATATATATACATATACATCTCTCTATATAAAAGTGTGTGTGTATTTCAGAGTATAAATATACTATGTACTTAAATATTTCACGTGCCAGAATTCGATCATATTGCATCTGTTTTCAGTTCTGTAAGTTAAAATACTGTTGGCATTTGGGGTCCCCTCTGATGGCCACAGACCCCAAGATCCTCTTCCCACTCCAAGGGTAGACACACCAACAGAGCCCAGGCTCTCCCTCCAGCGACGTCTCACACTGCAAAGAGAAGGAGCAAGGTCAAGAGCAGGCCCAGGGAAGCTGAGGGGGAGGGGGAGTTCCGTGCTGCCCAGCTGAGAACCAACCGTGAGCAACCCCGCCGCCACCAAACTGGCTGTGACCATGACTGAGGGCAAATCCGACATCACAATGGAAGCAAAGATCAAGTGGCCAGTGCAATAAGGACGTCAGGTGTGTGTTGAATGGTATAGCACGTGTGCAGCTGTCTGCTTCACAGCCCATACATCAGAGCTGCTGAGCCAGACGGAGCCCGTCCGTGCACAGCAGACCTTCCCTGACAAGTTCCTCATCTGTTACAAAGCACTTCCTGGTCCTCAGTTTCCTCCAGAAATATTCACAGAATCTGGGCTTCACTGAGTCTGAAACTGCTCTTCAAAATTAGGTCTTGGTTTGTTAATCTCATTTATTATCCAAGAAACAATGCTATTGTATTGAATTAGAAAGTTCATTTATTTTCCTTTGTAGGGAGAAAAATGTGAGATATGTCAAAGCAGATAATCATTTTCCTAAGTAGAATTGTCCCCTTCCTCTCTATTATGGTGAGAAACTGAGATCCTGAGGGGCCTGTGAAGGTCCCCACCTGCTCATACTTGCTGGATGACGGAATAATGCTCAGCCCAGGACCCCTGAGTCTCGTGTCCCCCACTGACTGTAAGCACCAAGCTGATCTTCAGGCTCCCAGGGGCTAATGGCTCCTAGTCCCAGAGAAATCAGTCTTACATGATATGATCAGTTATGGGGCTTCACGGTACTTACTTGGAGCTGGACACCCTGTTCACTGAAAGACTGGCTTAGCAGATGTGTGAGTAGCAGGGCCCATCCTGTGAGGATGCACATACCTGTTTGCTGTGATAGAATCCATTCTTGTTGCAGTTTGGCAGATAAAATTTGTAAAGTTTGTCTCCTGCCTTCTGCTGCTCCCTGGCTAATCTGTCCAGCACTTTGTAGAGTTCTCGCTGGCAGGGCTCCTAAAAGGATAAATGGACATTGGGATAAAGGACAGTGTACTGTCAGCCTCAAGTGGAGGTGAGGAGTGAATGCAGAAGGTTTTGTGTGGGCTCTGAGCACAGGCCTGGACTCGCCTTCCCTGGACCTCACTCTCTCACCTGTAGAAGGAGGGTGGCTAATCTCTGTCCTGAATTGTTAACATAAAAGATGGGAACCCCATGCCCTCCCTCCTGAACATTTGCTAAGCACCTAAAGGAGTCAAGAGCATCACTAACCCCATGAGCTCTCCGACTCTCCTGCCTCCCCTCCCCACCATGGATAATTCTGCCACCAGTCATCTGGGCACAACTTTGTGAATGGAGAACTTAGTAGCAGAGGCTTCTAAATTTTGTACAACTTTCCTCTACCAGGTTAGTTCACGTAAGCCAAATTCATTGAGGATTAAGGTATTCATTTGAACAATCTGAAATAAGGATGAACTTTTCCCTATTGTTATCATTTCCAGATGAAACTCTGAAGTGCCTAGAAAACAGTTCAATCCTCACTTCTCTGACGATGCCTGTTTGCAGAAGAGATTTTTGGTTTCACAAATGAACCCTCACTCCAACTCTGATTCTTTGTCGCCCTCAAGTGGTAGAACTGAAAACAGACACCAATTAAGATGCCACCCTGAGTTTGTGTTTAATGGGGACAGAGTTTTCATTTGGGAAGATGAAAAGGTTCTCAAGATGGACAGTGGAGACAGTGGCAGAATAATGTGAATGTACTTAAAGCCAGTAGACTTTATACTTTAAGATGGTTAAAGGGCTAACTTTTGTGTTATGAATATTTTAACACAATTTCTTAAAAGTGGGGAAGAAGATGCGACCGGAGCGGAAGATAAGAACAGCTTAGTGCTCTTTAGACACTGCTAGTCTGACATCCTTATTTTAGAGATGACCTCAGAGACATGAAGTAATGCATCGAAAGTTGCACAGCATGGACTGCATTTTCTTTCTATCCAGAAGGTTCCTTTGTTGAAACTGAGAAATGTCTGCTAGGCTTTGGGGAAGTATGTGCTTCTCGCCAGGGCTCAGGACCAAACTGGCAGGGCCCAGCAGGTTCAAACTAGAGGTTCCACCTGCTTCAAGGGTCTCACCTTCCACTTCTTGACGTCACTGGTCTCAAGAGCCCTCAAGCTCTCATAATTACTGATGGCATTCCAGAGGATGGGCAGGTCCTCACTGGACTCGGCCATCAAGTGGAAATTGTCCAGAAGCTGCTCCTGAGTTATCTCTGAGCTCTCTGGGGACACATTCTCTGGGCTGGTGGTGTCTTTTGTATCTGAAAATGGAAAAACAAAAGCCCATGAGCCCCCCTCACCGAAGCATCTGCATTTGTGACCCCCTGAAGTTGCTTCCCTTTCCACAAAACCAAATGGGGACAGGATGGGCATACTGACCCAGAGTTTTGCCTACTTCATCTTTAAAGGAACTTTTAGTGGTTTTGGGGTAGAGGGGTAACCCAACAGTAATACCAAAGGCAAGAGTGCCCTGTGATTCTGCTTCTAATGTAGCCAAATGCACATTTGTCAAAGCCTGGGAAGAGCCCTGAGAAAGCCATGGGTTACAGTTCAAATAGAGAAGGAAATGGCAACCCACTCCAATATTGCCTGGACAATCCCATGGACAGAGGAGCCTGGTGGGCTATAGCCCATGGGGTTGCAAGAGTTGGACATGACTAGCGACTAAACCACAATTCAAAGCCTCACCCCATCCTCTTCTTTCCCATCCATAAAATGGACATTTTAGTAATTCCCTATGAACAGGTGGTAGGGTTCATTCAGAGGTGGGGTCTAGACTGCAGTTCTACCCTCTTCTTTTCCAGGGACTCTGCCTTCCCACAGTCAAAGTGACTTCTTTGCAACCCTGGAAAGAGGAGAGAGGGTCACCAGATTTCACACAGAGAGTCCTAAGGTTTGGGTTTGGTACATGGACAGAATGATGGAGAACTGGCTCTCCTGTGGGACTCCCCTGGAGTAGGGGTGCCCTATCCTTTGAGGGCCACGGAGATGACTCTATTTCATTGACTCTGAAGGCAGAGAACCAGAAGAAAAACCATCTCCCCTCCAGCAGATCCCCATCAGGACAAAGAGCCATAGAATGGCTCCAAGAATCACAGAACCACACTGGACACGCAGCTGCCGGGACAGGGAGGTAGGGAGAGAGGGTAGAGAAGGGGGTATTTCCTCTGCTTCCCACTACAAATAAATCACTGCTAAATTCAGGAAAGCTCTAACTGTCAAGTTCTGAGCAGGCGGCACACATATCAAACACCGTTTTTCTATGGCAATGAATGCAAGTGATGTTTTTAACCTAAACTTTCGCATTATGTTCTGTAAACATCTGGTAAGCACATAACGGTCTGCACAGGACGTATATTACAAAGGACATTCCAAACACTTCCCCGGAGGTCAGCAGGATGGGCTCCCACTGCACGCCTTCTGGAAAATGGCAAAGAGGAGAGCCAGGGGCACCTGGAGTGGTACCCACTGCCTGGGCATCCCCATGACCTCCCTCCTTTCTCCTGTCCAGGTTTCTATAGATCAGTGGGCTGCCAAGGGGGTCTGGGCTCCCTCCCCACTCTCTCACCAAGCTGTGTGTGTCCTCCTAATCCTGAGCGCCCCTGCAGGACCACACAACAATAGAGTTCATCTGGGCGACTTAAAACCCTTTCCCCTTCCATGCTTTGGCTGTAAGCTCTGAGCTTGGCCGGGTTTGCTCTCTACTGGCTTTGGTGGAGCACCCTTCCCTGCCTTGCCCGAGCCTCCTACCCCATCTGTCCCAGGGGAGGAACCCAGGTAGTACCTGTAGCCTCATCGCTGGGCGTGGTCATGCAGGCGCCCTGGCCTCGGGTGAGGGCGTGCAGGGGCCTGGGCTCCCCCGGGAGGGCGCGGCAGCTGAGCCCGCGAGCGCAGCGAG
>NW_011495058.1:3827226-3836344 GCF_000754665.1 Bison bison bison
CGCAGCGAGCAGTGGCCACACCGCATGCGGCTCCGAGAGGCAGGGCGCACATCGGGCAGCAGCCGCAGCCCGCGGACCGGGTGAGTTCCGGGCAGGAGGCGGGCACGGGAGGGCAGAGCGCCATCCTCTCCGCGGAGCAGGGCGCACAGCGCCAGGGTTGGGGAGCTCCGACCGTCGCGCCGAGCTGAACGGCCAGCGATAGCAGAAGCGGCCAGGCTCGGACAGCAAGGACTTCGGGCATCGCCAGCGGTGGGTGGCAGACAGGAACCGGCGCTCACTGGGCGGTAGGGGCGGCTCGGTTGGCGGATGCTGCCTGAGTGGTGGCGGTGGCGCAGGAGCGGTGGCCGATGCTCGCTGAGCACCGCGTGCGCCTTTTGAAGGGCGCGGGCTGGGCCGCCTCAACCAGCGGTTAATGATTGGCAGCGCCGCGTGCTCTAGGGCAGTGTTCAAAACAAGTTTGTTTGTTTGTACGTGCACAGCCCTGCGCAAACCGTGGGTGGAAGGAGGGCAAACGGTCCACGTTTCAGACTGTTTGTCCTGTTGTTAAGGTTCAGACCCGGAGCCAAAGTGCAATTCCAGCCAGGAGCGCACAGCCACGTGATGGATGGCGCTTGCTTGTTTTGTTCAAGGGATGTCTTCAGATTGAGCCTGCCAGTGCTCCCTGGACGACCTAGGGAAAGCAGGAGAGATGAGTTGGACAAGGCCAGCCCACTGGCCAGTTTTCAAGTGGGGAAATCAAGGCCCGGGAATAGGAAGGAGCGCTTTGAACCTAAGTCTTTGAAAGCCTTGTTTCTCAGTAGCAAAGCCGGAACTGTTTCTGCTTCTGCAGGAAAAAGACGAACAGGCCCCTCAATTGCTGTCTTTAGAGCCTTTCTCAGGAGGAAAGAAGGAAGGAAAGGGACAGTACCTCCCAGGACTGATGCCAAGCTCCGCAGTCTCACCATAGCCCCCAAAGCCCAGTTAACAGAGATTCCAGAGAGTAGGACTCAGAGCCATTAAGAGAAGGGCTGAGGACTTCCCTGGTGGTCCAGTGGTTAAGACTCTGCACTTCCATTGCAGAGGGCACCTGTTCTGTCCCTGTTTGGGGAACTAAATTCCCACACACCGCATGGTGTGGCCAAAAAAAGAAAATTAAGTTAAAAAAAAAAGAGAGAGAGAGACAGGGCCGAGGCTAAGTAACTGAGCGCAGACCCCAGTTTCCTCTGCCTTTCAGCCTCAGATCAGATTTTTATCAGGAGTCGATGTTCATGGCTTTCTCTCTCGTTAAAATTCCTGTCTCTAGATATCCTCTTAGATGGAAAGAAAAATGTCACTGTAGCTTCCGAGACAGTGAGAAATGGCCCTGCTCCCATCCAGACACCAGGCACTCTCTCTGGCACCCAGTCCTTGGAAACCAGGTAGCTATTGAGAAGAAGGCAGTTCTATATTTACTGAGAGAGAAAAATCTCCAAGGTCTGTAAGATTAGGCAAGTAAAATTTCCAAGGCAAGTAAAAATAGGAAGGCACAGAATATGCTATTGTTTGTGCACAAACAAGTAAAGTGAATGTGTGTGCCATTGTGATTTTAAATGTATGGACTATTTTAAGAAGAATGTGTAAGAAATTGGCCCGCCTTGCAGGGGAAGGTGCGAAATTAGGCGACTGAGGAAGAGACTGGTCTTCCCTTCACACTCTTTTTTTAGCCCTCTGGATTCACATTATCTAGTAAATACTACATTATTTGGTATAATCAGGTCCTTACATTATCAGTTATATTATCTATCTCAGGAATCTTGCGTGCTAAGACACTCCAGTCCTTGTTGGGGGCCAGCGTGAGGCACTCCGCCCGTGGCAAAGGTCATGAGGAAGGAGGCTCGACATATGCTAAGGTGGGATCCAGCCTCAGGAGTCCCCCTGGAAATCCTCGAGCATCTACCCCCATAACCAGAGCCTGCCTACTTTACTACTTTGTGCTCTCACCTACACCTCTGACTTTACGGGGGGCTGTCCCCCACCACCTCTTTCGGAGAAGGAGTTAACTTAGAGCTCCAGTTAATAAAAACTTCTGGGCGTGACAAGAGTGTTTTAACCTACAAACTCCTCTGAAGGTTCTCTAGCCTGTCTGACAGGCTTGTCTGGCCACATGTGATTGCTCACAGCCTCCCAACCATGAGAGGCATAAGATGCTTTAAACCTTCTAAAAACAGGTTCCTTAGAAAAGTTAGAAAACCATTAGTATAAGTATAGTGGGCTGATTAGAAATTGTATTGGTGAAGGGTTTTTCATTTGTTGAGCCAATGTTTGTTGCTAAGTCTCCACATCCCCTGCCCTTATACACATTAATGAATATATAGAAGAAATAAGTATTAACCTTTGATATTAATCACGTTAGATCTTAGGCTAAGTAAATTCTTTCCTTAACTAAAACCCACTACACCCTCACCCTATAGGAATGTAACTTTATTTGGGTGGCGTCTGTTTTAAGAATAATCACCCCTGGAGAAATAAGTGTCCTGGTTGACTGACCGCTGTCACAAGGAGAGGGTCGTAAATTGTCAGCAGGCCCCCCTGGCCAGAAGATGATGTAACACCCCTAAGACTTCTGTATACATTTGTATGAAGCACCTGACTTTGATAAAAGTCAGGACTGCTGACCCCGTGTGACTTTTGCATAACATCTCAGTGTATAAAAGTAGACCATGGAAAATAAAGAATTGGGATCACTTTCTGGAAATACTGGTCTCCCCATGTCACTCTCTCTCTCAAACTCTGGTTGAGTCTCCATCTGGAGCACGGAACCCACCAAACTTACTAATTTTGCCTGGGCTTCTAAGACCCGACCGGGGAGGCCTCAGGGTCTCCTCTCCTTCGGGAGAACAGAAGGACGCCTGCGGCCTACATAAGTGGTGCAAACTTCTTGTCTTGAAGTTTTATTGGTCTCCCGCATAAACCAAGCTACTCAGCCTCTTTTCTCCACTGAATTTTCCTACTAAGCTATCCTCATTCTATTACTCTTTACCACTCTAATTAATATCTAATTGAAGCTATTGTATCCTGATCCTCGCTGATGCCGTCCCCGCTTCTAACTCCCTGGATCAGCCGGGGCTGGACCCCGGCAAGTCCTGTCCAAATCTATGCAACCCCATGAACTATAGCCTGCCAGGCTCCTCTTTCCATTGGATTCTCCAGGCAAGAATACTTGAGTGGTTTGCTGTTTCCTTCTCTAAGGGAATCGTCCCGACCCAGGGATCGAATTCATACCTCTTATATATACCTGCATTGGCAAGCAGGTTCTTTACCACTAGTGCCACCAGGGAAGCCCCACCTCAAGAAGAACCAAGTTAAAATTAACTCACTAGATCTTTTTCCAGCCATTTCACTGGCTCTGTGGCCCTCACCAAGGTACTTGCCTTGTGTCTGCCACTACTGTATCAGGAAATTGTCACACACACACTTATCCTTGCCCCCAGCATCTCCTCAACAACAATAAAATTAAGGTTTGTGGGGAAAAAAATATTGCAATCGGAAGTTCACGGTCATTTTGGTCATATTTTTACAGTTTCTGGTTCAGGAGCTGACAACAGTTCTGAGTTTTATAACATTATTTTTGAGGTGAGTTCCTAAAGGATTTTATTTCCCCCAAAGAATCTGTGCTCTGAAGTTTCTCTCTGACCTCCTCAATGTAGAATTAGAGTACCCACTTGAAACCTATTTCCAAAGCAGGATTAGAAACACAGACATTGAGAATGGACATGTGGACACAGTGGGGAAGGTGGGATGAATTGGGAGGCTGGGATAATAGGACCCTGCTATAAAGCACAGGAAGCTCAGCTTGGGGCTCTGTGATGACTAGAGGGGTAGGATGCTGGTAGGGTGGGAGGGAGGTCCGAAAGGGAGGGGATATATGTATGCATAGGGCTGATTCACTTCATTGTACAACAGAAACTAACACAACATTGTAAAGCAATTATATTCCTTCTTTTTTAAAAGAAATGTCTTCTTAATGACACACATGAAAGAGAGAATCATACAGTAAATATCTGGGGCCTGCCTCCTGTGTGCCTGGCAGTTTGCCAGCCCTGGACAGTTCACCCAGTTGTGCGTTTGCCCAGTGAGATCCCTCCCTCCCTCTCTGAGGTCTCAGTCACCCTGCACGTAGTGGAAATTCACGGAAATTCCTCTCCTGGCTGATCGATTTCCCAAACATTTCCCCAGCTTGCCTCATAGCAGCAGTAAACCAAACGGCCATCAACCCAGAGAGAGAGGTCTCCCTGCTCCCGACCACATCAACACAAATGGACAGGGCCCTTCCTCGAGGCCTGTGCAGACCACTTGTCCCTCTGTCCTGTGAGGATGAGCTGCCCTCCCCTGGCAGGTCGAGAGGTGGCTGCTCCTGTGCTCATTTCTGGGTGCATCCTGGATGCCAGGTCCCGCTGCCCACTGGCCGACATCCACACCCAGGACAGGCCTTCCATGCCCCCTGTGGTCTGACTCCCAGGGTCTGGCCTCTGTTAGCATGAGGAGGCACTCCTGACAGAGGCCCTGAGGTATAGAGTGGGCCAGAGAGGGAGCCCCTCCTTAAGTGTTGTAGCCTTGGAACCTCAACCCACCTCCCGTCTTCTCAGCCCTGCAAACCCCTGCTCATTTTCAGGCTTAAGATCTCCCCTCCCCACACCCATGGAAAAAAAAAAAATTACTGTCATATCTTCATGACTTTCTTCTTGCTGTTCTCCATGCTCAAATTTTCCTCACGCCCCCACCCACATCTCCCTATCACCCTAATCTTCATGGTATTAGTCCTGCTCTTCCTGACACCCAGAACTCCTTCCTGCTCCTTTTCCATCCTCCAGGGCCCACCTGAAGCTCCTCTCCCCTGAGACGCTTTCTGCCCCCCTCTGCACTTCCAAAGAGTGTGATAGTGGGTTACAGGGATACCAAAGAGCTACATAAACCTGCATTTACCCGTGTGCCTCCTGACAGGCTGGGTGGGCAAGGGACAGGCTCCCAGAGGCCCCTTCCCCATCCATACCTGGGACACTAACAGATGGCCCAGCCCATCCTCCCAAGGACTGTAGAATCCAACAGCCAGGCTCAACTGGAGGCAGGGCATGGAGAGCAGAGAGTGGTGGGGGAATGGAGAGCTGTGACTTCCTATACGTGCACGGTGTGTAACTGGCACCAGGCTGTGCTTGCCAGAGTTGGCAGGGGTCCTCCCGAGGAGCCCTAGAAGTAGGGCTTATCACACCAGCAGGAGGGAAGCCCCCTTTGCCCAAATCAAAGCTGGCACCCTTCATGCCAAATCACATAGAGACATTTGATGTAAGGAAGGGTCAATACTGTCTGTGCCTACAAGGGCAACTGGGAGTGTATCTGGGGGCGGGGGACAGGGGTGAAAAGCAGCTTTAGGGATATATGTGGGAAGTTTTCAGAGCTGGCTGTGGAATTTGTATTTTATCAATTAGGCAAAATGCCAAAGATGCCTTGCAGTCCACTTCCCTACCCGCCATTGTAAATTTTCTGCCTGCAGAGGAAAGGAAACCACTGTTTCCATTGCAGAAAAGCAAAGGAGCCCACATAACCCGGGCAGTCTTTCCAAGTGGCCCCAGGAGATAGGACCTGAATGGGGCTGCACACAGCATCTTTGCTGATCATTTCATAACGATTTACAGCACACCATCTCTGGTTGCAGCTCCAAGAACCCATCTCTGAGAGTTTCATCAGCCCCTAACAGGCAGGCATGGGAGCCCCCCAGCAAGCCCACCTGTGCTGACACCTTGAATTTCATGTCCAGCATATTGTGTAACCTCCCTGGGCCTCAGTTTCCTTGTCTGCAAAATGGGGATAATGCAGAGGCTGGCAGAATCAGCCCTAAACAAATGTAAGCTGTCACCACCATTCTCGGCCGCAGCGTGTATTCACAGAGCAGAGGTACTCCCTGGATGATGAAACTGTGTGGGGCCTTCCGTCACCCACTGTTTCCAATTCTGCCTTCACACCGCATGCTGCTTACTCACCA
Organism: Bison bison bison; assembly: GCF_000754665.1. Classification (NCBI taxonomy): domain Eukaryota; kingdom Metazoa; phylum Chordata; class Mammalia; order Artiodactyla; family Bovidae; genus Bison; species Bison bison. Next base: position 3,833,222 of record NW_011495058.1, read on the forward strand.
GCAGCCGGAAAATTGGGCAATCCCTGCTTTGAAAAACAATGCAAAGATCAAGGGCAAAACCAGGCTTTCAAAGGGAGAGCGCTGCAATCCAGGGGATCCTCGAAGGGAAGTTGTTTTTAACCTGGGGGAAAAAAAACAAAAAGATGTTCTGTTGTGTTCCCAATCGATCGACACACTGAATGATGTAAATCTTGCAAAGGCCTGGCCTGCTGGCCAGCTCCTAAGCAATGAAAGACACCGCTCCACAGACTGAGGACGAGTCTACTCCCCCAGCTAGTCAAAGTGGAAAAGTAAACCTTACTCTTGTCACGTCAACACAGCCCAGATCCCAAACACAGGAGCTCAAACAGAATGCCCGGGCAGGGCCAGTGCCCAAGGGCCTCACGGAAAGACCAGGGTTTACTCTGCTTTGGCAGGCCACCCATCCTGCATTCCCATTTGGGGTGCCATTGGGGCTTCAATACAAGTGCCAAGCACATGGGCGGTGTTCAAGGGTGATCATTCCCCACCCTCCTCCTGCACCAGGAGCCTCAGTCGTGGTCTAGACTAGTCTCACATCACCTGAGTCTGGATAAAAATGCTTATCCTCAGGCCTCACCCAGACACTAACTCAGAACCTCTGTGGTGGGGGCTGGTCCTGTTTTCACAAGCTCTCCAGAGGACCCTGAGGCTCACTAAAGTTTGATGGCACAGGTTTAGAAAACTCCCCGCATCCCACTCCCATTCAAAACCACCCCATGAGAAGCTGGGAATGGAAAGTTCTGGGGAAGAGGCAAAGGATAGAATGTTGCTGGAAGTGGGTGGGGTGGGCTGCATGGGGCTATGGAGAGATCTTGGAAGGACCCAAGAGACCTGGGCCCTCTGGTCTCAGTTCTACTGCTCAGCGCAGACAAGCTGTGTGAGTCATTTCCAGCAAGACTTCACTGCCCCGTGTACAAAGGAAGAGTCTTCCCCAGACCCCTGCATGAGCTGTGGGAAATCGGTAGCCTCTCTGCTACATTAGGCATCATACTGTGGGGTTAAGCGTTGATGGTCATTTCTTGGCAATGAGGCCTGTGGTTACATAGATGGATAAAGTGTCCATGACTTCTATGAGTAGGACAGACTGCTGCACCAGACTGGCCCCGTGACATCCCTCAGTAGGTCTACCTCCCCACTTATCCACACAAAGACCTTATATGTCTATGGGCCCATCATATGGGCCCATCATATGGGCCCAAGACCTTATATACTTATCCACACAAAGACCTTAATATGTCTATGGGCCCATCAGTCAACCTCAAACATTCAGGATCCCCCTCGCCAAACCCCATCCAACCAGCCCAAGGGCAGCAGGACCTCTCCCACACACACAATGTGGCAACAATGTGCTGTTTTACTCACGCCTACCAGGCATGAGGTTGCTCAACTCTGCTAATTCTCTGACCTGGGCAAAGGGCAGGGACCCTGGGCACAAAAGTAGGCGACGGCCTCCTACATTACAATCTCTAGCAGTTACCCACATCAAGTGTGTACATCACAGGGGGAAGGGTCTCAGCCACATTAGAGAGTGAACATCTGTGGATGCCCTTACTAGGAGTAAACAAGCGTTCTTTTGCTCCACACATCTTCATCAGTTGGTATTGTCGATATGTGGATTTGGGTCATTCTAATAGTTGTGTGGTTGTATCTCTCTGTCGTTATTTTCATTTCCCAGATGAAATATGAAGTGGAGCTTTTTTTCCATGTGCTCAGTTACCATCTGTTTATCCTCTTTGTGGATGTGTCTCGTAAGGCCTTTGACCGTTATTAATTAAGTTGTTTTCTTATTTTTAAGTTTTAAGGGTTCTTTTAGCATTTTATCTAACAGTCCTTTATTAGATTTGTCTTTTGCAAATATTTTCTCCCAGTCTGTGGGTTTTCTCCTCATTCTCTTGACATTTACTTTCTCAGATCCAAAGTTTTTAATTTTATTGAAGTAAAGCTTACGGATTTTTGTTTTCATGTATCATGTGTTTAGTGTTGTATCTGAAAAAGCCATCACCATATCCAAGGTCATCCAGGTTTTCTCCTAGATCATCTTCTAAGAATTTATAGTTTTGCATTTTACATTTAGTTCTGTGATCTATTTTGAGTTAATTTCTGCAAAGAATGTAAACCTGTGTCTAGATTTTTTATTTTTATTTTTTTGCTTGTAGATGTGTAGTTGTTCCAGCACCATGTGTTGAAAAAATTATCTTACTATATTGTATTAGCCTTGGTCTTTTGTACAAGACCAGTTGATGGTATTAATGGGGTTCTATTTTGGACTCCCTAAACTTCTGCATTGCCTTGTTTGTCTATTAATTCAAATACATTATAATCTATATACTGTAGATTTATAATAAATCTTGAAGTCCTGTAATGTCAGTCTTCCAACTTTGTTCTTCATCAATATTGTGTTAGCTATTCTGAGTCTTTTTCCTGTCCATATAAAATTTAGAATCAGTTTGTCGACATCTACAAAGTAACTTAGTGATTTTATTGGTATTGTCTTGAGTCCATAGTTGAAGTAGAGAAGAACTGACATCTTGACAATATTGAGTCTTCCTATCCATGATTAAATTCCATTATTAATTTTATTAAATTATTTATTAAATTTTTCTTTAATCTCGTTCATCAGAGTTTTATCAGATCAGATCAGATCAGTCGCTCAGTCGTGTCTGACTCTTTGCGACCCCATGAATCACAGCACACCAGGCCTCCCTGTCCCTCAGCAACTCCCGGAGTTCACTCAGACTCACGTCCATTGAGTCAGTGATGCCATCCAGCCATCTCATCCTCTGTCGTCCCCTTCTCCTCCTGCCTCCAATCCCTCCCAGCATCAGAGTCTTTTCCAATGAGTCAACTCTTCCCATGAGGTGGCCAAAGTACTGGAGTTTCAGCTTTAGCATCATTCCTTCCAAAGAAATCCCAGGGCTGATCTCCTTCACAATGGACTGGTTGGATCTCCTTGCAGTCCAAGGGACTCTCAAGAGTCTTCTCCAACACCACAGTTCAAAAGCATCAATTCTTCAGCTCTCAGTCTTCTTCACAGTCCAACTCTCACATCCATACATGACCACAGGAAAAACCATAGCCTTGACTAGACGGACCTTTGTTGGC
>NW_011495058.1:3836612-3839198 GCF_000754665.1 Bison bison bison
TGGCAATTTGGTCTCTGGTTCCTCTTCCTTTTCTAAAACCAGCTTGAACGTCAGGAAGTTCACGGTTCACATATTGCTGAAGCCTGGCTTGGAGAATTTTGAGCATTACTTTACTAGCATGTGAGATGAGTGCAATTGTGCGGTAGTTTGAGCATTCTTTGGCATTGCCTTTCTTTGGGATTGGAATGAAAACTGACCTTTTCAATTCCTGTGGCCACTGCTGAGTTTTCCAAATTCGCTGGCATATTGAGTGCAGCACTTTCACAGCATCATTTTTCAGGATTTGGAATAGCTCAACTGGAATTCCATCACCTCCACTAGCTTTGTTCGTAGTGATGCCTTCTAAGGCCCACTTGACTTCACATTCCAGGATGTCTGGCTCTAGGTCAGTGATCACACCATCGTGATTATCTGGGTCGTGAAGATCTTTTTTGTACAGTTCTTCTGTGTATTCTTGCCATCTCTTCTTAATATCTTCTGCTTCTGTTAGGTCCATACCATTTCTGTCCTTTATCGAGGTCATCTTTGCATGAAATGTTCCTTTGGTATCTTTGATTTTCTTGAAGAAATCCCTAGTCTTTCAGTTTTCCTCATATAGATCTCATACATATCTTGTTAGATTTATACACAGGTATTTCATTTTGGGGGAATGCTAATGTTAATGGGTGTTGTTTTTAATTTCAAATTCCATTAATTTAATGCTGTTATTTTCAAAAGGGACTGACTTTTGTATGTTAACCTGTATACTTTTGTATATTAACCTGTATACAACTTTTGCATATTAACCTGTATACAACCTTGCTAAAATGACTAATTAGTTGCAGGAATCTTTTTGCTGATTCTTCCAGATTTCTTTTTTTCCCAGACGGCCATGTCAGTCTGCAAATAAACCCAATTTGAATTCTTCCTCCCCAATCTGTATGCTTTTATTTCCTTCTCCTGTCTTACTGCATTGCCTAGGACTTCGAGTACAATGTTGTCATGTAATGGTGAAAGAGGTCATCCTTTCCTGTGCCTACTGCTATTGAGAAAGCTTTGAGCTTCTCACTATTAAGCATGACTTAGCTGTAGTTTTCTTGTAGATAATCATCAACAAGTTGAGAAAGTTCCCTTCTATTTTTAGTCTACTGAGTTTTTATCATGAATTGGTGTTGAATTTGTCAAATGCTTTTTCTGTGTCTATTGGTATTATTGTGTGGTACTTCCTTAGCCTATTATGTGATAGAGTACATTAATTTTAGTGTTGTTTTTTTTTTTTTTTAGTTCTACCAGTTTATTGCTACCAACCCGTGACCCTCCACCCTCATGCACACACACATGCTCAGTCATGTAACCCCATGGACTGCAGCCTGCCAGGCTCCTCTGTCCATGGACTTTTCCAGACAAGAATACTGGAGTGGGTTGCCATTTCCTTCTCCATAATTTTAGTGTTGATCCAGCCTGTAAACCTGGGATAAATCCTATTTGGTCAAGTCATGTGATTCTTTTTAGTACACTATTGGATTCAACTTTCTAATATTTTGTTGAGAATTTTTGTTTCTATGTTAATGAGAGACATTGGTCTGTAGTCTTCTTTTATTGTAATGTCTTCATCCATTTTTGGTGTAATGGTAATGCTGGTCTCATAGAATGGACTAGGAATTATTCCCTCTGCTTCAATATTCTGCAAGATTATTATAGAGAATTGGTATAACTTCTTCCTTAAATGTTCAGTAGGATTCTATGTGGGCCTGGTGCTTTCTGTTTTGAAGAAAATTCTGGCATTTTCTCTTTGAAAATTTGAATTATATTAAAGCAATATTTGTACTTATTTATTAACTTTATGGATGTTATTCTCCTCCTATTATTGTAAAGTGGTACCAACTATTAGCCTCTTATTTGTAACCTGGAGTCAAAGGCAACCCTGAGCATATTGGTTGTGTAGAAACAGTACTAAGATGTTATGTTTTGGGTATGGAATTTTAAAATTGATGGACCACGGGAGTAGATCTGAATAAATAAAATATGTATTTCGCTCCCAGGTCCTGGACACAGGAGGTCCAGTATGCCATGCAGAGCCACAGGAGAAGCACCAGAGTGGCCAAGAGATAGAGAACAAGAGCAAGGGAGAGATCAAAGCCATGGCCTTTCCTGAGGTCTCCATGGGAAAGGCAGGGCAGAGCAGGGTGAACAGCTTAGGACTGGCTAGTTTGGATAATGCTAGTGGCTTTAAGGCATAGGGGTGGCCTCTGGTTGTCTGGTATCTAGCCCTGGGGTGACTAACACAGAAGAATTTTGCTTACAGGGAAGCACAGCCTAGATAGAATAGGCCTGGCTCTGGACTGATTGGTTCTTATATCAAAAACATGCTCCTGGATGAGCCCTTTTCTACCTAAGGAGAGCCAATATCTCCCCAGCCAGAAAGTTTCTAAGATGCCAAAACATCATCTGATGCAGAAAATAAAAATATATATTATACAATACAGAAACAAGAGATAATTCATCGTGCTGGAGTTCAGAAGAGGCAGCAATGTGAGGTGCGAATGGAAACCACCAATGGAGGATGACAATCGTAACAGCATGGGCAAGAGTCACACTGACTCATGC
>NW_011495058.1:3839298-3841493 GCF_000754665.1 Bison bison bison
GCTGAGGACTTACCACACGCCAAGCGCTGTACTGAGGCTTTCCTACACATGACCAGAACACACCGTGGCGTGACTCTCATCCTGGGCCCACACCTTCAAAATGCCCAGACCCAAGCTCTGAACCAGCCCTTCTACACCAAGAGCAGTATTTGTACCTATAATGCAGGTTTCTGTGTGGCAGACTAGCAGGCATGTGCGTGCCTGAAACTTGTACTTGAATCACACTCGAGTTCAGCCTCTCCAGGTCCTCGCCTGCACAGTGAGGGGAATCCGGGTTCTGGGCTACTGAACCTCCGAGGGTCAACACAAGGAATGTACTGGGCTGTGGGCAAAGATGAGGAACTTGGAGACTGCGGGTCAGCTGCTGCCATGGGCCAGGCTTGGAGCCCCTGTGGGGCCTTTGCACATGCCCACACCCCCATGTTTCTCCCCAGAGGGCTGCCCCATGTCATAGTGAAAGGCACCGCTCACAGGTGACCCTGTGTGCTAGACTAATGCGACTCTGGACACACACTGCAGATTTCACAATGTTTTTATTCACAAACACAAACAAAAGAGGCTTACATTATGCTCAAAGCAGTGTGCCTAAGTGCCATGAGGTCAGGAGGACCGTAGGGGTGTACCGATGCAGCAGCAAAACATTGACCCAGACCTCAGGACACTGGGGTGGTGTCCAGGAAGCCCCCACCTTATTCGTCCAGGACTTTGGGCAAACCCTTCCCCTCTGCAGCCCTCAGTTTCCCCATCTGGAAAATGATCCACTGTACCAGGTGAGCTTTATTTTTTTAATTATTGTTTACTAATTTACATGTTCTTTTTAGAAAAATATAAAATGGATTTAAATGATATTAAAATTTACCTATTATGCTGACACCTAGATGTTACCAATGTTCCCATCTCCACGAATCTCTTTTTGGGTGTGTGTGTTTGTGTCTGTGTGTGTGTGTATGGCATGTACTGTGTAATTTTAAAATGGGATCATGTAGTACTATCTGTTCTACAGCATTTTTTCATTTAATATATTACGAACATTTTGTCTACAGTGTGTATTTACATCCACAGCATATGTGTGTGTACATACATGCACATGGACGCACATATGTTGAAACACAGATTGCTGGCTGCAGAGCATTCCTTGTCCTTGGATGTGTGTGCACTTCTGTCGGGGTTCTTAAAGACAACACTCCACAGATATAACACAAAATGAGTGACTACTTGGTCTGATTGCTTCCTGGTGCTCCTATAAGGGCCTTCCCCTGTGGCTCAATGGTAAAGAATCCGCCTGCAATGAAGATGACTCAGGTTCGATCCCTGGGTCAGGAAGATCTCCTGGAGGAGGAGTGGCAACCCACTCCAGTATTCTTGCCTGGAGAACTGAGCCTGGTGGGCTACAGTCCATAGGGTTGCAAAGAGTCGGACACGACTGAGCAACTGAGGACACCGGCATGCGTGCTCCTGTAAATGGAACTGCTCCGTCAAAGGCTGAGCACGCTCTCAAGCCTTGCACCTAGCTGACCTGCCCTCCAGAAGGGCTGTGTCCACTAAGAGCCCCAGCAGCATGGTGAAGAGGGCTCCCTTCCACTGCCCAGCAGCACTTGAATCTGAAGCGCTTTCTCAGTTGTGATGGTCTCTGCTAACGTGTGGGGAAGGGTTCCCTGGAGAAGCCTCGTCTCTGACAATCGCCTTCAGTACTCTAGGGTGCCTCCAGGATTCAAAGATCTCAGAACATTAGGAAAACTATGACCTCAGACATTGCCTAAATTTATAGACAAAGGAAAAAACAGTGACGACATCCATCCACCCAAAATCACACAGTGACTTACGGGCAAAGCTCAGATGGATAACACTTTTTAAAAATAGAAGATTAGTAGCAAGGGCAAGAGGGTTGCCATGTCCTTGGTCTCAGCGCCTTAGGGGACTAAGTTGGAATGATGATCTCCACTCCTTTGAGGATGTTGATAAACCATTTGGCACGTGGTGAGAGTGCTATGCTTGGCCCATTGTTGGAGGCCGTCCCCAGGCACCCATGGCCCTGACTCCCTGAGTTAGTACTCACAACCCAGCGGACACAAAGGCAGTGAGCCAGGTGAAGACCCTCAAGGCTCGGTGCCCGGCCTCCACTCCCCCCCTCCCCCTCCGCCCCAGCTGCCCTGCGCCTGCGCAGTCATCAACGGAAGACTGCGCACAGGTGGGCT
>NW_011495058.1:3841593-3841747 GCF_000754665.1 Bison bison bison
TACTTCAGGGCGCGGGGGCTCTCGGAGAGCGCTGCCGGCATCTGGTCCCCGCTGGGAGGCAGGATGGAGCATGGGGCGAAGGTAGGCCAGAGCATGATGTGGACCAGTCTGGAGCGAGGACTGGAAAGGGGCGGGGGAGGCGGGGGCGGGGAGG
>NW_011495058.1:3841847-3865921 GCF_000754665.1 Bison bison bison
GGGAGGGAGGCTTCCGAATGTGTCCAGGGGCAGGTAGGCCGGGACAGGATGGGGCTGGGGATGGGGGAGTGGAGGGATGCTTCAGGGGGCCGAGATAGAAATCCCCGGCTCCTGCCGCGCTGGAAACAGCCTCAGAGTCCTGCCTGAGCTCCAGGTTAGTCAGACAGGCCCTGAGCTAATAAAATCAAGGGGCCTCCTGATCCTTGTCCGAGGCGCTACACGACTTCCCTGGTCCAGAGACCCCTGTCCGCTTTTCTCCCCCCGCCAGCGACCTGTTCTCAGAACCCCGACTTGCCTGGGTACCACACCCAGGGCGCCATCCCAGAGACATCAGAGGAGATTCCCCTGTTCTGCCACACAGCCCCTTCTGCTGCCCCCTCCCCACTCCTGCGGGGGAGTCCAGGTGGCTCGCTAGTGGTGAAGAATCCACCTGCCAATGCAGGAGAGGTAAAAGATGTGGGTTCCATCCCTGGGTTGGAAAGTTCCCTGGAGAAGGAAATGACAACCCACTCCAGTATTCTTGCCTGGAAATTTTCATGGACGGAGGAGCCTGGCGGGCTACAGTCCACAGGGCTGCAAAGAGTCGGACATGACCGAGCGACTCCACCTCTCTGGGGAAAGCCTGGAGGCCAAGGGAATCCATGGGAGACAGAGGGGAACCCAGGCGTTGCCTTGTCCCAGATGCAAAATGGAAAGCAGGGCTGCAGAATTAGGTAACAGGCCCCAGGTGAAGTTCAAAACCTGACCTTCATAACCTGTATTTTGGCTCCAGTGGCACCAGCTGACTAAGGAGCCCTCAATCACCGCACACCCCACCCCCAAACCAGGGATTTTCTTGGGATTTCTTGAGTTTCTGTGTCTCCTCACCAGACAAGTAGGGGCTTCTTTTTCCTTTTTCATTTGTAAATAGGTAACACATGCCCCTGGTTTCAAAATAAAAAAAACATAGACAAGTACACAGTGACTCCCATCACCCTCTGTCCACCTTTATGTTTATACCTTAAGTAAACATCATGTTTTTAGCCTCTTCTAGAACTTTCTTTAGATTGTTTTTTCCTCAGTTTGTACAAAAGAATTCTACCTAAAACAAAGAGATCTTTCCTTGTCAGTATATTTAAAACACTGTATATAAAACACTGTTAAAGGTCCTAGCATATTTATCCTTTAGTTTGTCAGCTTTCTCCTAGGTATTAGAAAGATTAAGCCCTTATTTATCTCTTCTGAAATGTGTGGTTTACCTATCCTACTTAGTATATCATCTTTTTAAAAATTATATTTAGTTTAATTTTTTCTTTTTTATGGCTTCTGTATTATGAGATAGTTAGAAAACCTTACTTCTGACAAATTTACAGAGAAATTCACCACCATTTCCTTCCAATACTTTTATAGCTTTGTTTTTTTATATTTAAATCTTATATCCATTTGGAATTTATCATAATGAATGATGTGAATAAGAATCCAACTTTGTTTTAGATTTTTTTTAATTATTCTTTTTCTAATAATCTATGAATTTTTAAAGAGTATAATATTCAATTCCTCGTAATTTATTTTATGTAAGGCATGAGGTAGGGGCATGATTTTACCATTCTTTTTTTTTTTCCAAATGGCCAACCAGGCCAAACAACATGTAATGAGAAAAAGATCTCTCTTCCCTACTCCTTTGAAATCCCAGTTTTTTCCCATTTCTCATGTGTATGACTAGGAGATTATTTATGTAAAACAGTACTTTTTTTTATCTGTAAGCTCTGTGTATAAATATTTGAAAGCAATACTAAATCATTTTATCTGTAAACTTTCAATATGTTACAATATAATTGTATTCAAATTTCCAGAATTGAATTACTGGTTCTTTTTTCACTTTCATAAATGGGTTAGTTAAAGGTAGCTCTTTTTAATAAAAAATATATCTCCTTGAAGTTTCTCTTTTGTGAAAGTCCCAGTTTTCCTCCTCACCCCACGTCTTTATTCTGAGATCTTGGTCCCTGTTTGAAGTAGAAGACTTAGTCTCCTTTCACAGGTGCTGATTATCTTCCAAGGCGTTTAGATCATTTCTTTTTCTCCTTGATCTGCTGCTGCTGCTGCTAAGTCGCTTCAGTTGTGTCCGACTCTATGCGACCCCAGAGATGGCAGCCCGCCAGGCTCCCCCATCCCTGGGATTCTCCAGGCAAGAACACTGGAGTGGGTTGCCATTTCCTTCTCCAATGCATGAAGTGAAAAGTGAAAGTAAAGTCGCTCAGTCGTGTCTGACTCTTAGCGACCCCATGGACTGCAGCCTACCAGGCTCCTCTGTCCATGGGATTTTCCAGGCAAGAGGACTAGAGTGGGGTGCCATTGCCTTCTCCGTCTCCTTAATCTAGCAGGGGCTAAAAAAAGAAAAGTGAATTATCACTACTTCATTTCTGTTTCTCCTTATTTCTCGAATTTTGCTCTATGAATGTTGATGCTACACTATCTGGTGCAAAGATAATTATAATAGAAAATTTTTCACTTTTATTTTTTATTACACTGTACTTTTGTGGTCTTGATATATTAATGTATTCTGCTATGAATTCGGCCTTTTCTGATATAGTGAAGTCCCTCCATTGTTTGATCCTACTTCGAAACTTTCTTGAGCTTCTGATCTTTAGTGCATCCTACTGTATACAGTGCGAAGTTGGATTTGTGTTCTAATCCAATCTGAGAGTCATGGAATAGGTGAGTTTATTCTAGATGTGGCAGCTGTTTGAACTTTACTCCACCAAACAAGATAGATAGTGAACATCGTTTCATTTATTTACCATCATTGGACATTATAGAAATTCAAATGAAGACTACTATGCAAATTAGATACCACTACTCATATATTAGAAATACTGAAATTTAAAAAAAAAATTAAAAACAGACAATACCAAATGTTGGTGAGGATATGCAGGAACCAGAATCCTCTTGTGCTGCCAGTGGGATGGAAGACAGTTTGGCAATTTCTGATGCCAACTCGATTCTCTGGAGTAAATCCTATCTTTCAGGTCAATAAGAGTTGCGGCTGCTGCTTAGTGACTTAAGTCATGACTGACTCTTTGTTATCCCCATGGACTGAGCCCGCCAGGCTCCTCTGTCCACGGGATTCTCCAGGCAAGAATACTGGAGTTTATTGCCACTTCCTTCTCCACGGAATCTTCCTGACCCAGTGATGAAACCCAGGTCTCCTACTTGGCAGGCAGATTCTTTGCCACAGAACCACCTGGGAAGCCCTAGTTAGAGTTACAGCAATCTATTTCCAAGGGTTTTTGCTAAATGAAACAGTGTTCAAAAGGACCCAAGGGCTGCACAGTAGACCGTGTGTAAGTGATTGCGATTAGCTCATCCTCCCAAGCGGAGGGAGCACTTTCTCCCTGCTTTCTGGCCCAGCTTGAGGCATCTTGATGGGTGTAACCAGGCATCCCCGAATGTGGGCATCACCAGCTCTGGTCCACAACTCAGCCCTGCTGCTTACCTGCTTGCAGTCACTCACCCCACCTGAACTTGACTTCCCCTCAGTTCCTAGGTGATGATTACACCCACCTCGATTTTGAAAGTTCCAACACACTCCATGAATTAAATGTTTCCATAGGAAACCCTCTCTAGACTGTACTTTCAGCACCTCTGATGGTTTAATCAAAGGTTTATTTTGGAAGAAGAAAAGTGGCCATGATGAAATCACTACCACCTATCAATATGTTTGGGATTGGGATATTATCAAGATTTTTGAGAAAACATCCTACCCCACTCTAAGCACCCATGCCCACCCAATGTGATTGCATTTACATCCAAAAAAAACTGCAATTTTGCTTTTTCATACTGAGTTTCAAGGTTAAGATGGTTTCATTGACATTTCAAACTTTTTTTCTTAAAGAAACATTATCTAAAAGTCATCTGTTTTTCAGTCTATCCTTAAAAAAAGAAAAATCTTTTTGATGGATGCTTAACATTTTAACCAAAAAAAGAGAGAAAACTAGTAAAAAGGCAGACAGAGTATGAGGGTGGTCTTGTCCTAGGCCGGGCTTCAGCTTAGTGCTGGAGGCTCCCCTCACTGGGGAAGAACTGGAGGGCCTGCCTCAGGAAAGTTCCCCAGAGGCTTGGTATCCAGCCCAAGGCTCGCCCTGGCTGTGACTGACCTCCTGGGACGCTGACCTCTGTGTTTTGTTTTGACAGGCTTCTGGGTTGAGCTCCCCTGAGGATGAGAGCCTTTCTTCCGTGACCAGACGGTCATCCCTGAGGTGGGCCCTGAAGCACAGCACCCCAGCTGGAGCTGCCCTCAGCTGGCACTCAGGGTTACAGGGCGATGTCCCCAGCCACCAGGAAAGGGGCCCTGCAGGCAGGTCCCCACGACCTGCACGCTCCTCCTGGGACCTCCTGTCATCCCCAGGAGGGGTCAGCCTCATGGCCTCCTTCAGAAAGAGGCGGCTTTCTACCATTAAGGCCTCTGAAGTGTCCAGTGAGCAGCTTGGATCCAACTCAGACCCCTTTGCTTTTGAGGAAGACCCGCCCGTGCCAGCCTCAGTCACCCAGCAGCAGCAGCAGGGCAAGTCCCCACCAGCAAGGAGATCGCCACCAAACTTGGGATTGCCCGGGATCCCAGACACCGCCAGGAGGAGGCCTCGGGACCTAAAGAGGCTGGCTGCTGTGGTAGGACGCAACCCGACCCCAGCCCATCCCCCAGAGCTTGGAGTCCCTGCCCAAGGCCCCCCATGGAAGGCAGCCTGGTGACAGTTGAGAGAGTAAATGCTGCTCTTTCCTCACTGATGGGTCATGTCCTGGGCATCATGAGGTCACCAGGACTGAAGGAGACCATCCAGCCCAGGGCCCTGCCTGTACCCGCCCTTCCCCAACTCTGAGGGGTCCCCGTGACCCCACAAGAAGGACTTTCACTTGTACCTCCCACAGTTCCCATGTACTCCTTGAACTCCATAGCACACCTATCAGCCTGTCCTGGGGCTGGGGGGATGGAGTGGAGTCCCTGGAAAGCCACTCTCTCTGTCCTCCTCTGAGCTGTGACTTGTCCTCTGAGATCCAGCCCTCACACCACACACTACCAGATCAGGCTAAGCCATCTGAACTTTGCCCACTGTGTTTCTACGTGCCTGTACCTTGTTCAGCAGCCTGAGTCATCCCACCCCCGTCTTCTCTACCTTGTTCAGCAGCCTGAGTCATCCCACCCCCATCCCACTGTCCAAGGGCCCTTCCTCCTTTACCTGCCCTCAGCTGCCCTAGAAGAGCCCCTAGAAAACACAGCAGGAAAATGGCCTGTCTAGACAGCCTCACACACTCATTTGCAAGTGCCCACCCCACCCCTCACACTCTCTGCCCATGCCTGGCGGATCTCTCCTTGTTCCTGTCTCCTCCCCTGCAACCCCTCTCTGCCCTTGTCAGATCCTGGGGTCCTAGCTCCCTCCATTCTCTCACGTACCTGCTTGTCCTCACACTGGGCACAGTCCCCTGGGGTCTGACTGGCTCCATCATGAGGTCATAGTGCCTGGCATGCAAAGGCTGGCCAGGCTGGCTTTCACTTGTCAGTCCTGCATGGTGCCCAAGAGCAGGCCCATGTGAGGGCCTTGCAGTCCTGGATGGGCACCTGCTTTTCCTACCCAGCTTGTCTCTGGCAAAGATCAGTGTTCTTACAAGGTGGACCTCAGAGATGCCTTTCTGTTAACAGACAGAGCGAGTGAGGCAGTGGGAAATCCACCTGCTTCAGAACATCGAGGAGGCCACCCAGCACGAACTCACCATCGAGGACGACTGAGTGCTCAGCCCTGGGCCCAGGACGCAGCTGTGCTCAGGAGCTCCTGCCATGGCCTGACTTACTCATCTGTCCGTCCAACCATCTGTATGTCTGTAGACCTTCCTCAGGACTTGCCCTGGGTCTGACCTTGCTCTCCATTGTGCCTCTGGATGGGGTGGGAGGAACTGGCTGATGATCTTGTTACTCAGATTCCAAACATGGGGTCTTCATCCCCAGCAGAGATGAAGGGATGTAGGGGGCGGTGGGCAGGTGTGGACAGGGGAGATGGATGCCCCAGGGCCACCCTGGAGTACCCGGAGACGAGATACGTCTTCTTCCCACCCACCCTGCCTCCTTCCCCAGCACAGCCAGGTGAGTCTGAGATACTAGGATGACACAGTGTAGGGAACAGGACCAAGTTTAAGGTGGGCTGCCTAGCAACCCACCCGGCTTCGGTGGACAAGCCTTCACACCTAGCAGGCTTTGAACACCATTCCAGGAAAGACCAGAGCAGTGGCTCTCATTTGGAAGATATTCTGACAGTTTGCGGGCACTGGTTTGTTTAGTGTTGTTGGGAGAGGAATTTAACCCCCTCTAGTAGCAGAGGCCTTCTCCTGTCCTTTTCTAGAGCTGAGCTTTCTGCCTCATTGCTTAGGATAAGGATCCCACCAAAGGGCTGGAGGTATCTATGACCCTCATGCTATAAGGAAAACGAAGCAGGGTGCCCGGGGCACTTCGATCAACACAAACCTCGCATTAGCCTCCCAGGTCCAGATGTCTCTGAGACTTGTCTGTTAGTGGACACATTGTGGTTACCAACATAGAGCTAGTTTTATTTTTGCAAATGCTTTCACACCCCACTTTACCTTAAAAAAAAAAGTTTATTTTCTGCCTTCTAAAAAACAAAGATTGCTTATGTTTTCAGTACCATCCTGCACACCTCCACAGCCCCTCCTCCAGGCCAGTCCTAGGAGACCTGGCTCTTCTCAGGGACACAGATAAAGCCTATTGCTAGAGCAGACTCCAACAGGGCACCCTAAACAGAGTCTCAGGCTGGCCGGACATGACAGGAGACAGGACATGGCAGGTTCCAAGGGCAGGCACGGTCAAGGATGGCCTAAGAGAAAGAGGAAAGGCTTACTCTGGAGCTGCTGGGTGGGTGGAGGGCATTCCAGCTCAGGACGTTGATTCCTGGAGAGGCCTCCATTTTATGCAGAGGTTTTTGAATAAAGAAGGAATGATGGAATTCCTCATAAAGTATTAGATGCAGTTGGGGGCTGCAAGGATGAAATAGTTACTTCAAATGTGATTTGTGGGTAAGAACTTACTTACTGTGTAGTGCATTTAAACATTTAAGTTTTGTGAGCTAGTTCTTCCTTTATATGGCTATTCGATGTGTTCACTTTTTCCTTTTTTATAGCAATTATCAGATTATAGAAATAAGTTTGTACTTTTGTAAAAATGTAAGAAGCAGAAAAACTGACTTTAATCAAATAACATGGAGATAAACACTGCAATGTAATTCTGCCCACCTTTATTATTAAAAATAAATTGTTTTCATGAGAACTGTTTCCAAAGCCTGTGTCTGATGCAAAGTGATTCTGATGTGTAACCAAATGACTTTTATCTCTCTTCATCCTTTGAAAAATTCCTATTGAGAATGAGTCCAGAAAGGAAGGAAAAATAATGCAGGGACTGTGGGAAAACTTGTTTTTGAAAGATTGGGAATTACAGGTACTTGGGAGAAAGTTTTACCCATGAGATAAATTCCTAGATATTTTACATTGAGTTTTCTCTTGTTGACTGAAAAAAAGCACAACCTAAAAGTTGACAATTGTTTTATTCTGCAGATTTACTGAGAGCTTAAGCCCACTATACAGCCCCTCCAGTCACTCGGAGAGACTGTTTCGAAGAGGTAAAGGAGGAGCCAGAATATATTTGAGTCTAGGGGTGGCAAGGGGGAAGCGTGGTCCAACATAAGATTACTGCTAATTAAAGAAACAGACATCTCAAAGCTTTTAGTGCTTTTCTACGTATGAGAGATGCAAGAGTCTGGACTCGTTGAAGTCATTCCTTTGATCTGCACCTTAGCTAACAAAATCATTTGTTTACTGAAATGGCAGGCGACATTCTTAGTCCACACTCTCAAGTATTAAGAAAACAGATTCTTGACTTCCCTGGTGGTCCAGAGGTTAAGACTCTGTGCTCCAAATGCAGGGGGAGTGAGTTTGATTCCCAGTCGAAGAACTAAGATCTCACATGCTACACATTGTGGCCAAAAACTAGATTAAAAAAAATTTTTTTTTAAGCCAGGGACTTCCTTGGTGGTCCAGTGGTTAAGATCCGAGCTCCCAGTGCAGGGGGCACTGGTTTGATCCCTGGTTGGGGAACTAAGATCCCACATGTCATGCAGTTTGACAAAAAAAAATTCTTATATTTATACAATTGGAATATATGTAAGTATCTATAGGCCCACTCCTTAAAATGTTTAAAGTGCAATTCTTGTGACTTTCACAAATAAAACAGAGTGTGAGCATGTTCCGTCCACAGGAGGGCGCTGGTGGGAAGCAGACTGAAGAAGTTCCTTCTTCACACAAGCCAGTGCTGGCCAGTCTGCTGCCCGAGGGCAGTAAGGTGCGGTCAGAGTGGAGTCCCTCTGACCTCCAGCAGTCAGCTGTGTCCTCAAGAAGGGCTGGCCCTGGAGATGCTGGGAATGAACTGGAGGGGATATTCTCAGACCAAGGCACTCAGGACAATGGGTGCTGCTACTCAGGTGGCATAATGAGAAGCTACAAGATCTCGAAATGAATGGTTGTCTGTGGGCAAAATGACAAACCTCTAATAATAGCCCCTGGGAATTACGCTAATCATAGTCGTTTAGAGGCCAGCATGGGTGTGACTTGGACCAGCACTGGATTTCCTTAATTCTTGTTTTGTTTGCAAACTCATATGTCCTGCAGAAAATACAATTTTAAAACACATGAGCAAAGGAAATACATGCTGTTTCCTGGTGCAGTTTCTATTTAAAATGAGAAGTTATCTCAAATATTTATTTAAATAATAAATTTTTCCCTAAAATCCTATTTATACACAATGTGTGTATTTGATGTCCACACACCCCAAGCATTCCCCCTGTCATCAAGCATGGTTCAGAAAATTGCTCTGTGGAGACTGCATTTCTTGTATGAACACGCCCACCTCATGTGTTCCAATTTCCCTATTGCTGAATGTTTGGTTTGTATATTAGAGTACCTTACTTTCTGTTGTGTTTTAGTTTTCTATGACTTTACAACAAATGACCACAAATTTAGCAGCTCCATCCACCTATTAGCTCAGTTCTGGTGGCTCAGTTGGGCCTCTGCCTGGGATCACTCCAGGTGAGATCAAGGCAGGCTCTCACCTGGAATACCTGGGCAAGAACAGAACCCAGTTCCCTGTGGTCATGGGACTCAAGGTCCTCTTTCCTTGCTTGCTGTGGGCCAGGTGCTGCTCTTAGATCCCCAAGGCCACATGCATTTACCAACCAAAGAAAGTTCCCTGCTTTTAAGGGCCTTCATGAGGTCTGGTGTGCCTGGTGATATAAGCAATCGCACAGCTGGAGGTGGGGGTTATATCTCATCCCAGTCACAGGTCTGGAGATTAGAAGGCATGAAGTCTTTGGTGGGGGGCAGCTTTAGAATTCTGTCCACCAATGTGTTCCCAAGTTTTCATCATTAAAAATAACACTGTGATGACAACTTTGGTACAAAATGCTTTGTGCCCATGTCTACTGATTTTGTTAGGTAGAATCCTAGAAGTTTTTATCGGATTTAAGAATGTTAGCACTTTGTGGTCTGTTTTGTGTTACCAAGTGAGTTACAAATTCCCAAGAGCAGTGCCCAAGCAGGAGTTCACTGTGGTTTTGCCAGTGTTAAAAAGTCTTCTAGGAATTTCCCTGATGGTTCAGTGCTTAAGAATCCACCTTGCAATGAGAAGACATGGGTTCAATCCCTGACCAGGGAACTAAGAACCACATGCCAGAGAGCAAGTAAGCCTGCATACACTGCAGTGAAAGATCCCTCGTGTTACAACAGAGACCCAGCAAAGCCAAATAAATACTTTTTAATCTTTAAAGACATTTACCAAATTGAAAGGTGATAGGAAAATTGTTTTCTATTTTCATTTCTTTCACTGGTATAGTTCTGTTGAGCATATTTCCTTATGTTTTCTAGTCAGCTGTATTTTTTCTCTGAGAAGTCTGTAAATGTCCTTTTTTCTACTTTGGGGATATTGTGCTTCTCAGAATGATTTTAAAATCTCTTTCCTATGAGTTGATTTTATCTGAAATTAAAGACTCTATCAGAGAAAAACTGTACATCATAAGTGATGGTTAATTTTATGTGTCAACTTTGCTGGGATATGGTGCCCAGTAGTTCGGTCAAACATCAATCTAGATGTCACTGTGAAGGTTTTTTTTTTTTAGATGAAATTAACATTTGTGTCAGTCGATTTTTGAGTAAAGCAGATGACCTTCCATATGTGGGTGATCCTCATCCAATCAGTTGAAAGCCTTAAGAGAAAAGACTTGGGTCCCATGAAGAGGGGATTCTACCTCCAGAGGGCCTTCAGACTCAAGCTGCAGCCTCCACTCTTCCCTGGACTTCCAGCCTGCTGACCTGCCCTGCAGAATCTGGACTTGCCAGTCTCTACATCCTTGTGAACCAATTCCTTAAAATACATTTCTTTCTTCCCCTTTCCTTCTTACCCTCCCTCCCTTCCTCTCTCTCCTCCCCCCACCAACCCCAACCCCTGGACCACACACACACACACACAGTTGGTTTAATTTCTCTGGCAACCCTAAGACAGCATACAGGAAAAGCAATTTGACTGAAAGATTTCTCAGCAGCAGTCACAGAAGTCATCCCTCACTATAAACTAAATTTGAATGGGATATTTCAGAGAAAATAACTGTCAACCGATAGCTGTGTCTTCAGGTTTTTTTTTTTAACCTTTTGAGAAAGGAGATGAAGAGATTTACAGATGAACATAAGGTTAATTTATCACGGAGGCCTGAGGTAAATGATCTCCTAAAAGATGAAAGAAATACTGTTCCATCAGGATAGTCTGAGATGCAAGAACTGGTGAAAAGTGGGGAGTACAAGTGAAATTTTCTAAATTATCAAAGTGAAATACAAGCATATGTCATTTTATTGTGCTCCACATCATTGCGTTTTACAGATCACACCTTTCCTACAAATTGAAGATTTGTGGAACCCTGCAATGAGTAAGTCCATCAGAGGCATTTTTCTAACATTTACTGACTTCATTTTGGTAATTCTCATATTATATCAAACTTTTCATTATATTTGTTATGGTGATCTGTGATCAGTGATCTTTATTACTACTATGACTTGCTAAATTCTCAAATTACAGCATTTTTTAGCAATATTTTTTAATTTTTATTTCTTTTAATATATATTTATTTATTTGACTGTGCTCTTAGTTGCGGCACACCAGAATCTTTAGTTTTGGCATACAAACTTAGTTGCAGAATGCAAACTCTTAATTCTCTGACTAGAGATTGAATCCAGGCCCCCTGCATTGGGAGCATGAAGTCTTAGCCACTAGATCAACAGGGAAGTTCCAATAAAGTATTTTTTAATTAATGTATGTGCATTTTTAGACATAATGCTTTTGTATACTTACTATAGAATAGTGTAAATATAACTTTTTTTCTGTGCCAAAAAACATAACTAGGAGGCCAAAAATATTGTGCAACTTTGTTGTAATATTTACTTTACTGTGGTAATCTGAAGCAAAACTTGTAATATCTCCAAAAGCTATCTTTTTGTGAAATTTTAAAAAGCACAGGACTAAAATAATAGCTAATAATAGCGTGTTATTAGGGTGGGACAATGATGACAGTTCAAGTATCTATTTTTCAGTAACAACATCATCTTGTTTTTACCTTTTGACCCTGAATTATTCAGAAGTGAATGCACTACTGCTTCAATGAAAACACTTTTTCTTTTCCCACTTGCCATTTTTCTTACTTTGTTTTCATGTTTATCAGAGCACCCAAAACATTCATTCTCTCTCTTATCAATAATTCAACTTTTTATAAATCATCCTCAAAGGCAGGGCAGAATAAGGCTGACTGGCATCTATCACTTGGAAGAACATGCAACAGGAAATAAGATTCCAGCCAAGCAAAAGGCTCTCGGTTGCTTTATTCTTCCATTTGACTGTTGGGTTAACTTCACCAATTATATTCTCCAGTGTTTAGAGGAGATGAGAATAGAGGCAAAACATCATTGCCATCTTGGCACTCAGCATTGTTTATTGAGTGCGGGATAATGTAGCAATTAATACTGTGAATAATGAAATTTTCTTTTCCCTCTGGCAGTCTTAATACTCTGGGCTTCCCAGGTGGCACAGTGGTAAAGAATTCACCTGCCAATGCAGGAGACTTAAGAGATGTGGGTTTGATCCCTGGGTCGGGAAGATCCCCTGGAGAAGGAAATGGCAACCCACTCCCGTATTCTTACCTGCAGAATTCCATGGACAGAAGAGCCTGGCGGGCTACAGTCCATGGGGTTACAAAGAGTCAGACATGACTGAGCAACTGAGAACACATGCACATCTTAATACTTACAATAAAGTGAATCAATAAAAAGGGAAATGAAACAAGACTAGGGAAATTGAGAAGCAAAGATAGCATAAACAAAATAAATGGGTTGAATTCCCTGGTTAGAAGACAGAGCCTCACACTGAATTTTTTTAATCAAGTCATGTGATACTTTGAAGATAGTGACGACCTTTGAGAAAGGTGGGAAGCATGGGGAGCTTTGGAGGCTAAGATGTTCTAACTATTGAAGCGTGTGCTGGGTACGGGGTGGTTTACATACTGGACACTGAGGGTCTAGGTGCCCCCCTAGAGTTCATGCATGCAGCCAGGCCCAGAGCCCCAGGAGAAGATGGAGCATCACCTCAAAGAAAAACACTGAGGCACACCATTAACACCCAGCCTGTCCCACAGGAGATGAACCCCACTCATATATGCAGAGCTTTTAAGATGATGGCAAATACTCATTTCAAATGACAAAGAGAGACTGAAGTACATAAAGAGCACAAGAAACAGGTTATGAAGGCAGAAGAAAACATCAGAGAACCTAAAGTTTGTCTTCAGGGAATAATGATGAAATAATACGATGCCACACAAAGACATACCCAGCTGATAAAAGATGCCTCAGAAATTTAAAATTTAACAGAATTAATTGCATAACAGCATTAGAAGATGAAACTGAGGAATTCTCCCATAAAGAGTCCAAAAATGCAAACTGAGGAAAAATAAGATTAGAGGAACAACATCGCCTATCCAATATCCAAATACTAGGAGATTAGGAAAGTGAAGACAGAGAAACGGAGAGGAGTTACTTATCAATAGAATCATTCAAGAGTATTTCCCAAAAAGGGAGAATGTGTTTTCCATATTAAAAGGCATGGGCATGCAGTGTACAGCGTACAGCGGGGTAAGCCTGATCCATTCACACAGCACAGAAATTTTCAGCACACTGGACAGAGACCTGACCCAAGAAACCTCCTGAGAGGAAAACCCTCCTACAAAGTTTCCCACTGAGGATCCTATGGGTCCCACTTCTCCAGGGCTCGCTGGGAACCAGGAGGTGGCAATTAATGTCCTCAAACTTCTCAGGGGACTGACTTCCAGTCTAGCATTCCAGCCCCCGAACCCAGAAGAAGGCTGCCTTCTGCACAAACACCACCCAAATCTGTGATCTGGACCCACCGAATAAGTGAAAGGGGAACATGTGGTTTGCTTTTCTTGAGCACTGAGTCATGTTGGTTTGCCTGTTTTTCTCTTGGACTGTTTCTTTTCTGACCCATTTGTCTTTGCTTTTCCTGTGCTAGTGTTGGGACATGACCCTGTGTCTGCTAAGGGAATAAACACTTTGGTTTTGTTAGTGGTGGTTTTTCAGTCCCCTTGGATCATTTGCCCAGTCATCAGATCCCCTCATTCCTGCCCCTTGGAAACCCTCGGTCGTATCTCTTCCTCTGCCCTCCCACTTGCCCCTATCTATATTCCTTCCCGTTTCTTCTAGACCCGCCCCCACTCAGCACTGCTTATCTGACAGCTACACCAGCAGGGACTCCCAGCTGGGACAGGTTCATTGCTGGAATCTGTGAACACCTGCCTGGGGCATCCCTCTACTCTGGGCCCCTGGGATGCTGGGCAGGCAATGTCAGCCCAGGGAAACAGCAGCTGCTCAGGAAAAAGCTACTCACCTGTGTTTCCCTAAAAATCACTGTCTCTTCAGAGGCATAAATGCAGATTCCAATGTGACCACACCAGAGCAGGGATGTGAGGAGGGTAAATGGGTTAATGCACATGGGTGCTCAGAGCCCTTCTGATGTTGCTGCTGGTGCTCCTCCTCCATCTCCACCTCCTCCTCCTTCCCCACCATCATCATCACCACTGTCATCACCACCACCATCACCACCATCATTATCCATGGGCTACTCAAGTTTTCTCTGCTGTGATCCTCATCCAACCTTGACGACTTCCATAAAGACCTCATTTTCAAGCACAGCCACAATGGAAGATAGACTTCAAAAATATGAATTTGGGGCGCACATAATTCAGTCCATAGAAAATCTTATTTGGAATAAGGGTCTTTGCAGATATAATAAAGGTACGGGTCTGGAGATGAGATTATCTGCACTAAGGTGGGCCCTTACTCCAGTGGCAGACAGCAAAGAAGACACAGACACCGAGGGAGAAGACCACATGAAGACAGTGGCAGAGACTGGAGTGATGGGACCACAAGCCCAGGACCCCCGAGGCCACCAGAAGACGGAAGAGGCTTGGGACAGGGTCTCCCTCAAGCCCCAGGAGGAATCAACCCCATGATACCTTGATCTCAGACTTCTAGCCTCCAGACTGTAAGAGAGTAAATTTCTATGGTTGTAAGTGCCCCCTAGTTTTTGGTAATTTGTTACAGGAGACTAATACAGCCACCTAAATAGTCACCCTGTTTATTCATTGATTCATGAGATAAATTTCTATTGAGTAGGTGAGTACAAAGGACAGAATCCCTACTCTCAGGGGCTTACCTTCCAGTGAGGAGTCAGGAAGTGGTACAGAAAAAATCTATATACTGTACGTATATTCAGAGGTGATGATGGGCAGGAGAGAGTAAAGTGAGGCAAGGGGTGGGGAGGCTAGCTTTAACCACAGAAGTGAAGGGGCCCTTTGGGAAAGCTGACATTTAAGCAAAGACTTAGAGGAGCAAGGAGTCCAATGGGAAACAGGGAGAAGCATCCAGTCTCATATCCACATGACACAGAACCCATTAGATATTTGGGCGCTTCCAGAGCCCGCGAACCCCACCTCTCCTCCTGTCCCTTCTCCTGAGCCCACCCCTGCCACGGCTTCCTGGTAGTCCAGGCTCCCTACGGGTAGGTCTCGGCTGTCCATGGTGACTGTCACCCGGCCACTCTTCATACCACCCCACAGCCTCTTCCGGCAGGAAGCTTTGCTCATCCAGGGCAGAGATACAATTTAACCTGCTCTCAAGGAGGGCCATGATATGGGCAGGGTGTCCACTGACATTCTCTGAGGATGCCTGAGTTTCAGAATCAGCCACAACTAGGGACCACACTCCACTCAGGGCTGGAATAGAACTTTTTTCCTAAATCACAAGACAATCATCATTCAGTCCACTAAATGCTGTCCCCACAATCCCAGGGACAGGGGAGCCTGGTGGGCTGCCGTCCATAGGGTCGCACAGAGTCGGGCACGACTGAAGCAACTTAGCAGCAGCAGCAGCGGAAGCCCTGAGATATGCTGCATCACTGTGGCCTCTGCCTGGAGGTGGTCATCCCCACCTGCTCAAATGGCCCAGGACCCCAGAGCCCCTCCACTGACTAGATCTGTAGGAGTGCACAGCAAGCCAATAGTAAGACTGAACCCCAACTTTCATATTTCATTCAAGACAGGCAAGATTTTTCCCTGTTCTTTTATAAAAGATTAAGCAAAAGGACACTCATTAGACAGAGAGAGACTAGTCAAGAGGAATTCCAAATAATACAAATTATCTTCCCTGGATTCTCATGTTTAGGTGAAGAAGTTAAAAAGAACTTAAGTGTGTCCATCCATTGCTCCCACTTGGGAGCAATTGCTCGTCACTCGAGGGGGCTGTTCATCAGAGGAGCAGAGCCCACACTGGGGGCCCAAGGAAGGAAGGGGTGACAGCATTTTAGAAAATTACACTCTCTCCCCGCAGGATAAGTTAAACAAATAGGGGCGTCTTTAAAATATCCACACAACCGACTGCTTTTCTATTAAAACTGCCAAGGAGTTTAGTCAAGCAATTTTTTTTCCTTTATTTTTGTTAAATAAGATTCCAGAAAGTATAGTGCAAACACTCAGTAGAAAAGTTGCAATTAAGAAATGTACATTCACATTTAACATTTCAGTCCATTCACTGTTTCAAATAAAAATAGGACAAATTATTCAATTACTTGTCTCAATTTAATAATCTTGGAAAAGACTGGAAGGTACTCTACAGTGTTCAGTGGACGTAAAAATAGACCCGTATTGATTATACAAATCTATCATGAGAAGTTACCCAGTGATATTGAGTTGTTGTCGTTCGGGTACAGACATTTCGTTTCCGCGTCTAAAGAAGCATTTTCCGTGAGCTCTACCAGCGGGACAATGTGTCACCCCAGCCCACTCTGCGCTCCCTGGAGGGACACAGGAGGGCGAGGGGTTCACACAACCCTTCTCAATGAGTAAAGAAAATCCAAGAGTGAGCTTTGGGTTTACCTTAAATGGGAGTGGAATCTGCTGCTAAGAGATGGTCAGAATTGGTACATTAGCTCTGCTTGTGCAAGGTGGGGTGCAATTGGTGTGAACGGTGTGCACGAGAGACAAGGGGAGTGCACTGAGGCTGAGAGGAGACACTGCAGAAGGGGTGCAGGAGCTGCACAGGCTCAGGGTCCAGGATCCGCCGAGGCGGGACGCACTGCGGCCAGCCAGCAGACGACCCGTGGTGGCCTGGGCCTGTCCCTTTGCACATGCTGCGTGTTTTGGAATCCAAACTAAGTTTTACACGGTTAGGAATTTCACAGCATGCGATGTTGAGTGCAAAAGGCTCACGCAGCCACAGTTTCAAAAGAGATGAAGGCAAAACCACGTGCCTCTCTGGGGCTAATGCCCAGGGAGCATCGGTGACCCTGGCCCGTGGAAGAGGCTGCAGCAGCGGCTTCATCAGGATTCCCGGAACATAGGAATGGTGCCCTGAGACATGTGCTGCGTGCCTGGGCCAGGAGTTGCGTGGGGGTTGCTGGTGGGAGGCAAAAATCAAGTTCTGGCTACTGGTGGGCCTGCTGCCCATGGAGTGCCATCTGGAGCTTGAGCCCCAGACATGGCTCTCTGGCTGGCTGGTCCCGCATGCTGCCCTGCATGCACTTATGAAGCCCAAGGGTGGGCAGATCTCTGGGGGTTCGTCTAGGAATTCCTCTCTGCTTAAACATCAGTTCTCAATAAAGGACTGCCAGCTGTTTTTGGAATCCAATCCTGCTGAAGATGAGCAGCCAGCTCTGGGAGCCAGCCAGCCCTGGGGGAGTCAGGGACACCTGTGCTCCAGGGGCACCCAATCCTTTACCATCCACCACGTCTCTGCCTCACCTTCTACACGTTCTCAGTGAAACCTGCTCTTGGACGCTCTCTAATCCCCAGGAAGGAACACTGACTGCCTCCTCCACGCCGTAGCGTGACAAGGACATCAGAGGATCCTGACCTGGTAGAGCCCCTGCTGGGGACTGGGTTGGCTTCATGTAAGTGGGGAACTGTGTGCAGCTTGGGAGCGTCTGAGGGCCTGGTTCTCTCCCAGGCCGATGGCAGAGAGGCCTTATAGGAAGTGACAGGACAACAGTCCTCCTCACTGAGGGACAGTTCCTAAGACACAATGGCAGACGGTACTGCAGGATTCAGGTTTAGGACAGAAAGGATGACAAGACAGGGCAGGGATTGCAGCCCGATGCTGTAAGTCTTTGCTGGGGACCAGCTACTGGAGCAGGGGCAGCACTGAGAGGAGAGAACACACACTGTCTTCATCTCACAGTGTCAGGCCCAGCTGAGGATGGCTCTGTGCCTGGGGACACCCAAGGGATGGGCTGTGGGGCACACTCACTGCCTGGGGACCCGCCTGGCCGCTCAGAACCAGCCTGGCATGCACCCCCACCACTCATGTGCACACAAGCTAAGGGCGCCATTAAAACCAACACAACTTCCCCAATTTCACCGTGAGTCAAGAGGCGCTGAATAGAATTGGAAACCAGGAGCTCGGAACGGACAGGAACAGGATGAATCCTGGTCCTGCCGCTCAGGACTGTGTGACTTTGTCCACGTCTGTAGCCTCTCTGAGCCTCAGATTCTTCATCAACAATGTGGGGAGCATGGCCACACCTCCCCCTGCCGACTGTTTGGAGGTGGGCGGGGTGAAGCCCAGGTAAGATGCTCCGTCACCTACCGAGCTAGACGTGGGTCTTAGTCATGATGGTTTCCTTAGTTTGTGGTCACATGAAAAGTCCACCGGAGATGTAGTTTAACTGCACAGAGGACTGATCTACCATTTCCCTGTGGTTATTAGTGTAGAACAAACTGAATCTAGGGAAGTACAGGGATTTCACAAAGGAATGAAGGATTATATTAATAACTACATGGACAGTCATTATTTGTGGCTGAAGAATAGGAGCCATCTGTAATCACAAGAGATCCGGGGCTTCCCCAGCCAATTGTGGCCCATTCCCTAGAAGACCGTCTGTCCATTGTTTTCTCCTTCAGCCCAGAGATTGAAGCCAGACCTCCAAGTGGCTCCCCAGGTACAGGGAGGTGGGGGTGCCCTGCCAGCTCCTTCCTCCAGAACTCCTGAACCAACAGCCACCCACCTGCAGCTCTCCCCACAGGCCTCCACATATACCAAAACCCAAACACAACAAAAATAAAACCACCACACAGATGACAGGAAGTGGAATCAGGCTGGGGTCTTGATGCCCTGAACTTTATACTGATACTGGAGAGAGATTCTTTTAGGAAAAAAAAAAAAAAAGAAGGGAGGGAGGGAGGAAGCCTCCTTACTCTCTAGTAGTTGCTGGAGATGGAGGCTTGGGTTCCACCTGGATGCCAGAGGGGGTCAAGGCCCCCTTTCTGTCCACTCCTCCCGGCCCCCTGCTTCCAGGCTCGGGACCTCTAGGGGCAAGCAGGGACGGCTTCACCTGATGCCCTGGGGGGCAGTCATCTGTCTGTATTCCTAGTTATTCCTGTATTCCTGTAGTCTGTATTCCTGTATTCCTAGTTTGTTTCTTATATGAATCCATCCTGATTCCAGGAACAAATAACTGATTCTAATTTTGCTTATGCCACGCCATGCAAACACACACGCGTGTGCACGCGCGCACACACACACACACACACAGAGATTCAGATTAAGTTAGGCCTCTGGCAAAAAAGTTATCTTTGATCTTAGTGAACACATGTGTTACACTTTCAGGAAAATTAAGGAATATGAATGTCTGAGTTGTTACCATGAGGTCAAGCTGTTTAGGGAGGTCCAGCCCCAAATGGGGTACCTGAAATTGGGCTTGTTAATTTCATGAGCTGAACAAAGAAGACAGACTTCCTCTCACCATCACAGGACCTGCCTCCCACCCATGTGAGCACAGACGGAAGGACAGAGCACAGACCAAAGGAAAAACCGCTGAATCCTTTCCAAAGCTTCCCGGGGCTTCCTGGAAGTGAGAAGTCCCCAGGAGCTCCCCTGTATGCCCACAGTCTGGGGTGTGCCCCTGACCTGAGAGGGAAATATAGATCGGGTCCCAGCCTCTGGGGCTGAGCCCATGGTCCACAGCTGGTATGACTGACCACCCTGCTGGGCATGCCTGCCTGGCCCCAGCCACTCAGCTGTCCCCTGCACCCCACTCACCCTCCCACACTGTCTCCTTGGCACCAGGCTCCCAGCCATCAGTTCACAGAGAATCAAGGATGCCCTCCCTGCTTTTGAGGGTGGGAAACAGCTGCCTGGTAGCACTCCCCAGGTGCCACCTATGCAGGTACACTAGCCCCAATCTCCTGAAACCACTGGGAAAAGTCACAATTCCACTCCCCCCACAGCACACAAGGCCAACCCTCGGGCACCTGGCCTGGTCTCTGCTCACAACAGACCAAGAGATGTCATCGGACCCTGGGCACTGTGTCAGCGAACTTCCTAGGGTAAAACCCATCTCTGTCTCCCAACTCAAGGTGGAGGCCTGAGCCATTACAGCTAGCCTCCAAACACCCAGGCCTAGGGCCCCCTGTCAGGCCTGCTGACCTCCAGACCTGGGAGCACAGCCCCCGGTGGACCTGGAATCTGACTTAGACCCACCCCCAGCCTAAGGTTCTGTGAAGGCAGATGCAAACCCAGGAGGCTGCATGAAGAGCTGTCACATCTTTCATCGTTCACAATGGAACCGGGAATGTTACATGATAATCTAGGAAGGCTAATGCACACTTGCAACTTTCAAAGCAAACTGCAGCTGGCGAGGGGGACGTCCGGGCCCTTGGACACGGTCGTGTCCTCCAACTGCCACCAGCCACAGTCCACCTCTCATTTAAATATTTCACCAAAGCAAATATTTTGAAACCAATTGCCTCTACGAAGTTTAGATTTGGGGGTTTTGTTCTGTTTTGTTAATTGAAGCCATTACAAAACCAGGGCACGTCAGTTTTCTGGGTGGGGGCTAGTTATACACAATCGACGGGCCTGCACACTTCAGAATGACAAGTGTGACAGCAGGTCTGTGGTCCCCTGTAAGGGAACTGCTTGATGCAGGGCATATCATGGGAACACGCATTTCATATGTGCGTGATGGATGTACACTTAGGCAGCGTTTGCCTTATGAGTCAGGCATTTTGTCCCCAGCAGGACCTGCCACATAGGGAGAAACCTCCAGGATCCCAGACTCAGGGAATCACAGACACGCCATGTGGAAGGGCGGACACACCCTGGAAATGAGACGGGTCCGCCTGCCAGGGAGAAAACCTAAACACAGCTGCCAGGCCAACCCAGCTCTTCCTTCCTGAGCGGCAGGCGAAAGCAAGGATTCAAATATTATATCCAGGTGGCTGCTGGGACAATGGTATCAGATGGAAAGCAAGGAAGGCTGGCTGGACCCTGCCCAAGCCTGCACATCGGCCAGGGATTGTGGGTATCAGCGCCCCACAGTGCCCTTCGGTTTGGGGAAACGTACACATGGCCTGTCTCTGACACCAATCTGCTTTGGACCAGACCTGTCTCTACAGTTTGGAGTTAGAGTTATTGCTTCGAGTGACAGAAAGGATCAGAAGCCCTGGTGGCTCTGGAGTCTGATAAACACGGCAGGCTCACGGCGACTGGGTCTGGGGGCAGGCGTCCACCCTGTAGGACACAGACCTCCGAGTGGACCGGCCCAGGGTTGGGGGCCGTGGAAGCGTTCGGAAGTTCAGGGCTGTGTTCTAATCTACTGAGGTCAGGCACAAGAGGCATGCAAGGGTCTTGAAAGGACACAAGGACGGGGTCATTCCAAAGGGTAGCAGCCAGGCCAAGCAGGGGGATGCGTTAGGGACCTCAAGCGTAGGCTAAAGTGTGCTGTTCACACCGGGAGTTGGGCTTGCCTTCATTTTGGTCAGAAGGGAGCAGGCAGCACCTTACCCAGTGCACTATTTACAGAGCATCTTAAAATAAATAATTTAGAGAGAATCCTACTCGGGAGGCTCTAACATTTGTACATGATTATTGTACAAGGTTAAAAATAAATAAGGCAATATCATACAGTCTTATCACAAATAAAAAGGAAATTGTTGACCAAACCCCAAGGAACGTTATGGCTGAACACGGCCCCTGTGCCCACAGGAAGCAGGTAGGGTTTGGAGCTGCTGATGATGAAGGTGGTTCTGCTCATCGAAGGGGAGACCTCGCCGTTTCAGAACAGCTGAGGCCCCGATGGCTTCCCGAGGTGGCGGTGACGGGGGGCCACGCGTCCCGTGGCTTTGCCAACCCACGTGGGGATCCCGCGACTCTGTGGACCCAAGGTCCCAGCACAGCAAGGCTGGGATCTCACCCCAGGCTCAGCGTCCATTTCGCTCAAGTCGATGTGAATTCAGAGCCCGTGGCTGTGGGAGCAACGACTGCTTCCTCACTGGCTGATGGCTGGGCCATCCTCACCTTCGACCAACTGCAGCCCCTCATCTTTAAACAGAAACCTCATGCTCAGAATATTCCTGACTGCCTACCTGCCTCATCCACTTCTAAGGGGCCATGTGATCACATTGGTCACACTGAGTTAACTCACGTGGCCCAGGATC
The DNA here is from genome assembly GCF_000754665.1 of Bison bison bison. Classification (NCBI taxonomy): domain Eukaryota; kingdom Metazoa; phylum Chordata; class Mammalia; order Artiodactyla; family Bovidae; genus Bison; species Bison bison. The sequence continues at coordinate 3,863,972 of NW_011495058.1, forward strand.
CTCTCTGCAGCTTACAGCCTGCACCCTGAATGGAGCGCCCCCTTTGCTGGGTGACAGAGCATATTCGCAGTGTCATGCTCCAACATGCCGTCCACCTCCTCCCACCGTGCCCTGGGTGGAAGCTCGGCCATGGTGAGCAGATGGGCAGCAGGACCCTGGACAGCATCTCAGCCCCACGGCTTGGCACAGATGTGCAAACCCACAGAAGCCATGTGCTCTGGAGACGACTTGGTTCTGCCCTGTCTGTAGGAGGCGGGTGACCACTCAGCCAGGGTGCATCTGAGGAAAGACTGTCCACCTGCCCGCCTCTGTCACTGGCCCATCCACACTGGCTAAGCGGCCGACTCTGTTGGCTACTCGCCCCCACAGTCATAAGACACATGCCCAAAATGGGGGGAGCCCAGAGGACATGGGGTTCAGTCCAAAGTGAGCCCCTGTTCCAATACAGCAAAGTCAGAACCCCCAGGGAGGGGGTAGAGCCCTTGGAGACCAGAGAAGAGAGGGACACCCAGGCTGCTGACTCTGCCAAGCAGGGCTCCCCTGAACCACAGGACCTCCCCCAGATGCTGTCAAAGCTCTGGGTCTCAGATGGACATCCCCCCCACATTGACTTGCCTGCCCAGAACCTTCCCTCCAGTTTCAAGCTGCCCTCCTCCCTGCGGTCAAAAGTCAAGGTCTCCACGTCCAGCTATTTCCAGACAGTTCCTTCCTACTGGCCCTCCTGCACCCCTGCCCCCTGTAACAGCATATTCCAGCATGGTCATGCTCCTCATCTCCATGGCAACCACAGAGATATACCGGTAGGAGATTCCCAGACTTGCACAGAATTATTTGCAGTCACTTTCCCTGCAAATTAGAGCAGGGACATCTAAACTGACAGCCATGAATGCCAAAACTCCACATCCAGGGGACCGGTTCTGCTGGAGGAACACCTTCCATCCAGGAAGAAGCTTTCTCATGCTTGTGAGGTTCACTTATCTTCAAAGTCAACGAAGCCTTGCACTGCTGTTCAGCATACAGGAACCCAAGGTGCCACGGTAGAGAGGTAAGAAATGACACCAACCACCTTCTCTCCTTTGAACAAACAGTGGCGTGGGCAGAAAAGGGAATGTCCAGGTTTCACAGGAGCTGATGCACTCAGGCGAGGCAGGTGGAGAACGCAGAGGCAGAACATGAACTATGCTGGTCACAGAGATGTGGCTGCAGGGCCCCCAGGAATTCCAGAAGACCCACAGACCCTCTGACTCTCAGCGAAAACTCAATCTGAAGAAAGCCAGTGGCCACCACCACGCATGCAGTGGGACAGGGGCTTCTCAATTCTTCCCAAACCATCCCCTAAGGCCTGTACAGCTCTGCCCTGCTGAGAGAGTCCTGACTCCCACTCCGGGCTCTGCAGGCCACTGCCCAGGGCTGGAGCTGCCCCCATGGGACCCACACTGCTGGGCTGACGCTGATCCATCTCAGGGCACAAGGTGGGCGCCCCAGTCACTCTGCCAGCCAGACCTCTGAGGCTCTCACTGTAGCCTATGGCCCTGGAGAATGTCCTGAAGGTTCTGACACCTGGAGCTGACCCAGCCAACCTCCCTCTGCCACTGAGGTGAGGACAAAGCAAACACAGTCGCCGCTAAAACCTCGGTGTCCGTGCGGTCAGGGTTCGCCCCTCACCCGACTCACTGCTGGACTCACTGCCCAGCTGCTTCAAGTCATGCCTGGACTGTGCCCCTTCCCCAGCCCAGTCACCGGCTCCCAGCCCTGCTCTGCTGGCTGGGCTGGTCCCTGGGGGAGCCCCAAAGACCCCCAATACCTCAAGCATTTGTGCCCTGTGCCCCGAGCGGCTGGCATGGGCTCCACTAAGCCTCCTTCCCAGAGGCTCCAGGGGGCAGGTGTTGGCCTGGGGGGCCTGGGGCAAGCCCCGAGCCCTGCAGAGCCCCTGGCCCAGCTCCAACTGGG
>NW_011495058.1:3866063-3873480 GCF_000754665.1 Bison bison bison
ACCGGGGGGTGACCCGCAGCCAGTCTGGTCTGGAGGCCAGCTCTTCCGAAAGGATACATTTTCCGCTCTGAGTTCAGGGACCTGGTTTGGGAGCCATTTCCATCGGTCCTGCCTTCCAGGAAGTATGTCAGCATCTCACCCTTGCCCTTGACACTGACTTTGCCTCGGCACACGAAGTGGTAGGAACCCCGCCGCAGCAGCCGGTGAACTTCCTCTGTGACCTGCAGAGGGGAAAGGCGGTCAACAGGGAGCCCACGGGAGGGTCCCTCCTCCCCCAGCACTGCCCACCCCAGCTCTGCCTGGAGGCTGAGTCATGCTCCTCCCATGGTCACTCTGGTCTCTCTGTGAGAAGGACATGATCATGCAAAGAGCATGGGACTCAGAGGGGCCTTAACGGGGCCCTGGACAAACAGGAGACGACAGCACTCACCATGAGGAATACCGAGAGTGGACGATCAGACTGGACGGGCCCACAAGGACTCAGCCTCAAGGACTGGCATGTGAGCTCTGTGGTCACCCCCGAGCCAGATGCCTGGACACCAAGCTCCAACTGAGGGCCGGAGCTACATGGCCTTACGCGGTTCCCCAACAGGCTCAGTGCACCCCAAAGTCCTTCGTGGAACTGAGCCACAGACTAGCCGGTTACACAGGGCAGACGCTATTGTCAGAAAGGTCACCTCTCAGATGAGGCCTCTGAGATGCAAGGTGGCAAAATGTACAGTGATAAAAGTCTCTTTCCTTTCACACTGAACCCACCATTCATCCATTCAAAAAGATCTGCACTCCCTAGAACCCTGACATCCAGCTCAAGCCCAAATATACACACTGACAAAACCCTCTGAGTCTTATCCTTATGGTGAGCTCCCTCCTTTCTTGCCTTATGAAGAATAGGAGGCAATGAAATTCCCAGATCATAGCACAAAGAATTGCTGGAGGTAAAGGTAATCCGCCACTACACACAGTAAAGTTAAAAATGAAGGTTTTAGGTTGGGATGGGCCTGGGTGTCCTTCCAGGTTGCCTGGGAGCTCCAGCCACCCCTGTCGTCTGCATCCCTCCACCTTGAGATTCGAGCCAGGAAGTCCCAGGCTGTGAGTCGGGGCTGTGCATGATGTTGCCGAAGTGGGTCCCAGAGAGGGTCCAGGTCAGGGGCTCAGAGACACAAGGTCCCCAAGAGGCTGAGAGGGCATCCGCAGGAAGTCTGATTTTTAACCATCTTCAGGAGAATCCCTATATTTCCCAAGAGGCTGACTAGGAACTCTCCCTAGAGTTCTCTGTGAGGCCTGGCCAGCATCAGGGATGGGGGGACACCTGCTCTGCAGCCACGTCAACTTCACTCTGTCTAAGAGACAGTGCTGGACCCCATAGAGGAATTCCAGGGAAGTACCTGCTTGATCCCCAAGCAGATGGCTGAGGTGGAACCTGGGAATCGTCACAGGTGCCTGCCTGAGAGTTAGTGCCCAATGAACGGGGGCGGGGCCCCAGGAACTGAAGGTGCATGATGCGGGACAGCCCCAAGCCGAAACCTTCTCACTGAACTGCAGCCTGCAGGATCGCACCCCAGTGTCTCTCTCAAACCCTAGGGTGAATGCACGGGTCTCTGGAGGACCGAGTGAGAAGCTGTGATAAAGTTAAAGGACCAGCATTAACTGGCTGCAAGGTGGTGATTGCTGGGTGTGCAATGCTCAGAGGCCGCCTCGAGGCCCGACCACAGCCGGAGGGCTTGGCCCTGCTCACCCAGCACTACGTTCTCTGCCACTGTCTTTCAAATCTTCAGTGCCGGCTGGAGTCATGGCACCAAGTCTCGTCCCCCATGAGCCACCCACAGGTTCTCAGGTCAGGTGGCCCCACTGCACTCACCTTTCAAAAGGCAAGGAAGCCCCTTCTCAGTTCTAGGGAGCTGTCACTACTCCCAACTAACTGTCCCCTGCCACTCATCACCCCAACTCTGCTCCTGACCACAGAGGGGTCACCCCACCCCCCGCCGCCGAAGCCGCAGACACACTAAGCCACATGGTTCAGTGGCCCCACCCAGAAAAGGCAGACAGGGACAGGAGGACGCAGGCTGCTGGACTGGGTGGCCACCCCAACACGACCCTTGCTCCTCCCACGGCAGTCTCCCACCGCCAGGATGGACACCTGAGCCCTGGGGACTTCTGAGTGAACTGACCTGGATCCTGCCCTGGACGCCGGTACTGTCCATCCGACTGGCCACATTGACCGTGTTCCCCCAAATGTCATACTGCGGCCTGCGAGCCCCGATCACTCCAGCCACCACGGGGCCAACATTGATGCCTGGAAAACAGCCACGGCGTGGTGTCAGTGCAGAGGCTTCCGAGGGGAGGAGCTGCCCCTCATGAAGTCACGGCTTACAGGGTCATCGAGCAACACTCCTCCCCAAAGCAAGGACCCTACAGCATTGCCGAGGGGCAGCTCTCCACTTGCATCCCACACCATTAGCCAGCGGTCCCCACCACAAGAAGTCCCATTTCCTGGAAGCGCGACCTCATGCTGAGTCCTGCTGCTAAGAAAGCTAAGCTTTCAGTCTGCAGGTGTGTTCCCACACCCAGCTCCCTCTTCCAGAAAGGGCAGTAGCTCCTGTTTCCCCAGATGGGATCCCTCTGTTCTTTCTGGTGTGGGGCCCAGAACTAAGTATTTGAGGATGCTCTAAAGAGAGTGAGGCCCCTTTCTCTTTATGCGGTCAGGGTCTAACTGGCCTGGACAGTAACACAGGCCCATGTGCCCCAAATCTCCCCAGATCTGAGCTGATGGCACATCACTCCTTCTGACTCTGTAGTCTGCATCAGTTTTTCTGAGCTTACCCAAGCATATTAATAGCCTTTCAGACACTGACCCAGTCAGGCCCCTGAAGCCTGGGTAGCAGGTGCTTGGCATCTTCAGGAGGAAGCGGAGGCAGAACAGGCTGAACTGAGCCGGGAGGCTCAGGCTCAGCCTCAGTGGATGTGGGGACCCAGGGAGAAGCCCCAAAAGGGACACTTCCAGATGGCTGGGGGAACCTGGGGAGCCCCCCTCTACCGCCCTGGAGGCCCTAATCCATGTGGGTGAGGCTGAGCCAGGATCCAGCCTCCTGTATGACCAGCCACCCAGGCACGGAGGTCCAACTGGCCTGTGGGTCCTCAGTAGGAGAGTAAGAAACAGAATCTCCCTGATGGACCCTTGGATCTGTTTCCTGTCACATCCGTTCATCTACGCATCTGAGCCCGCGGCCCGGGACGAGAACTGAACCCTGCAGGTGAGGCACAGAGGGCGCCCTGCTCCCACCTCCAGCACATCCCATGGGCCGGGCACCAGGCTAGGTCAGCTCTCGTGTTTAAGCTCATCAGAACTTCCCCCGCCCTGGTGGACACTGGCTACCACCCCTCAAAACCACTCAAACCCAGCTCTAAGTTCTGTTTTTAAAGTCACTAAACGTTTAAAATAAATGTCCAGTTTAACTGTATCATAGACTAAGGGGTAAGGGTGGGGAGAAAGAGGGGAGGGAGGAACAGACAGAGGAAGGAAGGGAGGGAGGGAGGGAGGGAGAAATCTCTAGTTTAACTATATCCTCAACTAATACAATTTTTTCTGCTAAACCTATCTACCCAGGGGAGAAAAATTAATTTAAGACTAAAAAAAAAAGAAACCCTATAGTTTGGAAAGAGCTAGAGAGGAGCTCAGATCCCAGCTGGTTTTCCTCCTCACTCACAGGCAAGGGACAGGAGCCCAGGAGGACCGAGGGCCCAGCCTGAGCCTACACCGCTGGGCTCCTGCACAGCGTATGAGATACCCAGGCCTGCCGACAGGAAGCGGGGCATCTTCCTCCAGGTAAGTGTGGGCTCAGAGGTATATCTGAGAGTCTCTAGGACAATCAAGATTTCTCCTGTGTTGCGTGAGCTGGACAATGATTCTTCCAGGCTCTAAGTCATGGATACCCAGTGTTCCCTGCATCCCTGGCACTCCTCTGGGTGGCGCCATCCTCCTTCCTGTGAGATAAGGGAGTCTGGACCAGTGACCCCTGCTCGTGAGGAAAGGCCCAAGCCACAGGCTCCCAGGGCAGTAGAGAAAGGGTGAGCTGGCCCAAGTAATGGGATAGCTTGCCGCCACATACCAACACGGAGCACAAAGTCGTTATAAGACTGGTAGTTGATCTCATCCAGGACATCAAACATCTCGATGGCAAAATCTGCCAACGTGCTGAGGTGGGAGGAGATGCACTTCTTAGCCTGGACGTGAGCACACACAGGTTATTACATTTGAGGGGTGTAAGGGCAAAGAGGACAGGGACACTCAGCCAGTGACCTGCAGAGGTGAGGGGACTACCCTGTACCCCCTCATGGGATGAGGGACTTGATCCCCATGTCAATAGCTGGCTGGGGCTGGAGGCTGGCTGGGTGGTTCTCATCAGGGATTGAGTGGCACCCTACAGCTGCCCTAGTGTGTATTTATCATCCCATTCTACAGGTAGGAGACTGAAACAGAGGTAGAATAGTATTGCTCAAGGCTTACAGCTCCTGAGAGCAGAGGCTGATGCCACTGGAACCTAAGCAGAGCCCTTCTGCAGGAATGGGCTGGTGGGATGGGAGAGGACCCTGTTGTGGGAAACCAAGTGTCCCACTGCTCAGACAATGCTGCCACTGGCCCACTGTAAACAAACAAAGCAAGGTGAGCACAGTGGATGGTCAGCATTCACACAGCAGAGAGCAAATCCAACCCTCCTTCCTCACACTGAGACTCTCTTTCATTGTGTTGTATCTCCTTGGATACAAATCAGGTGGTTTGCAAAGATTTTCTCCAAGTCTATGGATTGTCTTTTCATTATAGTATTTTCCACAAGTTGAATTTTAAAATTTTAATCAAGTCCAACCTAACAGTGTTTTCTTTCACAGATCATGCTTTTTGTACCGCATCTAAAAACTCATTGCCAAACCCAAGGTTACCTAGGTTTTCTCCCATGTTATCTTCTAGATGTCTTATAGTGTTGCATTTTACATACAGGCCTATGATACATTTTGAGTTAGTTTTTGTGAAGAATATAAGGTCTGTGCCTGGATTCATTTTACAAATATAGATAGCCAGATATCCAATTTTTTATAGCACCATTTGTTGAAGACTATCTTTGATCCATTTGTCAAAGATCAGTTGATTATATTTATGCGGATCTATTCCTGGGCTCTCTATTCTGTTCCACTGGTTTATTTCACTACTCTTTTGCCAAAACCATACTGTATTGATTACTGCAGCTCTATAGAAATTTTTTAATATTACTTATCTGGCTGTGCTGACTCTTAGCTGCAGGATGCGAAATCTTTGATCTTTGTTGAATCATGCAGGATCTTTATTTTAGTTGGAGTATGTGAAATCTTAGTTGCAGCATGTGAGATGTAGTTCCCTGATCAGGGATCAAACCTGGGTCCCCTGCATTGGGAGCCAGGAGTGTTAGCCACTGGACCACCAGGGAAATTCCATAAATCTTGGTGTCTGACAGTGTCAGTCCTCTAATTTCGTCCTGCTTCTGCTATGCTGTGTTGACTACCCTCAGTCTTTTGTCTTTCCATGCAAACTTAGGATCAGTTGGTCAATATCACAAAATAACCTGCTATACTTTTGATCAGGATTGCACTGTCTACAGATCAAGTGAGAATAACTGACATCTTAATGATATTGAGTCTTTCTATGCAGAAACACTGAGTAGTTTTTGACTGATTTAGATCTTCAATCTCTTTAATCAGACTTTTATAGTTTTCCTCCTAGAGATATTATATATATATATTTAATTTCTACCTAATATTTAATTTTGGGGTGCTAATGTAAATGGCATTGTATTTGTTATTTTAAATTCCCCTTGTTCATTGTTGGTATAAAAGAAAGCAACTGACTTTTATACCCTCTTCCAACAACACAAGAGAAGACTCTACATATGGACATCACCAGATGGCCAACACCAAAATCAGACTGATTATATTCTTTGCAGCCAAAAATGGAGAAGCTCTATACAGTCAGCAAAAACAAGACCAGGAGCTGACTGTGGCTCAGATCATGAACTCCTTATTGCCAAATTCAGACTTAAATTGAAGAAAGTGGGGAAAACCACTAGACCATTCAGGTATGACCTAAATCAAATACCTTATGTTTATACAGCAGAAGTGACAAGTAGATTTAAGGGACTAGATCTGACAGACAGAGTCCCTGATGAACTATGGACAGAGGTTCATGACACTGTACAGGGGACAGGGATCAAGACCATCCCCAGGAAAAAGGAATGCAAAAAAGCAAAATGGCTGTCTAAGGAGGCTTTACAAATAGCTGTGAAAAGAAGAGAAGCCAAAAGCAAAGGAGAAAAGGAAAGATATACCCATTTGAATGCAGAGTTCCAAAGAATAGCAAGGAGAGATAAGAAAGCCTTCCTCAGTGATCAGTGCAAAGAAATAGTGGAAAATAATAGAATGGGGAAGACTAGAATCTCTTCAAAAAAAATTAGAGATACCAAGGGAACATTTCATGCAAAGATGGGCTCAATAAAGGATAGAAATGGTATGGATCTAACAGAAGTAGAAGATATTAAGAAGAGGTGGCAAGAATACAAAGAAGAACTGTACAAAAAAAGATCTTCAAGATCCAAATAATCACGATGGTGTGATCACTCACCTAGAGCAAGACATCCTGGAATGTGAAGTCAAGTGGGCCTTAGGAAGCATCACTACGAACAAAGCTAGTGGAGGTGATGGAATTCCTGCTGAGCTATTTCAATCCTAACAGACAATGCTGTGAAAGTGCTGCGCTCAACATGCCAGCAAATCTGGAAAATTCAGCAGTGGCCACAGGACTGGAAAAGGTCAGTTTTCATTCCAATCCCAAAGAAAGGCAATGCCAAAGAGTGCTCAAACTACCGCACAATTGCACTCATCTCACACGCTAGAGTAAAGTAATGCTCAAAATTCTCCAAGCCAGGCTTCAGCAATACATGAACCGTGAACTTCCAGATGTTCAAGCTGGTTTTAGAAAAAGCAGAGGAACCAGAGATCAAATTGCCAACATCAACCAGACCATTGAAAAAGCAAGAGAGTTCCAGAAAAACATCTATTTCTGCTGTATGGAGTATGCCAAAGCCTTTGACTGTGTGGATCACAATAAACTGTGGAAAATTCTGATAGAGATGGGAATATCAGACCACCTGACCTGCCTCTTGAGAAATGTGTATACAGGTCAGGAAGTAACAGTTAGAACGGGACATGGAAGAACAGACTGATTCCAAATAGGATAAGGACTACGTCAAGGCTGTATACTGTCACCCTGCTTATTTAACTTATATGCAGAGTTCAGTTCAGTTCAGTTCAGTCACTCAGTCATGTCTGACTCTTTGCGACCCCATGAATCGCAGCATGCCAGGCCTCCCTGTCCATCACCAACTCCTGGAGATCG
>NW_011495058.1:3873861-3874245 GCF_000754665.1 Bison bison bison
GATCTCCTTGCAGTCCAAGGGACTCTCAAGAGTCTTCTCCAACACCACAGTTCAAAAGCATCAATTCTTTGGCACTCAGGCTTCTTCACAGTCCAACTCTCACATCCATACATGACCACAGGAAAAACCATAGCCTTGACTAGACAGACCCTTTGTTGGCAAAGTAATGTCTCTGCTTTTGAATATGCTATCTAGGTTGGTCATAACTTTCCTTCCAAGGAGTAAGCATCTTTTAATTTCATGGCTGCAGTCACCATCTGTAGTCATTTTGGAGCCCCCCCCCAAAAAAAGTCTGACACTGTTTCCACTGTTTCCCCATCTATTTCCCATGAAGTGATGGGACTGGATGCCATGATCTTCGTTTTCTGAATGTTGAGCTTTAAG
>NW_011495058.1:3874417-3937914 GCF_000754665.1 Bison bison bison
CAAAGTCACTGCTGATGGTGACTGCAGCCATGAAATTAAGAGACGCTTACTCCTTGGAAGGAAAGTTATGACCAACCTAGACAGCATATTAAAAAGCAGAGACAGTACTTTGTCAACAAAGGTCCATCTAGTCAAGGCTATGGTTTTTTCAGTAGTCATGTATGGATGTGAGTGTTGGACTATAAGAAAGCTGAGCACCAAAGAATTGATGCTTTTGAACTGTGGTGTTGGAGAAGACTCTTGAGAGTCTCTTGGACCGCAAGGAGATCCAACCAGTCCATCCTAAAGGAGATCAGTCTGAGTGTTCATTGGAAGGACTGATATTGAAGCTGAAACTCCAATACTTTGGCCACCTCATGCAAAGAGCTGACTCATTTGAAAAGACCCTGATGCTGGGAAAGATTGAGGGCAGGAGGAGAAGGGGACAACAGGATGAGATGGTTGGATGGCATCACCGACTCAATGGACATGAGTTTGTGTAAACCCCGGGAGTTTGTGATGGACAGGGAGACCTGGCGTGCTGCGGTCTATGGGGTCATAAAGAGTAGGACACGACTGAGCAACTGAACTGAACTGATTTTCATTTTTATTTAGTTCGAAATATTTTCAACTTCTCTTGAGATTTCTCATGTGTCCTTTGTATCATTTACAAGTGTATTGTTTCATCTCCAAATATTTTGTAATGTTCCAGTTATTTCCTGGTAATTGATTCTCCTAGCAAAGGTTTCCTTGGTAGCCCAGTGGTAAAGAATCTGCCTGCCAATGCAGGAGACACAAGGGATGTGGGTTCAACATATGGGTTGGGAAGATCCCCTGAAGAAGGAAATGTCAACCCACCCTAGTATTCTTGCCTGGGAAATCCCATGGAGAAACGATCCTGGCAGGCTACAGTCCATGGGGTCACAAAAGAGTTGGGCAAGACTTAGCAACTAAACAACAACAGTAGATTTCTACTTTAATCACATTCTAGTCTGAGAATATAGTGTACATTATTTCAATTCTTTAAAAATTTTTAAGCTTGTTTAATGGCCTAGAATGTGATCTATCTTGGTAAATGTCCCATGTGAGCTTTAAAATAAGTATATTCTGCTGTTTTTCAATAAAGTAGTCTATAGATAGCAATTACATCCAGGTGACTGATGATGTTGCTCAGTTCAGTTCTCTTTACAGATTTCCAGCCAACTGGATCTACCAATTAGCAATAGCATGGGACTGAAGTCTCCAACTATAATAATGAGTTCATCTACTTCTCCTTGCAGTTCTATCAGTTTTTGCCTCCTGTTGTTAAGTACATAAATATCAAAGATTTCTATGTATGCTTGGAGAATTAACTTCTTTATCATTCTGTAATGTACCCCTTCATCCTTGATAGTTTTCCTTGATCTGAAATTTGCTTTGTCTAAAATTAAGATAGTTACTTGAAATTTTAACAGGGCTAGCATGGTATCTCTTTCTACATCCTTTTATTTTCAATGTATCTGTGGCTTTATATTTAAAGTGTACTTCTTGCAGAAAACCTAGTTGGGTCTGAATTTTAGCAACTCTGTCAGTTTCTGCTTTTTAATTGATGTATTTAGACCTCTCACATTAAAGGTGACTGCTGATTCAGTTAGCATCTACCATATGTATAATTGCTTTCTATTCATGGATTTTTCTTTTTTTTTACATCTTCCTCTCTTTTTCCTGTCTTTTTATAGGGTCAGTCTGGGGAGATGAACACTCAGTAGTGCCATTTGCCAGGATAGCGGTGGGGGGATGGTGGGGGGTGAGGAGGCAGGGCCGGAGGAAGTTTCTTTGTTCAGCCTTCTGCACTGATTTTTCACAGAAGGCTGTGACTACAGAGAACTGGCCACTGACAAGACAGCCTTCAGGCTGCTCCCTAATCCAATGCAGAGGAAAAACTGAGGCCCACAGCAGGGAGCCTGCCCATGGAAACCTGGGCAGCTGGGGACAGAGCCAGGCCCCAGTCCCTGAACAGGGCACACGTCTCAGTCCACACTCACCCTGGTCCCAGCAGTGGGCGCCAGCCCCACAGCAGCCATGTACGTGCTCCCAATGGTCTTGATCTTCTCTAGGTCCTTGTAAAAGTCTTTGTCCATGAGCTTTGTTTGAAACACAAAACTGTTAAATGTTACATAACATTTTAGACAAGTCACAGCAGTGTACAGCCGCCGGAAGCAAGCACAGAGCAGATAGGTGCATTCTGGAAAGCAATGTGTCTTCTTCATACGGGCACAAGACAAGTTCTGGGATTGAACTGAGAAATGCAGGCCTCAGGGCCTCTAACAAAGGCATTTAAAAGAGGCACCAAGGAAGAACCATGCAGAACACAACCCCATCCTCCAGCAGCTGACCTCACGACCACCCAGGAGGAGGACAGGCCCCAGGGAGGGAAGCAGGCACAGACTGGAGGCCTGCTGTGGACAGTGCAGAGATACCTGCCTGCCCATCCTGCAGGTGAGGCTGCCCACCTGAGCTTGGCATTCACAAGGAAGAGCACAGGTACCACCACTCACCCTCCCCATCTTAAGGCAAAGTTTCTTCCTCAAATGTCACGATCAGCTGGCATTCCCAAGGAGACAAAATACATGTCTCCCCCTGGTCCCATGCCATCCGCAGAGCACATACTACATCAGTGGACACAATTCAGGACTCTGTTGGAGGGGGCACCCCAGGACACCCAGGCCCCAGGGTGTCAGGACTGCAGGGCAGCCCTTACCTCATCAAAGTCAGCGATGATCTCATTCAGAAGGCGTAGACATTCCACCCCCATGTTGTTGCCATCCAGCTCGATGTAGAAGTCATTGAAGTTGGGGATGGATGCAAACATGACCCCCACCTGCGAGTATGACTGGTAATACAGGTCCTGGGGGGTGGGGTGGTCAAAGGTTGGGTCAGGCAATGAATGGGCAGCCAGAGCAGCATTCAGGGCTGGTACTGGGGGCAGGCCCTGGAGACCAGGTCCTGAGATGTGGCTGCCAGGATGTGCTGGGACTCCCAAGCCACACCAGGAGGGGGCTCAGAGGATCTAGGATGATGGGTGGTCATTCAGCTCACAGATGGGTGCAGAGCCCCCTCAAGGAGAGGCGGATGCACCGAGGAAGGACACACTGTTTGGGGAAACAACTGGCCCTGGATGCCCCAAGTCCCAGCAAGACAAAAAGATGAGCCCCAGATCTATTTTAGGTCAAAGCTGGTCAAGCTGAGCCTGGGGGCTTGTGCCTTTAGGGCCTAAAAACCTAGCCTGAGCCTCTTTATTCTTGAGTCCGCTTTTGTAAGCCCCGCTCTGTGCTGTCCAGGTGGTTTCAGAGTTTTACTGCAGCAGGTTGTGGCCATTAGGATGTTCAGACCAACCCAGACAGCACTGAGCACAGAGCAGGGAGTGAATAGCCAGGCAGGCGGGGTGTGGTTTTGAAGGCACCTGCTGCCCAAACTCAGCCAAGAGGGGGCCACCCAGGCCTCGAGGCAGCGTTCTGCAACCTCATGTGTGACTTACTGCAGCATCCTGCCTTCCTTGTGGGGACAGTGGATGCTATGCTCTCTCCCAGGATCAAAGGGGAGGACATGCTAATTCTGAGCACCTGTCAACCCCACGTCCCAGGAGTCTTGGATCTGGCCCTGCCCCGGAGGGTGGGCAGAGGGGCCACTGCACCTCAGGGCATGCAGGCCCTAGGCTCACCATGTTTCGAGGGTTGGACATTAGGAAGTGCTGGGCAACGTGGGCTGGCAGGAGGTTGAAGAGAATCCTCTTGTTGTCCAGCTTCACTTTCTCCATGTCATCCCGCTCCTCCTCTGCCTGGGAAGGGGGTCCTCCATTAAGTCACCCAGCCACCCATTCATGCCTCCTTCCCTCACTTGACAGCCCGCCATATGACACTCCCTTACTTGACACCCCACCATGTGACAAGTTCTCACCTGGATCAGACTCTGAACCCTCTTCCAACAGGGTCTTGACTTTGGGGTGTTCGTGTGTCTAGTTTTAGCAAGAACCCTGCTAAGTCAGTTTAACCAGAGACCCCATCCTTGACATCTGATCACCCCAGATATCTGATCAGGTTCCTCATCTCCAACCCTCCCCAGGTGATGTTAGATCACCTTGACCTACCCTCAGCATGAATCCTGTTAGGTCAGTTCAGCCAGAACATACCTCACCCCAGATGTCTCCTCTTAATAATTTTCCATCCACCATCCACCACCCTGCTCCTTGACTAAAAACCCCCACTTGCCCATGCTATATTTAAGGTGAAGCTTCATCTCTCTCCCCCACTGCAGTAGTTCCTACACCTAACACAATGCTCCTGAATAATGTCTGCCCTACCATCTTTAACAAGAGTTCTGAATCTACAACTTTAACACATTCTTCTCTGTAATCATCCAAACTAAACACCAAGTGCACTGATGGTCTATACCAGGTTCATCTCCATGGCCCCACCAAGAAGAGGAACTAAATCAACATTAGGGGCCCCGAGGATCCATGAAATTCTGGACCAGTCATCACCCAGATAAGCTGGAACTTTCAAAGGCCAGTGAGGGGCTCAGCCCCCATTTCCAGGCTGAGAAGCCCCACCATCTGCCATCCACAAACTGGAGGCCCAGGAGATCTGGTGCTGTAACTCCTGGAGGTCTGAGACATAGGAGGGCTGAGGGTGGAGATGTCCCAGATGGTGCAGTCAGGAAAGAGGGGCCCCATTTCTCTCTTCCTCCACCTTTCTGTTCTATTCAGGCCTCCTTCAATGGATGGATGAAGCTCACCCACATTAGGAAGGAAAATCTGTTCTACTGGCCCAGATTCAAATGCTAATCTTATCTAGAAATACCCTCCCAGACCAACCCAGAATAATATATGGGCAAATAACTGGACACCTCATGATCCAGCCAAGCTGACACATAAATTAACCATCATGATGTCGTCTTCCAAAACCCTCCTGTGCTGTCTCACTTGCCTTCTGGGGTGTACAGGCCCCTCTTTGGGGCACCAAGGCTCTGAGAACCACCTTCTCCTGGAGAAGCACAGAGAGGGAAAGGACCTTTCCAAAGCACACAAAGTGAGAAGAACTTAATCTCTAACTCCGGGGCAGTCTCACTTGAGGAAAAGGCCTTTTGTGAGACGTCTGCACGGACAATCATCAGCTAGGCAGGGGATCAATGCTGGTGCTTGTCTCCACAGAGAGCAGGTACACTGCAGAGGGGAAGAGTGTGGAGATTCAGAGGGGACCAGGCTCGTCAGACCACATGGGGGACAGAGGAGCCCCCACCCCACTGTCAAGAGGGTGAAACACGAGAGGAGATGGGGTCAGATGAACATCGTAAAGATGATAGCAATATCGTAAAAAGCAATGCCAGACAAAAGACAGTGGAACTGTATCTTTAACACATGGAAAAAAAAAAAAAAAAATCAAAAACCCATAATCCTAAACCCAGCAAAAGTATCTTTCAATCATGAAGGCAAAATGAAGAGTTTTTCAAACATACAAAAGCTGAAAGTATTCATCACCAACAGACTTGAGAGAACCATATGCCCTTGAGGCAGAAGGAAGATAACACCGGACAGAAACCTGGAAGTCCACAAAAAATGAAAAGTACCAGAAATCATAACTAAGTGGGTAAACAAAAAATATTCTTTTTCATTATAATCTATCTTTAAAGTAGACTTTCATGTTTATGATGGAAATAATAATATATTTGGGGAGTTATAATATATGTACAAATAAAGTCTATGATGATGTCAATGCAAAATCCCTAGGATGGAAAAAATTGAGGTATATATTGTTATTAATATTAAGGTTCTTATATGTAAGGTAGTATAACACCACTTGAAGACAGAAAATGCTAAGTATCTATTAAAATAACACAACAAACAGTTGGAGCTAATAAAAATACAGATCAAGTAGAATAATAAAAATATTTAATTAACCCAAATAGGTAGAAAAAGAGGAAAAAGAAAACAAATAGATGGGCAGGTGGGACAAATAGGAAACAGCAACATGGAAGATTAAAATACAATTGCATCAATAATCACACTAATTGTAAATTATCTGAAGACCTCAATTAAAAGGCAGAGATTTAGGAATTAGATTAAAAGGCAAGATCCAATTGTATGTTGCTTACAAGAAATCCACTTTAAATAAAAAGATACAATAAGGGGGCACTCTCCGTCCCCCTTCTGATGTCTATGTCAGAAGCTTTCTCTTCTCACTTTAATAAAATTCTGCTATACAAAAGTTCTTGAGTGATCAAGCCTGGTCCCTGGTCCCGAAGCTAAATCTTCTTATTCGGAGATCACAAATCTGACATCATTCACCATAAGCTATCTCAGGGGCTTGTCTGGGATCTTCAGGACAAAGTAAAAACACTCAGAGCTCTAGCCTCTCTGCTTTTTCAGTATGCACGTTTCTGTTTTACTTTACTAAATCTACGGTGTGTTTGTGTGAATGAATGACACGCCCTGCACGAAGCAAGTCATGAGCCCTCCTCTGCAGTTTCCCGGTGCCTCATAATGACTAAAGGCAGCCCCAAAAAGGGGAGCCTTGTCCAGAATTTATACCAACCTGCCAATGCCAAGAGTCACCCAAGGTCCCTGCTAGGGGAGAGGCCAGAGATGGGCAAAGCATGTGGACCGAACTTTCCTTTCTCAGTCACCTTTTCCTGGTCTCTTTGACCATTTCATAATTTCGTGGGGAATCAGAACTACTAACATAATCTGTTGGATCATAGATTATGTGGACTTGTGATTCATGCCGTTACTATGTACTTTTACTCAGACCCCAAACGTGGTAGTCACGGAAGCGCCTAGCCTTGCTAGGAGCCAAAAGTTACAAGAGCATGTTTGGGAGCGAAGCGGAGCTCTAGCTCCAGCAATGTCTCTCAGGCTAGAGGTCACTCTCTTCGCTGCCTGCCTCAGGGGCAAGCGATCTGACAAAGAGTCGTTGTCATGACTGTGTCTCCTATCTATGTGGATAGAAGCACTGCTGGTCACCACGAGGTTTGAGGACACAGATCAGGAGTTGCAGGATCTGGTCAAATTGGAAGTGCAATGGGCTTCTTCCTTTGGTAGCACTAGCTCTTAGTGGGCCAGAGGAGGCTTCCTGGTGGCTTTTGTCTCAACTCCTTAGATATTCCTTTTGTGGAATCTGTGGAAATGAACTGGAAGGATTGGCCCTAATAGCTCAGGAACAAAAATCACTTTTTACTTGCTAGCCAATCCTCCACCACCTCTTTTGCTATCATATATACTGGCATGGTGACACTCAGAAAGGACATCGTGGTTGCTGTTCATCCCTTTATGACTCACCGCTTCTACTTCGGTCAGGACTGTATTCAGGAATGTGCATAGGCACATCCTTCCCCTAGGAGTCCTAGCTTGGGAAACATTCTGGGAAAACTACTCTGATCCACCTCAGGTGGCATCAGAGAAAAGGGCAAATCAAACAAAGGTCTTGGTGGTATGAAACTAAATCAGCTTGGGATGCTATCTGGAATGCACCCCTGGTGCATCTCCACCCGGCCTCGGTGGTAGAACCAGGAGGAACAAGTAAAATGCCTGCGTTGGTAAGGGACAGACTAAGTCTGACCAGGGAAGAAAAGCTTTGGTGGAGAGTCTGTCTACACCCCCATCTAGAGAAGGGAAGGACACTTCCAGTTGAAAAAAGCCACAGCTGTGGATGCTGCTTTTTTCTCTCTTACAGATGGGAGCAAGCAGTTCCAGAACCACTCCTTTAAAACGTATTTTTTAAAAGCTGGGACAAGTTTGATCTCCAGAGTTTAAAAAGACATGCCTGTTCTTCTTCTGTGATATTGAATGGCCACAGTATCCTTTAGAAGACAGGGAATGCTGGCCTGTTGAAAGGTCTCTTAATTATGATACTATTTTATAACGAGACCAGTTCCGTAGAAAACAAGAGAAATGGGTAGAACTGCCATAGTGTTGCTCTTTATCTCTGCAAGACATGCCAGACCTATGTCCTAAGAGTGCAGATTTGGGTGTGAAACCTTCAGCTCCCTCCTGTCCTCTTACTTTGCCCCTGTATCTGGGGCTCCCAACTGAACAGGCTGAGCATCAAAGGCTCCCTTTCAGGAGGGGTTTCCTCAGTCTCAACAGAAATTCAAACCATACCAATTGTGGCCCAGACTTTCTAGAGGATCCAGAAAAGTTCACAGAAGCCTTTATAGGGCTAACTTTGTGACCTTACTTGGAGAGATGTAATGTATGTCTTGGGACAGACAGGCTAACTCCTGACTCGAGAACTCGAGTTTTGGGGGAAGCTACTACTTTTGGAGATGAATGGCTTGAACGTAAGACAAGGGAAAATAAGGATCATGAAATAGCCCTCCTTCCTACTGGGAGCCAAGCAGTTCCCATAACAGAGCTGCTTTGCTGGATGTATTCTTGAAGGACTCAAGCGAGCACAAGCTAAGACTTTAGACTATGCTAAGTTGACTGACAGAACAGGGAGAGAAGGAAACTCCTGATAAACTCCTACTAAATTCCTAGACAGACCACGGGAGGCTCTCCGCAAGTTTACTGACGTTGATCCTAAAAGCACAGAGGGAGAAATGGTCTTAGAAGATAAATTTCTCTCTCACTAAGCTCCAGACATCTGCTGTAAGTTACAAAAACGGCGTTCGAAACAAATCAGTCTTTAGGAAAACTGTTGTAGCTGGCTCAGGCAGTATATTATGGCAGAGAATATGAGGAGGAAAATAGCAGGCAAAAAAGAACCAGGCAATAGACTGAAGCCCCAACGGTGGCAGTTAGACCTGCTCTGAAACAGGCTGAGGAAAAATTCCCAGAGGGACCCAGGTGAAAAGGGAGGGGTATCTCAAGTGGGATTGCCATCAGGCATCTAAGCCACCCCCAGCTCCATGTCCTGTCTGCAAAGGACCATACTGGAGAAGAGACTGCCCTCCGAGGTGTAGGCCCCAGAGGTTAGGCTCTCAGGACAATCAGGACCAAAGGTGCCCAGGGGTCCCCACACAAGCTCCCATCCTAATGATACCTGAGGAACCCCGGGTTTTAACAATTGTGGAGGGTCAATCAGTCAATTTTCTTTTGGACACTGGGGCAACTTTCTTTGTGCTCACTGAAGCCCCTGGCCCACTTTCCTCCTGACCCACTACCATAATGGGACTGTCTGGACGAGTCAAATGTTATTTTTTCAGTCATCCTTTAAGCTGCAGCTTGGACTCTGTACTATTTTCTCGAGTTTCTGATCGTGCCAGAATCTCCCTCACTCCTTCTGGTGAGGGATATATTGAACAAGGTCCAAGCCTCCGTTTTCATAAATATGAAGTCTGCTTTCTCTCCCATTAATTGAACAAAATGCAAATCCTAGAGTGTGGGCTGATGGAAAAACTATGGGTTGAGCACAAAATGCTGTTCCTATCACTGTCAAGCTCAATGACCCTCACCTACTTTCACATCAAAAGCAGTATTCACTAAAGCCCGAGGTTAATGAATGGGCAAAATCTTACTGTACTGACTTCTCATGATGTAAGTGGGATCTTAAACTCTAAAGTTCAGAGTGACAATGGCTCTGTCTTTAAAGCTGCTGTAACTCAATTGGTGTCAAATGTTCTAGGAATTGAATATCACTTACACTGTTTCTGGAGACCCCCATCTTCAGAAAAAGTTGAAAAGGCTAATGACATTATTAAAAGACACCCATGTAAGCTAACTCAAGAAACACAAGACAGTTGGCTTAAAGTCCTACCTGTAGCTTTAATGAGGGCTCAAACTGCCCCTAAGAAGAAGGGACTGTCTCTATGACAGACTGTTTTTTCACACCGATATTGTCATAGATCCTAAAGCCTTAGATTTGACTCAGCTTTCAGCTTTTCAACCTCATCATCAATTGAAGGCTTCCCATGGTGAGTTACTCCACTTCAAAGAAAGGAGTTTCTTCAAGTCTGCGAATACCTCCACCACCAACAACCATATGTGATGCCTCTTCTTGATCTGATGACATCTAACAATCCTAATCATGAGAAACGCTGGGCTGGAAGAAGCACAAGCTGGAATCAAGATTGCCGGGAGAAATATCAAGAACCTCAGATATGCAAATGACACCACCCTTATGGCAGAAAGTGAAGAGGAACTAAAAAGCCTCTTAACGAAAGTGAAAATGGAGAGTGAAAAAGTTGGCTTAAAGCTCAACATTCAGAGAACGAAGATCATGACATCTGGTCCCATCACTTCATGGGAAATAGATGGGGAAACAGTGGAAATAGTGTCAGACTTTATTTTTTAGGGCTCCAAAATCAATGCAGATGGTGACTGCAGCCATGAAATTAAAAGACGCTTACTCCTTTGAAGAAAAGTTATGTCCAACCTAGATAGCATATTGAAAAGCAGAGACATTGTTTTGCCAACGAAGGTCCGTCTAGTCAAGGCTATGGTTTTTCCAGTGGTCATGTATGGATGTGAGAGTTGGACTGTGAAGAAGGCTGAGCGCCGAAGAATTGATGCTTTTGAACTGTGGTGTTGGAGAAGACTCTTGAGAGTCCCTTGGACTGCAAGGAGATCCAACCAGTCCATTCTGAAGGAGATCAGTCCTGGGTGCTCTTTGGAAGGAATGATGCGAAAGCTGAAACTCCAGTACTTTGGCCACCTGATGTGAAGAGTTGACTCATTGGAAAAGACCCTGATGCTGGGAGGGATTGGGGGCAGGAGGAGAAGGGGATAACAGAGGATGAGATGGCTGGATGGCATCACTGAGTCGATGGACATGAGTCTAAGTGAACTCCGGGAGTTGGTGATGAACAGGGAGGCTTGGCATGCTGCGATTCATGGGGTCGCAAAAAGTTGGACACAATTGAGCGACTGAACTGAACTGAACTGGACAATCCTAAGATGGACTGGTATAACATATTGTACCTTAAATATAGACACAATGTGACTTTTAATTTTGACTCGGTTTTAACTTGGTTTAATGACTATTTTGCCTTACATCTGTAAGTGTAAAATGGGGTTTCTTCCTAACCATCTAAAAGATTTTAAGTTATAATAAGTTGTCCAGGCTCCTATGAGTGCCACAGCTTCCTCCAACTATTACTTGGGGCCCCTGGATGAGAGACTACATATGAGGGTTAGGAGAATATGTTGCCTCAACAATTTAGGGACCATGCCCTTCAATAGCAGGAAGTAGTTATGAAATGAACACGATGCCCCTTTCCCTAGGCAACACAAGTGTCCTAAAAGAAAAGGGGGGAATGAGAGGGTAACAGGCAGAAAAGCCAGGGGTCTCCAAATGGAGGAAATAGGCTGCAAGTGTTAGACATTTTTTATCTCTCCCTTAAGCAGCAGGAGGAAAAAAAACTTCAAGTGTCAGACTTTTTTCTATTAAAATTCTGTGTTGCCATGATGACACCTGGTTCCACCTGAACTTACCTTTTCTTGAACCTTGGGCTAATCAATGCATTTTTCTTATGGAAATGTTTTTCTTAATCTACATTAATAGATTTGTGTACTTGCTTTGTATTTGCAAAATCTATGTATTTGCTTTGGAATTTGCCTTTCTTCAAAATGATTCCACCTAAGACTAACTTTTGGCTCAACAAACAAGTATTCATATGAATTGTTTTATGGCTGGGGGATGATACACCTCATGCCATCCTATCTCAAAAATGCATATTGTGGGAGAGGGGACTGGTAAAACTCCGTCAGCCTTGAGGTGTCTCTCTTATCTGATTAATAGCTTCTAACAGCCATAAAACATCTGGCTAAAGACTAGCAGGAGGGTACTCTCTGACCCTCTTCTGATGTCTATGTCAGAAGCTTTCTCTGTCCCTTTTTACACTTTAATAAAACTCTGCTATACCAAAAAAAAAAAAAAATACAATAAGGTTACAAGTAAAATGAGGAGAAAGACTTAACAAGAGAGCTGGATTACCTATATTAATATTAGACAAAACAGACTGCTGAGTGAAGCGCATTACTTAGGAAAAGGTCTCTTTTTTTTAAGGTTCAGTATTTATTTAGAGTTTTTGTTTTAGCCTGAAAATATGTTGAACTGTAGTGTTGGAGAAGACTCCTGAGAGTCCCTTGGACTGCAAGGAGATCAAACCAGTCAATCCTAAAGGAAATCAGACATGAATATTCATTGGAAGAACTGATGCTGAAGCTGAAGCACCAATACTTTGGCCACCTGATGCAAAGCACTGACTCTTTATAAAGAAAAGACCCTGAAGCTGGGAAAGATTGAAGGCAGGAGAAGGGGACAACAGAGGATGAGATGGTTGGATGGCATCACCAACTCAATGGACATGAATTTGAGCAAGCTCCAGGAGCCGGTGATGGACAGGGAAGACTGGTGTGCTGCAGTCCATGAGGTCACAAAGAGTCGGACAAGACTGAGCGACTGAACTGAACTGAAGATATATGAAAGGGTCTTTTTTGATAAGAGGGACAAAGGTTTCAATTTATCAAGAGGACATAATCCTAAACATTTATGCATGTAATAACAGGTCATCAAACCACATAAAACAAAAACTGATAGAACTTTAAGAAGTTAGAGAGAGTGCTGTTGGAATCTCTGTCTATAGGTATAGCTGGATATTCCCAACACCACTGTCTCTAAACTTGACAGAATGACTAGAGAGAAAATCAGTAAGGGTACAGAAGACCTGAAGGACGCTGTCAGCAACCTGATTTAACTGACATTTATAAAACACCATCCAACAGCCATAGAACCTCTCCCTGGCTAATTCCTCCAAAATCTCTAGGTATTCTCTCTAGAGGCTGATGTCACTGACTTGAGGGCTGGGTGAGGCTATGGGCTGTTTTATCAATACAATGGCACTTCTATCACTGTTCTGGAATCATCTATGACTGACACATTTATTCCTTTATCAGCCTCTGGGCATTCAGAGCAGGGTTATGAATGCTCACACTCATGTAGTGTCCCCATACAAGGAGGCCTGGTGTAGACCAGGCGCTCAATAAGCAGCTACTGGATGGAGCCAGGCAGGACACCAGGTGCAGAGAGAGGGCCACCCCAGGCTGTCTGTGCACTTCCCAACATGGTGACAGGTCTGATTTCCCTTGAGTGGGGGACATTCCTGGACTCAGAGCCCAAGGTTCAGCACCAGTGTTTGATTCTGCGGGCATTTCCTTGGCACTGTGTTTCAGAACACAGCCATGATACACCCAGAAGCACTGTCCTCAGTGAGGGATGTTCTCAACCCAAGTCCCAGTGGTGACACCAGGGGCCAAGAACAGAGAACAGGATGAACAACACACATGGCATTTCAGATGTGAAATAAGGGTCATGAACCAGGTAGCATGAACTTCCTATAATCCCAAGGACCAGGTTACTGTCCCACCTGTGGAGAAAGGAGGCCTGGGAAGGGAAGTGACTGAAGGAGGAGGTGCAGCTGGCCTCAGCTCAGCCCAACGACCAAAAGCTCCATGTCTGAGCCAGCCCCTGCTCTGAGTGCTGAGAACAGCAGCTGCACAAATGGAAATTACCCTCAGAATAGGTATTCATTGTAGATAAATTGTTTTATTATAATTGTCATCATGATTACCCACTGAGTTCAAAGAAAAAAAATCACTGGAGCAAAAGCATTCTGATAGTTACAAATTAAGAGTTTGAGAAGTCATCAGGAAGGAAAAGCCCATCTGTTTGTTTAGGTTTATAGAACCAATTGGGTCTCAATAAATAATTAACCAATGAGTCTTTGGTCTGGCAGTTTTGCAAGAGTTTGAGGCGCTCTGATACGTGCATGACAGACTTAAATATCCACAGGGCAAATGGGCAAAGTCTAGAAATGGTTTTGTTTTGTTGTTTACAGGGAAGTGGGGCGTTTCACGTTACACATTCTTAGAAAAATATGTCAGTGTGTTCCATACAGGCAAGCCTTCCCTCCATGACACAAAGGTTCTCTCTTACACGGTGGGTCTGGGTGTACAAGGGGTATTGCTGAAGGAGAATCTCAGGAGAGGGTCAACCACTGGACTTAATAACATTTAAAGGGACACCAGAGATTTCCTTGGAGGTTCAGTGGTAGACCTCCCCTTCTAACACAGGGGGTGCACGTTCAATCCGTGGTCCAGGAACTAAGATCCCACATGCTATGCAGTCAAAATACTAAAACATAAAACAGAAACAATACTGTAACAAATTCTGTAAAGACTTTAAAAATGGTCCACATCAAAAAAAAAAAAAATCTTAAAAAATAAAGGGACACCAATGCCTAGAATGGCCCTTGCTAACCCATTTGAGAGAAACTGCTTGCCCTAGGTGAGGGAGTCCCCAGTTGGGAGAGCCAACAGCAAGGGCCTCAATCCCACTGAGAGTGAGATCCAGAGCAAGCATCTAGTCAGTGAGTGGGAACCATCTCACACACCCCCAGGCCGATCCAGCGCTTCCCGGCTCATCCTAAGTCCGTTCTTCTCTAGCTCCGAGTGTCTATTCCTAACTGAAAGACCTTAAACCAGAGGGGCCAGCTGATGGCGGGGAAGACACATCTCAGAGACCAGCCAGTCTGGTCAGCCTGGAGAGCCAGCCAGAGCCAGACAAGACCAAGTTCAGCAGTGCAGTCTACTACAGAGAGGCTGTCCTCCATTACCTGGCAAGGTTTTGGCAAGCTGCAGTGGCCTGATGGCCTTTCCAGGAATGGTGTGCACTGCTCTCTTCCCCTGACATCTGCACTGACCCAGGGCCAGCCCAGAGGACTCTACCTACCGGTCCCCTCACAGTTTCTGGTTGGACTCTGCCGCTGGAAGCACAGGCAGGAGCTGGGAGGGAGGGAGCAGACTGTGATGAGGTCCCTCCCAGCACGGTCACTGCAGGCTGGCCATGTCCCTTGGATGAAGGTGGTGAGTCCTGTCTGGTGGCCCGCCTTGTCCTGGCTCTGGGGACCACTCCTTCGCCCCCGAGGTCTGGGATGAGGACACTCTACTGTGCGGCCCTGGCCACTGTACCAGTCTAGGGTTGCCCTACCCTGACCCACCTTTCAGATAGTCCAGTGCCATCAGCTCTCTTGACATTGTCAGTCAGAAATGTGCCCTCTGCCCTCTGCCCAGACTGAGTGATATGTGCCTGAGACCACACCCACCTCCATCTTAGCCCCTTTTCCAATGGTCAACCCTGTCCAGGCTCCACCCAACCACTTCAGAAGTGCCCTTCTGGTGGCCCCTGTGATGGTGGAGTCTCCCCCAGGGTGCCTCCCCAGGCCCCCTGCTCCATCGCACTCCACCACCAGGCCACCTTCCAGAGTCAGGGATGGGACCCTGCCACCCTGGCTGCCCACAGAGAAGGTGGAGTTCTGGATGGCCTCCCCACCACCCCGCCCCCATGAGGTCTCTATGAAGGTCCCCCTCCTGTCACACGCCTTGTCTCCTTTCCTCCACACCAGCCCCTCCCACCCTCCCATGACCAACTCTCAAGCATCCAAGAGGCCCAGAGAAGCCCAGGCACTTCCGGAAGCCTGGCTGGGTATCACATGGACATGCCTGGGAGTGGCGGCCTGGCTTTGGCACTTGTGAAGGCAGTAGCCGGAGCCCCTCGAGGAGGAGTGCAAGCCAGAATCGGGTGCACCACTTGCATGCCCTCACCACCACCACCCCTGCCACGCTGCCTAAGAACTGGGGCCAATTCTGTACAGACAGCCCATGTGGGAATTTCTGCCCATGGAGAGGGAATGCGGGGTTCAGATCTCAGCAGCTCCCTGCCCACCTGGAATCCAGAAGCCAGGTATGGAGTGAAGACAGGGCTGGGCCACAGCCCCTTAGAATCAGAGAATTAGGGGGTCTCTCCCTCCAAGGCCTGGTTCAGGGCTCCCACTGGCCACACACAGGGAGTTAGTCTGTCCAGAACAGGCACTGACTTAAAAGTACACACAGGCTGAAGAGTGGAAGAAGCAGGCTAATCCATGGAGGCAGAGAGCAGACGGTGGCTCAGGGCTGGGGGTGGTTAGAAATGGGGAGTGACTGCTGATGGTTACAGGAGTCCCCTGGGGGGCACAAAACTGTACTAAAATTGACTGTGGTGACGGCTGCACAATTGTGTGAATATATTGAAAACTACTGAATTGTATACTTTGTACAGTGAGTGAATCTTGTGGGAAGTGAATTACAACTCAGTAAAGCTGCTACATAAAAAGGAATAAATAACCAAGTTTTTCACCTAGTATATCTATGTGTGCACAGATATACATACATACAGAATACACGTGCACACACACACATTTTCTTTCGTTTGCCCCGAGTAATGGAGTAATTCCTCATGATCTTGAAGATATAACCTGGCCTGATGTGCAGACAGAAACCTGCTTAACTAGCATCTTATCTTTTCCAGGTTAACTAAAGGGTAGACAATAGTTTCATCAGAGTGGTCACTACCTTCTGCCCCCATCACAGGCAGCCTACCCCTCCGTCCGCCACCCCTCCTTCCCATAGTGAGAACACTCCGCAGCGGCTGTCCTGAGGGAGTCCACGGAAACTTACGGCCTGTCAGATGCCGGGAGCAGGGTGTCTGCACCCACTATGTGCCAGGGCCCCAGCCAAGCCCATTGGGAAGGAAACTGTAATTATCCCTCAGTGCAATGGCTAATTGTATGTGTCAACTTGATGGGCCACAGAGCACCCAGATGGCTGGTGAGCATCATTTCTGGTGTGTCTGTGTAAGGACACATAAGAGAGATTAGCTCTGAGAGGCTGGACCATGGGAAGATGCTCTCTACTCCAGCCAAGGCGGTGGGCATCACCCAGTCCTTCTGAATAGAAGGAAAAGGCAGAGAAGGGGCAACTCCACTCTTGGCCTGAGCTGGGCGTCTGTCTTCACTACCCTCAAACACCAGTGCTCCTATTCTCTCACAGCAAGTGCTGATGGACAGAGAGGCCTGGCGTGCTGCGGTTCATGGGGTCGCAAAGAGTCGGACATGACTGAGCGACTGAACTGAACTGAACTGAACTGAAGTGGCACTTGGTTCTAGGACTTCTCAGCCTCCGTAACTCGCAGGCCAGTCCCTGGAATAAACCTCCTCTCTGTAGAACCCAACCAACACACTTCCACATAGGATTTGAATCATCACCCCATCGGACTGAGGACCAGGGAAGAGAGTCACAAAGACCCCAGGGGGAGTTGTGGGGGTTGGGATGAAGACCACCTAACTCCAGGCCCACCCGACACAGCTGACCAGGGCCTCAGTCACTGACCACCCACCTCCTGCCTATTCTACCACAGGATGTGGACAGGAGTCATACATCTTCCTGAAGAAAGGATGTGGGCAGGCAGCACAGGAGGAGCCTGGGCCCCCAGTAGGCATGTCTGAGCCTGTCCCTCTGCACAGAACATGGGGCGACAGCAGGGTGCACCCAGCCACCTGTGCACCCACAGCCACCACCTTCTCTCTGTGGCCCTCTGGGCCGCACCTGTTTGGGGTCCAGTGATGGATGCCCCTGTGCTGCAGCTCTGGGCTGGACCCCTGGCTACACTCTGGTTCCTGGTATGCAGACGCTCCCACCCACCTCAGACCTGCCGGGACCCCTGGACATTCCAGTTCTAGCCCTGGGCATGTTAATCTATATCTGATCCCCATCTGTGATCCCACCTCCCAGGCAGGGCTGCTGTAGGGATTGAACAGAGTGAATTCCCTCTGACAGAAAAGGGCTGCTTCTTCATGTGTCAAAATGACAAGACCCTCCTGCAGCCTCGGTTCCACTGCACACCTGCCTCCCCACTTTCAGTCAAGGAAACAAGGGGAGGCAATCTGTTCAGAGCCAAGAAGTGAGCAAGTTGCATCAATGGGGTCTGAACTCTGGACTAGAAAGAAGGCCTCAGTTCCCAGGGCCAGGGACACAGAGCAGGTGACAAGGAGTGGGTGTAGAGGAGCAAGTGACAAGGACGCATGGAGAGGATGACAGGGACACAGAGTGGGCAAGGAGGGGGATGCAGAGACACACCACACCACATGTGACCTGGGCTGAGCTGAGCCCCTATGCACTGGCTCCGGGCAGGCGAGCAGGGTGAACTCTGGGGGTCACCACCTGTCACCGGCCTCAGGGCCTAGGCCAAACCCCAGGTCTGCCATTCCTCCATCTCCCCCAGGCCTCTAGTGTCAGAATTCCCCCGTGTGCACTGTAAAAATATGGGTTCCTGGCCCCCAGAGCAGACCTACTCAATCTGGAATAGGCCATGTGAGATGAGACAACCTCAGGGGTTTCCCAGGACCCTGATGAGACCCGCGGTCATGTCTAGCCTACTGAGGCTGAATCCCTCTGCCAGAACGCCTGTGGGGACAGGAAGCTCATGGCCAGCAAAACAGCCAACCTCTGACCATCAGACAGGGTTCATTAGACTGTCCCCCTCCTGCCTTCCTGCCATCTTGCTCCTTGGCCCCACCACAGCCTCCTCCACCCAACAGTGATGCCCACATGGCCACTGGCATCCAGCCAGGAGCCCCCACCTGAAACTCCTCCCAAGGGATCCCCTGATCACCACCCCCCACAGGAAGCAGAGGGTCTCCTCTTGCCTGGGCCGCCCAGAGGTAGTCCAGCCGCAGCTTGACATCCACCTGCCGGGCGTGCAGGGCCAGCGTGCACGAGAATAGCAGGATGGCCACGATCGGCTCGAAGCTGCGCCCTGAGATGGCACCGGCCCTGGGGGAAGAGAAGGAAGGAAGCCAATCTCAGTGCCGAGAACACGAGGCCCATCCCCAGGGGGCTCTCAGATGCGACACCCCCAGGGGTGCCCAGGAATGACCCAGGCTGAGAGCCTCGTCCACAGAGAAACCCAGGAACTCACTAGTGTACGGGCCCAGGTGAAGACAGGGAGCAACCCCAGCTCAACGAGTTTCTAGTCAGCAGACTGGAACACAGGGCCCCAGGCAGACGCTGGCAACGCCTGGCCAGCGGCTCTGGCGGGAGCAGCGTACCTACCCCATGGCCTTCGTGTACCCGCTGAGCTCCAGGACGAGGATGTAGGAGGTGGTGAGCACGGCGAGCAGGATCATTTTTGGCAAGGAGGAGACCCGCAGGAATATGGCCAGCGGGAGGGTGCCCACGAGGCCGCACAACAGGGCGTGGGGCGCAGACTCGCAGGGCGGCACAGGCAGCACTGGGTCCCGGCCCCCAG
This sequence comes from Bison bison bison, assembly GCF_000754665.1. Taxonomy (NCBI): domain Eukaryota; kingdom Metazoa; phylum Chordata; class Mammalia; order Artiodactyla; family Bovidae; genus Bison; species Bison bison. The sequence continues at coordinate 3,893,494 of NW_011495058.1, forward strand.
AAGACAGGACCACCAGGGACCCGTTGGGACTGGAGCTCCAGGACCAAGGCAGGCAGCCCACCTGGAGGAGGATGGAGGGACCAGGAGCGTGGGAGGGACCCCACTCAGGACACAGGGCGCACCCTCCTCCTAGCCCGCTATGGCCTCCGGCTCCAACCCACTCCCCTGGTGCCAACAGCCCAGTTTCAGACACTCCTGCCTGCTCATGGCCCTTCTGGGCTCCTCACTACTAAAGGGAGAGCCCCAGGATCTGGGCCAGGGGGACACAAGGCCCCTACCATCCTCCCAAACCACTCAACTCCATTCTGTTCCTCCCCATACCACCTCCTCCTGTTTCTCTGCCTCAGCTTCGTCCTCTGCACACAATGAAAGGCAGAGTCCCCAGTTACCAGGAGGACGTCACACTTCCTCCACTGGGAGATGTTGCCTTTCCCCCGCTTCCTTGGGCACCCCAGGATGATCTCTGACCCCTCTTGTTTCACAGGACGTCCAGGGTGGTCCCTGCAGGGGAGCCCCCATCCCTGCACCCACCAGAGATGCTCACCACACAGCCTTGGGCCACAGAGTAGATTAAGACCACGATGAAGATGCACAAGACGGTGCGGATCTGGATGGTCAGGCACCCTGGAAAACACTGAATGACAAAATGCTACTTTAAAACCTGCTTCTTATCGCAAAGCCAATCATGTCCACAGTAAATTAATCATGATACACAACATCCGCACCATCTGTATGTGGCTAGATTCTCACCCACTATTCATCCTCCACACACATTTCTTGGCTGTTTTCATATAATTCATCTCCCAGGTGAAAACGCTGCCCAAACTAAACAATGAAAACTGACATCCTTAAATTTAAAAGGGCCACACCGCCCACCACTCTATGACACTGATTGGCACTGAAATTCATCAAAGAGATTAAGCTGACATTTTCATAATGTTGCATCCCTCTATCTCAGAAATGGTAAAGACTTCCCATTGATTTGTGGCTTCCTTTATAGACTTTAACTTTTATCATTTTCTTCACACAGGCTTTATATAATTTTTGTCCAGTTATTATGTTTTAAGTCTATTTAAACATTGTGCAATATTCAACAAATGATTTCATGGACAGAAGTTCTTTTTAGACTCACACTTCTTTTTTTAAATTTTATTTTATTTAACTTTACAATATTGTATTGGTTTTGCCATATATCAAAATGAATCTGCCACAGGTATACATGTGTTCCCCATCCTGAACCCTCCTCCCTCCTCCCTCCCCGTACCATCCCTCACACTTCTGAAATTAGAAATGAAACCAAAAATAGACACCACAGTGACCTTACAGAAAACACTGACCCGTCAGGGAGCCTGGGGCCATCTAGAGAGTTATCCCCCTAACTCCCTGCTCTGAGGTCAGGGTCATTACCATCCCTGCCCTACAGGTGGGAAAAAACGCAGCCCAGACACCACCAGCCAACTTCACTCATCCTACAACCCAGCACAGACAGTGGGTGCTCCAGCTCACATGGCGGTGGGTATGGATCCGGGTCCCAGTTCTAGGCTCCTACAAGGTTGTATTTTCCTTGAAACACGGGTCTCCTCTGAGCTTCTCAGAAAGATGAGCTGTTCTGCAGTGGCGCCAGCCCTGCTTGTTTACTGACCTGAATCACACCCTCCCTGTCTTCTCTCCCACAGAGCCCTGGGCAAGACCACAGATGCGCAGGGGATTCAAGCCCTCAGCCCCATGAAGCACGGGCTGCACACACTTTCACTCAGCAAACCCTGAGCTGCTCCTTCTGGTCCAGTGGACTTCAGAGGCCCCCAGGGCGCCACCGGGAGTGAGGCCTGGCTCCAGTGCTGCAAAAGGCGGGACAAGAGTCTCTCGGGAGGAGAAGAGAAGAGGGCCACTGGCCAAGGCTGGGCAAGCCCTGCCCAGGGTGTGTCCCCCTCCCCCTCTGAGCACGGTTGGTGGACGTGGACACACAGCAGGACTACTGAGGCCTCTAGGCCACCCTAAGGAAGGGAAGCTTTGGGGCAGTGAGAAGACCAGAGAAAACTGGTCTCCAGTAGCAGAAAGGAGTTACTGGATAAAACCAGCCTTGGGCCCACCCTCCTCCCCTCCCTCCCTCCCTCTGGTTTTTCCTGAATATATGGGCCAATAAATTCCTTTTATCATTTAAGGCCATTTGAGCCCCTGGATCACACAACGGTGAACAGCTGTGACTCCCAGCCTCAGGGTACTGAGACTCTTCATTCAATACTAAATGCATGATCCTACAACTGTGTTTGATTAAACACACGAGAGTTTAAATACCTCTCTAGTAATGACAATCACAGGGACCCAAGTAGAGCTTGGACTTGTTTGCTGGGAGCAACGAGAGGCGTCAGAGCACATACACACGGAATAAGGAGGGCTCTCTGTTCATCTTAAGACTAATAGCCTCCTTTTTCACAGTTAATTTGGTCAATTTATCATTTCTTTTTCATGAGCAAATATATATATATATATATAGACACACACAAACCAATACAATTCATATATATACATATGTATATACATAGATAGATAGATACACATATAAAATATACACACAGACCTAACAACAGCATGAAAAATAGTTTATCATGATACAGAAAAAAGGTAGCTGAACTGAAATGAACAATGAAAAGTTCCCCCAGAACATGATCCACAGTTAGTCCCTAGTGATGGGGGCGCCAACTGTGTGGGTGAAGGTCCCAGGTGGACCCGGCTGCCCTCAGCCAGAAGCCCTGGCTGTTGCCACTTCCATGTCACAGTTGACTCGAGGCTTTTTTGGTGATATTTGGCTACAATGGACCATCCCACCTGCGTCTCCCCATGTCCACACGTGCTGGCCTCTGCAGGAAGGCTTGTTCCCAGCCCCACTGCCCACCAGTCAGAGTCTGCAGTCTGACCCCTCCCTGTCACCCAGAGCCCCACAGGCCTCTGCACAAGCCTGGCAGTGAACTTAGAGCCCAGCGCAGGGTCAACAGAGCGGATGTGGGATAGGTAACACTTGCTGGCCGGGTGACCTGCAGCCACCAGCTGTTAGGACCATGGGCTGCAGCACTGAGTCAAAAATCACACACTTAGAAAAAATGCTCAGGCCCACAGGCGAGGGCAGAGGCGGGTGATAGTGGTAGATGGAAAGAGAGGGGCTGGTGGAGTCAGGGCCACCTCTGCCAGGAGAACAGTTGGTCCACCAGGAACAGATTCCAAACACTGGGGACGAATGCAACAGGCCATAGAAATTAACATGAACTTGCTTTCACTCGAAATTAGGTGAATAAAGCAATCTTATTTGAAGTGGGAAATTTCAATTTACCGAACCAGACGCCACTCCATCTATGAAATCAAGGATCTGGGAATGTGGTTTGAGTAAGTAGAATTTTTTTTTCTTAACTCAAGAAGTTACCTATGAATAATAAAGAATTTAAATAAAACTGATTCAATCTTCTCCCAAAGTAGCTGTTTTCAACAGTTGTGGGAAAATAACCCTGGGTCTGGCAGAGGTGACAAGTGGGGGTCTGGTGAGGACATGAGATGTTTGATGATGAAGGCTCAGGACGTGAGAAAGGCATGTGAGACAAGACAGAGTCCTCTCCCAGCAGCCTCACGTGACACAGGACCACAAGCTCAATCCGTAAAGGAAGCATCCTCGAGAGAATGGACGCCCCAGTCAAGGACATGAACACACGACAAGCCGCAGGACTCTCCACCAGCACGGAACAGTGTCACACCACGCGTTCATTCGCTCCATCACTGTCAACCACCACCCTTGTGTCCACAGGGCACCGGCACGTGACAGGCTGATACGTTCCTGCCACACAGACAACTCTTCACCTGCCAGGGAGGTGAGGGGACAAACTGCCTCCACTGCCCCGACCTGTCCTGCCAAGAGGGCAGCCAGAGGCCATCACTTACCCGTCCAGGTGATGCATAGGTACAAGACACACACGGACTCGTACCTGGACCAGATAACATGCAGGTACGGAGCACACACACACATGTACCTGGACCCGGGTGATGTGCAGGTACAGGACACAGGCCACCAGGAAGCAGATGCAGAACACCAGCAGGAGCAGGACAGCCACACTCCTACAACAGAAGACATACAGTCACTGCAGGTCGGGGCAGGCGACAGGCGCCTGAGAGATGCCATCTTTCCTCCCCTGCCCCAGCAGGTCCCAGCCCCCAGGAAGACACAGTGGTCTCTGGGGACTAGCCCATGCCAGTCCTCTTCTAGGAGACAGGCTCTTCCTGTGCCCACTCCAACTTCTAAGTGCCCCCGCTCCAGGGTCTCTCTAGTCCTAGGAATGCTCGAGAGATGCCCTCCACATGCAGGAAGGGCTAGGGTTGCACAGACTTGGCTGCTGAGCACTGCCCTCTTCCTGGGCTTCATCTGAGAAGAGTTTTATTAAGAAAGCTGAATCTCCTAGTAGGCCATCCAGGTGGCCACTGTGTGTCCACAGGGTCTTGGAGTGGGGCTGGCTTCCAGTGTCTTCTGGAAACTCACAGTTGAATTGCTCCACTTGGGAGGTTTATGAAGAAAGTGGTACATCTAGAAGAAAAGCGGGGTCTTTCCTGCCAAGAAACCAGCACTGTCACTCACTTTGATTTAGGATGATTCAGTGTTATTAAAATCTTATGTTTTTGTTCCTTTCCAGAGGCTACTTGTCCTCATTTGAATGTTTCTGAAAATGACAAGCACCCAGAAGCCAGGGTGCCCCACTGGCGGTCCTGTGTTATCTCCTGCAGTCAGCGCCACGAAGTCAACAGTGCGTGTGCTGTGGACAGAGTACACTGAAAATACGTGGTGTCTGAGGACTGAGCACATTTAAAATTAACAACTGAGAGTGAGCAGTCCCATGCATTTGCCATCAGGCATGCTTAGCTAGGTCCTCCAGGTAATGGAGAACTGGCATGTGGCTCAGGCGGTCTCCAAAAGCCAGGGCACCGTGGGAGAGTGACCACAGGAATCAAACCTGAACTTGAAAAGAAAGGGATTCCTGGCAACCTCCTATGACTGATGGACCCAGAATGGCACTTACTGTGGGATTATTAGAAGGTAGACAAGGCCGAATAAGGCGGCCAGAATGAGAGCCAGAACCACGGCGCTGGTGAAATACTCGTCCTGAAGCTGGTGGTACTAGAAGACACAGAAATAGACCATCAGCCGCCAGCTTCCAGGAGAAAGGGCGCCAAGGACGCCTAGGACCACCACAGTGGGCAAGAGCTGCACCCACATCCCCAGGACGCCCCGGGGCCTCTGACTCCCGGCCACCCTGAGCCCCCCGGCACCCACCTTTCGCTCTCGCTCAGCTTGCTTGTACTTCAGGGTGAAGAAGTTCAGGTCTGCCATCTCCAGCTCCATCTGGCGGGCTTCCAGGAGGCGGCCGATGTACCTGTTGACACGTGTGCCGGGGGTGGTTTGGACAACGTTTGTAGAGAAAGACGAGCGGTTTCTGAGTTTTTCCGAGGCTGTTCTCAGTGCCCTCCGCTGACCATTACAGAAAGAAAGGCAGGGATATGGTCAGAGTCTCTACTGAGCAAAGAAAAGAGCTCTTACGCCCCATCCTCCTGGGCCCTTGCTGAGGATCTGGCAGAGTCTGGGGCAGGGGCGGGTTTGGGGATCTGAGATGCATTCTTGGCTCCTCCACCTGCTAGTGAGGAGACCCCAGGTGAGTTATCACATCCCTGGGTTGGGTTTCTGTGTTTGTAAGTGGGGTCACGTGGCGGTTGTATAGCGGCACCACATGGAGGGTTATGGGACCCCACTCGTGTGCAGTGGACACAGAGCACAGAGCAATGAAACCTGTTCTTTGAACATATCAATAAAATCAACAGATCTCTAGCAAGCACGACAAAGAAAAAGAGAGAAATACATAAACAAATTCAGGAAAGAAGCAAATTTACTACAGACACTGCAGACATCAAGAGGATAATAAGGAAATATTATGAACAATAGTTCACATATAAATTTGACAACTCAGTGACTTCTCTGATGGTCCAGTGTTTAAGACTCTGTGCTTCCACTTCAGGGGGCACAAGCTCAACCCCAGGTTGGGGAACCCCAATATGCCACGTACAGCCAAAAAAAATTAAGAAAAACAATAATTTTTAATTATAAATAAATTTGACAATTTAGATCAATCACCTACTCCTTGAAACATACAAACTACCACAACTCACCCAACAGAAAAGATAATAATAGAAAAGCTCTATAATGGCTACATAAATTTATTTCATAATTTAAAAATTCATAAAAAAGTAATCTTCAGGCTGAGACGGTTTCATCGTGAATTCTATCAAATATTTGAATAAGAATTAACATCAATTTTATAGAGTCTCTTTAAGAAAATAAAAGTCAACACTTCCCAACTCACTTTATAAAGTATTATCCTGATACCAAAACCAGACTAAGAGAGTATTAAAGAAAACTACTTTTGAGGGCACATCCCTCATGAATATTGATGCAAAAATCCTTAGCAAAACATTAACAAATAGGATTCAGCAATATATAAATAGAAGTCTATACCATGAACTTTTCTAGATATGTAAGGTTTAAATATTTGAACACTCCACACAAGCTATCATATTAACACCCTATTAGCCACCACATGGAAAAATCCACGGTCACATCAACTAAAAAATCTTTTGACAAAATTCAATACCCACTCATGATAAAAATCATCACAAATCAAGGAATGGTGGGGAACTTCCCCAACTTGATGAAGAACACCTACAGGATGCCTACAACTAGGTGGATAAACCTAAAGCCTGTTACGTAGAGTGAAGTAAGTCAGAAAGAGAAAAACAAATGTCATGTATTAACACATATGTACGGGGGAGCCTGGTGGGCTGCCGTCTATGGGGTCGCACAGAGTCGGACACTACTGAAGCGACTTAGCCGCAGCAGCAGCAGCGTGGAACCTAGAAAGATGGTACAGATGAGCCTGTTTTCAAGGCAGGAAGAGAGATGCAGACATGAGAATGGACACGCGGACATGGGAGGGAAGGAGAGGGTCAAATAAAAAGAACAGCACTGACATAAACACACGACCATGCGTGACGCAGATAGCTAGAGGAAGCCGCTGTAAAACACGGGAAGCTCAGGTCAGCGCTGGGACGGCCTAGAGAGGTGGCAGGGTGGTTCAGGGGGAGGGCATGTATGTACACGTGTATCTGATTCACCCCGTCATGCAGCAGCAACTAACACAACACCGTGTAGCAACTATACTCCAATAAAATAAATAAATTAAAATTAAAAGGGAGCGAGAAATTGGGAGGCTCCTGGTGTACATTCCAGAAGGGACAAATGTACTGGCAGTTTTAGGGAGAGCATCTCGCCACACTGGCCGGGGCTGGGGAGACACGTCTCCCACCTGCTGCCATGGGTGACACTGGCACCACCACCTCTAATCAGCTACACACCCATTCTCAAACAGACACTTAAGGCAGAGAAATTTATCTTACAAGTGATCAGAAATGTAAATGCACATTCATGAGCAAAAAGGCTGTGAATTACTTACTTTGATTAAAAGAAAACACACACAAAAAGCGGAAATGACCTAAATATCAATAGAAGTGGAGTAAGTAAATGCTCTCTCCTTAGGCTGGAGATTTACTCAATGACTTAAGAATCCTATTTTTGAGGAACAGTCAACAATATAAGGGAATGCTTATGATACACTGGCAAGTGAAAGAAAGCAGCAAACAGTGTATATCATCCCATCAATTTTATTTTTTTAAATGTGTAAATATAAACACATCTAAGAAGCTAGAAGAACCAAAATATTAATAATAGGTTGGCTGTGGGTGGTCAGATTTTAGATGAATGGTTTTCATTTTCTTCTTTGTGAATTTTTGTATTTTTCTATATTTTCCACAATAGAGTTCTTTTATAATCGGGAATACTGAAGGAAGAAATAGAACAAGTGTAAGCACATGGGGGTCGGGTTTTACTTCAGGTGCTTGTCTCTGTGTATTAAGGAGAGCAGCCCCTTGGGCGCGGTCCAAAACTGGGGTGCAACTTGGCTGTTCAGGAGCTCTAAAACCAAGCCTGGAAGCTCAGGCCGCCCTGCAGGCACCTGCATGGTATCGCCACCTAGCGGCTGACCCACCCTGGGCTCCCACACTTCTGATCCAGGAGAGGCCAGGAACAGGGGAACCCAAGATGGGCTGTGTTCTGAGGATGACCACATACACCTGAGCCACACTCCCCAGACCCTGGGACACAGTTTCTCACAAATGTAGCACAAAGGCACAGAGAGTGGTGGACCCCACTGTCCTAATCCCGCCAGCCTTCCCAGCTCCATCTGCAAGAACACCTCCATCAGGCTGTCAGGCCTGGAGGTGCAGATAAAGTGAACAGAAGACAGCAACAGAAAAGATGAGGCAACCTTATCCTAAAGCAGATGCAGGACTTGGGACCCGGTGGGGAAAATGGCCCCAGAGAAGGGGCTGCTCCGCTCGAGGTCATTGGACGGGTCACTCACATCATCCTTCCCAAATACCCCCACTGGTGGCCAGCCCTGCCCATGCACGGCCTCTCCACTCCATCCTTTCAAGACTACCATGGCTCCCCAGCCCGGGCCACCTGCCTGTCACTGCCCTGTCTTCGCCCACTGACACCCTCCCATGGTGCCAACACTGCGCCCTCCGCATCCTGGACTCGTTTCCACTATCACAGGGCAAAAGTGATGAAGGGCACAGAGCAGAGCAGCAGAAGTCCGGGCTCCCAGCTGGGCCCCCAGCCCCTGGCACCTGCCCATGGGGGCTGCGCTGTCTCTCTGCCTCCCCAGCAGGGGAGCTGCCTGGGCCCACAGAGGCTGTCCAGGGGGAAAAGAGGTGAGAATTGAGTGTGCTGGGGGCGAGGGATCAGAGTCTGGAGAAGACAGAGAGATGGAGGGAGAAGAAGGCTGGATGCAAGAGGGCGTCTGAGAGCAGAGCACAGGACTGGGCTGTGGGATCCTCAGTCTGGGGCCAGCTAGGCAGCGACAGAGGTGTCCCAAGTACCAGAGATGTCGGGGATGTTGGAGCGGGGGTCTAAGGACCTTGAACCCCCAGGGGAGACCCGTGGGAGACTGTGGGGACAGAGGGGCTGAGGATGAAACCTGGGATACCACCCCTCATGCTCCCAGGGGAGACAGAAGGACCACAGAGCCATGGAAGTGACAGGCTTGGGGAAGAATCCAGGAATCTGAACTCTGGTGTGAAAGGAAGGAGAGAAAGGGCCCTGAGCATGGCTGGTCTCCCCAGAGCAGGGATGGGAAGGGTGGAGCTGCAGGGCTCCCTGGGTTCCTGGGCCATGGGGCCAGGAGGATGGGCTGCAGACACCAGCCAGAGAAGGTGGCCAGCGAGCCCAGCATGTGATTCCTCCTCAACTAAGGAGCCGTGGGCTGGGTAGGGTCTGCTGCTGGCACTCTCAGGTGCACACTGAGGGGCTGCTCAGTCCCTGAGAACGAGAGACTGACGCTAACTGTGTGGGTTCATCAGACACAGTCTGAATCCAAAGGTCACAGGCTCCTTTCACAGGTCAGCAGGCTCTGCCCAGGAAAAGCTTCAGCTCCTCAATCTTATGAACCCCACCCTCCCAGGCAATCCAACAGGAATGATTCGCTCTCTCCCCTCTCCCCACCCCAACTTCTCTGAAGAGTCCTGGGGACACCAGCCCTTGCCTCAGGCTCCAGGTCAATGACTCTGCACTGCCCTGGCTTCATCTAAAATTTGACTTTTTGTTCATTGTGGGTTCTTTTGGATTACACTTGATTTTTTTAAAATACTGCACTATTATTTATCCTGATGCTTCCCACATGGCTCAGCAGTAAAGAGTCCACCTGCAGTGCAAGAGATAAGGGAGACCCAAGTTCAGTCCCTGGGTTGGGAAGATCCCCTGGAGGAGGAAATGACAACCCGCTCCTGGAGATCAGGAGCCCCCCTTCCTTGGTTAAGTCCCTCTAGTTGATGGTACACGGCCTGCAGACTTGAAAGAGGTTCCTTTTGGAGGTGTTCCTGCAGGGCAATCTGGGTGCAGGACTTTCCATTTTTCTTCTTGGGTGGTCAGATTCACCTTCCGACCGTCTTTAGTCTTCTGCTGGAGTTGGGTGGGGCCTGGGGTGAAAGTATGGAGCTGAGTGGGAAACCAACCTCTATTCTTGCCTGAAGAATCCCATGGACAGAGGAGCCTGGCGGGCTACAGTCCATGGGATTGCAAACAGCTGGACACAACTAAGCACGCATGTAGGAAATTTATCCTGACACTGAGTTTTGGACATGTATTTAAATTGTACACCTCACTCCCCTCCCCCAGTCCCATCTCTGGAGGGTTAAGTTGAGTCAAGGGGGTTGGGGGGTGGGGGCGCTGCAGGAAGAAGACAGCGATTAAGTCAGTATTTCTACTCTGGCAAGCTGGCAAACAGGAAAGCCTGAGAGTGCTCCTGTTACATGTTCTGGGTAAATATATCAACCCACTCATACTGTGAAATGAACAACTGAACTGACAAAAAAGTAAGGGAAATGACCAGAGGCCAGAAACAATAGGACAATAGGAATTCAGGCCAGGGAATGGTGCCATCACGCTCTCATGGGGCTCACAGAAAACCCAGGGCCCAAGCAAGATGGGCAGTGAAGTCATAGACATCTGGCTGAACCGCAGACCCTGAGAGGCTCCACGACCAGGAGAGACTAAGCAGTGGGGTCAGTGAAGACGCTGGCCTGTCTTAGACCTGACTCTCCACCAAAGGCATGTGCACGCATGCGCCTGCCTCCTGGGACATCTAGAAACCACAGGTCGGGCATTTAGTTTAAAGACTCCCTCGTGGCAGGCAGAGGAAAGACCAATCTCCTTGGGAGACTTCTCCATCAACAGAGCTCTTACTGCGTTTCAAGATAAAGTCTTCCCAAATAGAAGCCCGTAATCAAACCACAAAAACTCCCTCTAGAATAAGGCACCACAAGTGAGAGTCAGCAGGATTTTGCTTCTTCCTAAAAAGCCACTGAAACTGTGGTGAAGGAATTCCTTTTAAAGGCATAAAACCCACAAGGCAGAGAAAACCAGAGTGCAGAAGGCAGCAATGCAATCTCAGGAAACAGGCAGTCAGTCACTGACAGATTCAAGAACACAGATGACGATGAAAGCGAGAATATTCAGAAGGTGCAGCCACTGGTGCAGGACAGGGGCTGGAGGGCCAATGACAAGAGGACTTGGGAAGACTATGCTCAGAGCTACTGATGAAGTGATGGAGCACAAGACTTCACCCCAGGCTCCCAGAGGACCAGGGTCTTCCCTAGAGGGGAAGGGATCAGGGGGGTTACAGATACAAGGGCCACGTGGTTGAGGCAGACACTGAGGACCACCCCTAGCCACAGTGGTGCCTCCCCATTCAGCTCCATGCTTTCACCCCAGGCCCCAGCCAACTCCAGCAGAAGACTAAAGATGATCGGAAGGTGACTCAAGAAGAAACCAACCCAGGAAGAAAAATGGAAAGTCCTGCACCCAGGCTGCCCTGCAGGAACACCTCCAAAAGGAACCTCTGTCAAGTCTGGAGGCCGTGTACCATCAACTAGAGGGACTTAACCGAGGAAGGGGAGTCTCTGATATGAGAGCCAGAGAGGGAGGGAGCAGATGGTCAGAGATGCTCCCCACGGAGGTGAAGGACAGTGTTGTGGTGACACCACGCTGAGGCTCTTGGGGTGCAGACAGAGGGGGAAGGAGTCCCCAGAAGCAGCAATACAACATCTGACGTGTGAATATCCAGAGGACAGATTTAAACATCTGGGGGATCTGAGCTCGAATTCACCGATAAATCCATGGAATGTCAACTTGTGGGGGAAAAAAAATACAAGATAATAAAAAGGTTTCTGCAGGAAAGCAAAGCAGCCTAGCTCCAAAGAGCATTTACGAGACTATGAAACATGAGGGGCGGGGCTGATGGAGCTGACCACGGCAGGACTGCACTAGGAGGACAGACAGGTGCGGATTCGGCAGGGCCGGCACGCGGGAGCAGGGCCAGCCTACCTTGTCGTCGTCCTCACAGGTCATGACGTTGGAGAAAGGGATCTCGGCCTTGAACATCTTCCGGCAGTGCATGAGCTGCACCAGCAGGTAGCACACGGTCTTGAACTTCATCCTCTTGGCCGGTTTTATGTCTGAGAGAATCAGCCCTGGAAATATCTGTGCAGACATGTAGCACAGAAATACGCTGTGAGTAACAGGCACGGCCTGCCTCTCGGGTGGAGAGCGCAAATGTGATGGGGCAGAGGGGTCACAGGCAGCTAGCTCAAGGCCTGCTGCTCGCCAGGGAACAGAACCACAACCCAGTCCCCAAACATGCAGCTCTCAACTCTACCCAATGCCTCTGAAACCAGAGCAATGCCTGAATCCCGGGGTGGATGTGTGGACATCACCCAGCTAGGTCTGCACCATGCTGGTAAGTGTCACCCACCGGCCCACCAGGGTCACTCCTGTAGACCTCCCCTTCTGCCTTTTGCCTTTTTCTCTCCCTTTTTAACCCCAAATTTCTCCAAAGGGGCTGCTCATTGTACAAACCACATCATCCTGCTCATCCTCAAAGCACAGCCCTGACTGACGCTGTAGTTTAATTCTGCATGACAGGGCGGCATCCACGTGGGGCCCCAAGGCTCCCTCCTACAGCTCAGAACCTCCTGCATCCAAGCAGCCGCTCCCAGGCCTCCCTCCTTGGGCCCTGTCCTCTGCTCCTCTGTTCCCAGGCTCACCCGAGCTGGCCAACCAAACCTCTCACCCGGCCCTCCTCCAGTCCACCTCACACCTGCCCTACTCATGCACACTCACTCGCCTTCTCCAGGAATCAGCTCACCTCACCCTACCTGTCCTTCCCTGAGCCCCACTTCTCTCGCCTTGCCAGTGCTACACCATCCAAGGTCCCCATGCCACATGGGTGTGTTGCATCCCAGCCTGGAGAGGGCTAGACCAGGGAAGCACCAGAACAGCGAAACCCAAAGCTCTCCCTCACATCTGACCTGCTTGTGTCCAGAAGGAGTACCACAGCCTCTTGTGTCCAGCGCCCCTCACCTTAGCCCTGCACCCTCACCTGAGCCCTGGGCCCTCGCATAAGCCCTGTGCCCTCGCCTGAACCCTGCACTCTCGCCTAAGCCCTGCACCCTCTCCTGAGCCCTGCACCCTTGCATAAGCCCTGCACCCTCGCCAGAGCCCTGCACCCTCGCCTGAGCCCTGTGCCCTCGCATAAGCCCTGCGCCCTCGCCTGAGCCTGGAAGTGGCTCAGTCACCCTTGACCATGTCCAGATCACTTCCCCAGGGTGGAGTGGCCTTTAGTGCCCACACAGGATGGTCACAAACCTTCCTTTGTGCACAGCACCCCTTGATCCACAGTACAATCCATCACTGACTTCCTGCAGAAGGTTCTCAAACCTAATTTGCAGGAGAGACAGCAAAGGCCCAGGGAGGTGCGGGAGGACTCAGATGGCCCAGCCCTTAAGGACCCCAGGGCCCCAACTCCAACTTCCCTCCCCGCCCCTCCCCCTCAGCCCTCCCCACACGTGCAGCAGGCCAGGCCCAGCACACAAGGTCAGTGGGAACACCCTCGAGTCCGCAGAGCTCAGGGCCTGAGAAGCAGCGATCTGAGGAGAATGAAGGCTCTGCACAGGAGGCGCTCTGAAGCCTACCTTTCGCCGATGCGAGGGCACAATAAAAAAGGTCTCAATGTTATGAGTTTTCAGAAAACTGTTCCTCTCGTGTCCGTGTCCCGGCTCCACCTCATAGTCACCGTTCAGGCACGCCAGGGTGGTCTTTGTGATGTGAACCTTCCTGTGGAAAAGGGCGTGGACATCCCTGCTCAGAGTCAAAGCGGGGCCTCCCCCACAGGGCTGACACTCTGCAGGGTCCTGGCAGGGATGTCCCCTCCCCACGGGCAAGCTCTGGAAGGACCACTTAGGTTCCCTGGGGCACAAGCACAGAGGGCTGGAAGGTGGGGAGGAGCATTAGGGGGACCCAGAGGGAGGGGAACATGTGCAAAGAAGGGTTGAGAGCAGAGAGAGCTGCAGGCAGAGGGGAAAAGGGGCCAGAGGGGAATTGAAGGGGAGGAGGGAAGCAAGTGTCAGGATGCAGAAGGGATGACGAAGGATGCAGAGGGCGGCAAAGTGACGGAGAAGGAGGCCTCTCCCCAGGCCGTGGTCTGTCCCCAAAATCCCCAGGGCGGGAGGACTCAGCCCAGTGTCAGGCCCTGCAGGGGGAATGGCAATGCTCTGCCTCCTCTGTACCCCCAACCCCGCAGTGCACGGAACCCTCTGCTGAGGCCACTTCTGGCCACACACAGCTGATCTGATGTCTGGTCCTCATTGTGCAGCACTGAACACAGCTGAGGGCTCTCCTCCTCCCCAGGCCCTCCTCCTGCATTCCTCCTCACCACCCTGCCCCTCCCCTGCTCCTCTTTCTGCCTCTTGGCTCCCCTTCTCTCAGGGACTCTCACTCTCCCTCCTCCTTGTGCTCAGTGTGGAGTTCCAGAGCTTCAGTGCCCCCGAGGGCCTGTGAGTCCCTAACTGACCTCGGTGCCTGGGAAGACCCAGTCTGACTGATGAAAAAGGGCCCCCCAGCCCTGTGTCATGCTCCCCTCTTGTGCACTCCCCAGAGTGCTCCCTGTGGCCCCCAAGTATGTGAACCCCACTGGGGCCAGGGCCTCTGTCTTTGCTGCCGACACTCCCCTCCAGGAACAGCGCTGTACCCGTCAGGCGCTCTGTAATCACCATGCTCCTGGCTGGTGGTCCTTCTTTGGTGGGGGCGGGGAGAGGAGTGTCTCCGAAAGGTGGGGTGGAGAAGAAGAGGAAAGAAGGAAGCCAAGTAGAGAGCGGGCACGGGGGATGAGGCCCCTCCTGGGGGTCTGGTAGATGGAGTCAGGGGAGCAGAGCTACAGGTCAGCCCCAACTTGAAAGAGGCCCTGGCCAGGTGAGGGGGCCTGTGAAGAGCTCCCTAACGGTGGGAAGTCCCTGTGCTTGTCCTAAACATGGAGCTGCAGGGCAGGTAGGACCTGTGGGATCTCAGCAGGCAGGGGAGGATGGAGGTGGGCAGCTCCTATCACCTCCTTGCTGGCTGATGGTCTGGACTTTGTGCCAGACAAGCGGCTGTGAGCACAGCTGCCAGAGGGGGAGGGGGCAGACACAGTGAGAAGGTGTTTACATTGACCCCCTGAGACCCTGCTCTGAAGGGCAGAGAACAGGATGGGGGGAGCACTGAAGGCCAGGGTGCGGGAGGGAGGAGTAAGTGCCTTCCAGGGTCCCCCCGGGGGATGCTCAAAGGCAGCCTGGTTGAAGACAACAATGCCAGGGTTTTTGAGCTCACTTAGAAATGCCCTAGGCTTCCCAGGTGGCACTATTGGTACAGAACACACCTGCCAATGCAGGAGACATAAGAGACGTGGGTTTGATCCCTGGGTTGGAAAGATCCCCTGGAGAAGGGCGTGGCAACCCACTCCAGTATTCTTGCCCGGAGAATCTCATGAACAGAGGAGCCTGGAGGGCTACAGTCCATGGAGTCAAAAAGAGTCAGACACAATTGAAGCAACTGAGCATGCAGAAATGCTGTGGCCATTCCTGGGACAGATGCAGTGAGGCTTTGAGGAAGATTTTCCCTTTTTCTGCTGTTGGATTCTAATCTCCAGGCTCGCTACTTCCTCAACAACCATAAGCCTCCCTTTCCTGATTTCAAAGCCACTCTCCAGAGCGTGCCGAGCAGCCTCGGATGCCACCTGGCCCTCAGCCACGCTCAGGACCTCAACACACAGAAAGGGGACCCCTGTTTCTACACTCCCCACTGAGGTCAGGCCAGGAAGGAGGAGGAAAGACGTGGCCCAGAGGACAGCAGGCCTCTAAGGTGAGAACAGGATGCCTGGGGGCAGGCAGAGGACAGGCAGCCAGGGCCAGAGGGGCCACAGAAGAGGGCACAGAGCTTTGCCCTGAAGTTCGGAGGAAGTGTGCAAAAGCAGACACACATGTGCAAGTGTCTAACACTCAGCTCTAGCCCCTGGGAACCACAGCTGGGCCCGGCAGCAGGTGCGAGCACAGCCCACAAACCCATTAAGGGGAGGAAAGCAGGAGGGTGTGACTGAGAGATGAGTGTCCCTCAGAGCCCCCTTCCTGCAATCATGTCATCCCCCTGCTGCCCACCGCTCATGGAAGGAGGGGAGCACCCGCTCAGCTCTCAGATTAATGTTTTTACAGCAATACAATGCCTTGGCTCTGTGGAATGGTTTGAATAAAATGAGACAAAGGCAGGCAACTGTAATTAGGAGGCATTAGAAGTGCACGGACCAATAAGAAACACATCCTCATTCTAGAAGAAAATCTGTTAATTTCCCTAGTGGGGCGCTAAACCACAATGCTTTCCGCTGTGTAAGTCTGAGAAAGAAAGTGAAGTGAGAAGCAGCAGTCAGCACTCTGGACAGCTCCCAGCCAGGCAGACACGGGGCTTTCAGTCACCACCGCCTCCTGTCAGCTTGCCTGCTCTCCGTGAAGCCCAGGAGTCTCAGTCAGCCCAGCACACGCCCCTCCAATTGTCGATGGGGGCTAGGATGGCCAGGCTTCCAGGCCCTCCAAGTAGAAGGGCCATGTACTATCCCCTACCCCTGCCCTCAGGATCCCGGACTTACCCAGGCAGGCCGGCGGCCTCCATGACGTTGGCCAGGGTCACGTCGTTGGACCACACATCATACTGCCACTTACGCAGGCCCAGGACCCCGCAGAGGACCCTGCCGGTGTGCAGCCCCACACGCATGTTCAAGTCCACCTCAGTGGCCTCAGCCACGGACCTGCAACAAACATAGACAGAGGGCGGAAGCTGGGACCCTGCAGTCTGCTCCCATAGTGCCATGAGCACAGGACAGCAGGAGCCTGGATGGGACGGTGGTCTCCTGACCTAATTAGCCTGACCCCTGAGCTGTGGCCTCTGGTGGGCGGGGTCCCTCCAGGCTGGCTCCCCCAAACTCCAGGGCCACTGCTCAGCTCACGAGGCACTGCACCTCCCCTCCCCGCTCCTTACCCAGGGCAGCCACAGAAGGGAAACAAGCCCAAGGTCCCAGTCCCAGGACCCTGATCCTGCTCTGTGTACCACCAACCTGATCAGGGGTGCTCATGCCTGCTGCCTACCCGGGGGCCAGCGTAAGAGCCATGGGGAACATCTGACGTGGTCCCGGGAGCCCCAGGAATGGTCAAGGTTTGACCCCAAGTTCCCTGACTGAGAAGGCAGGCTAATCCTGTGGGGAGGCCCAGGACTCTGCAAACCCGTCCGAACAACAGGCGGACTTTGTGGGATGTAAATTGTGCCACAGTCAACTCACGGGAGAAAACAAGACGCAACGGGTAGATGCTGAAGTCAGACTGCAGGGCCAGTGTGCGCTCCACCCGCCCAGCCGCTCATGTCCCTGGGCTCTAGCTTCCAGCAGAGGGTGGCTTGAAGCCCTGAGGCCCCCAGAAGAGACCACCCTTGGAAGTGAGGGCAGTGTCAGAGGAGGCATTTGGGCAAGGAAACGGGAGATGGTTTTTAAAGCTCTTGGAAAGAGAAATCAAGGCAACCTGTAGGTGGGCAGGGCTCAGAAATCCCCTGTGGGCCATGAAGATGCCTGCAGGGCCTCTCCAGGCCCACAGTGGAGTGAGATGCGGGAGGCACATGATGGGCTGTGATCACAAGTCAGAGCACAGCAGACGCAGCGCTGCCACGGGGAGACCCTCTGATGCCACGTTTCTTTTTTTTTTTTTTTCCACTTTTCCCCAAAAGGCAGAACAGTCTTAGAGCATATTGTTGAGGAAGCAGTATCAAGCCTGCTTGGAGTGCTCCAAGTGACAGAATTGCAAGGAAGCGTGAGGGTGGGCAGGGGGTCAGTCACGGCTCCCCTGGCCCCTCCACCCTGGGTGGGTGCAAAGGTGGCCCTGCACAGCAGGTGTGTTAGAAGTTCCAGAGCAAGAAGGGAGGGAGGCCGAGCCACACTGGGGGACACAGCGGGCCCATGATGAGGACAGTTCCGTTCCCCTCACCCACCCACAGCTCCTGAGAACCGCCAGCTCACTGTTCTCCAAAGAAAAACCCTGAAGGACTAAAAAAAAAAAATTAAAGAATGAGGAGCTTTGAGTGATGTTGGAATAAAGAGACTGGGAATCTTCATCTGGAACAAAATGAATGTGACCAGGACACAACTTAAGTCCACAACATCACAAGGAGAGTGAAAAAGAAGGAAGGTCCCAAAGCTTTGGCTCACCAGGCCTCTGACAGCGAAAGCAGCCAGTTCTGTGCAGAAAGGAAGACAGAGCTGGCCACCAACAGGAATGCCAGATGGAAATGGCTAAAAATCCCCAAGGACTCTGAAACCCATCATCTCTTCATAGCAGGTTATTGATAAATGATGCCCCTACTAACGATTCACAATTTATTGATCATCAGAACAAGAGTAGCAGTGTTAAAGAAGGGAACACTTATCCACCCAGGGGGCCCCACCGGGCGAGCCCTCAGAGCTCCGCCTCCCCAGCCCAGCTCTTGCACACTCAGCTGCTTCAATGCCAGTGTCCTGTCTTCAGACCAAGGACTAGAGGCTGCAGCCAGGAAGGGACAGGATGAGGGGGCGTGGTCGAGGCACAGGAGAGGGAGGACAGAGCGTGGGGGGAGCATGGGCCAGGGGAGGTGGTTTAAGAGAAATGAAGGCCTCTGGGGAAACCCCATCTGACCTGGCGACTGACCACACTGACCTCTGCCCTCTCCTGGCCTCGGTTTCACTGTGTGCAACACAGCGTGGGGCTGAATGAGCCCCCGCAGGCTCTGAAAGCATTCAAACTCAACTCTAGTGCCCCTCAGCACCCACATCCCGCTGCTCCTATTGCATGGGCTGTGGAGATACTAACAGGCTCCACGGGGCACTCCAGCAAGAGGGGACGACGATGGCAAACCTGCTCGGCCCTGAGCTGCCGCCACTCTGCTCCACAGAGGCCAGGATTTGTCAGCATTACTGACGAAGTCCCATTTGTCAGTAATAACACAAGAAGAACCAGGCTTGCTGGACCCAGCCCACCTGCCAGGTCAGCATCCCCCTCACCTGCCCTCACCCTAACTTCCACTTATGCACTGCTCATTTACCCACTGCCTGGCTACAGGCGCCCCCACTGGCCACAGCCCCCTGCCCAAGCAGCCTCCACTCAAACCTTCCCCTCAATCTGGCCTCTAACCAGGAGCAGCTCTGCCCATTACTGGTCACTTCATCCACCAAGGGCCTGTCCCCCAAAACCATAGCACCCAGGGGCTCCAAAGGTGAGCTAAGACGCCACCTTCGTGGCTGGCCCTCCAGCCTAGCTCACCATCCTCTGCATTCAGGAGGCCAGACCACAGAATCAGATACATCTATGCAGGGTCCAGGGCAGCCTGGTGTTCACCTCTGAGAATCTTAGAAGTATGCATGTCACCAACTTACAATAAAGGTTTCTTGAAAGTCTGGCTGTCCATGTATCTTTAATACCTAATTAGCTGAATATATTTTGAATGTGTATTTTTTTTCAGTTTTAACTTTTTTTCATTCATTTGCCAATCTCCAGTTAAAGGTACCGAAATAAGAAAACTAAAATTTTTTTTTTAATTTTTAATTCACAAAAATAAATCAATTTGGGAAATGTAAATAAGTAAACTTGCAAAAGGTGTTTTTGTGCATTTTAGGCATTTCTA
Organism: Bison bison bison; assembly: GCF_000754665.1. Classification (NCBI taxonomy): domain Eukaryota; kingdom Metazoa; phylum Chordata; class Mammalia; order Artiodactyla; family Bovidae; genus Bison; species Bison bison. The sequence continues at coordinate 3,913,184 of NW_011495058.1, forward strand.
CTGTTGCAGCAATCGAAGGAGGGCAGGGGGACTTCTGGGACCCACGTCCACCTCCCTCAAGCAGGCCTGCAGGGGTCCCTGGTATGTAGGACCTTCACAAGCTTCCAACCAACCAGGCAGCCCAGGACACCCTACCAACTCACTCCATCTGTCATCCCTTCCAGCAGGTTCTCAATTGCACTAACAGATGTGCAGTTAACTGGACAATCACTTAAGATAAATCTTTCCTCAAGAACTGTCTCACTCTAGGGACTTCCCTGGTGGTCCACTGGCTAAGGCGCCTTGCTTCCAATGCAGGAGGCCTGGGTTTGATCCCTGGTCAGGGAACTCGATCCCACACGCTGCAACTAAGACCTGGTACAGTCAAATAAATAAATAAAAATAAATATAAAAAAAAAAAAGAACTGTCTCACTCTAGATCACCAACAAGGACCTACTGTGTAACACAGGGAACCATACTCAATATCTTGTAATAACCTATAAGGGAAAAGAACCTGAAAAAGAATATACACATATGTATAACTGAATCACTTCACTGTACATCTGAAACTAACACAATAGTAAACAACTATACTGTAATTTTTTAATTGTATAAAAAAAATTTTAAAAAAAAACTGTCTCACTGAGGAACATTTACCAAGAACTGAGAAAATCGAGGAGGGGGGAATGGGGCCTCGAGAACCACCAGAAATGACTTTTGCCACTTGAGCATCCTTCGAATTCGACCTCCACTCCAGCTGGGTATGTCAGGTCTACCCATGACCTGAGCACAGGCAAGCTGGCCCTTACCAGTTCAAAGATGGGTCGGGGAAAGAAGAGCACACGCCATTTACTTCTACTTGTTATAGTGAACTAAAAATACCCAGACTGCAAGCAAAGCCATGTTTGGATTAAGAATTTAGCAAAACGGCACTTGTATGTTTGGAGGTCTGGCTTGTGATTGGCTAACTCCTGTGATGGTCGAAGAGCTCCCGGTGAGGTGGACAAACCCTGTCCTGCAAATGCACAGAATCAAGATGCTCCAGAGCCCCAGGAACAGAAGCCACCCCGCTGGCTCACCCTGAGCCACTCCTTTCTGGGAAGGGGAGACTTGATGAATTGATGTCTGCAGTGCCTGGGGATCCAGCATCTTCCCTGCCAGCCCATTTAACCTGGGATCCCATTTAATTCTCACAACAGCTCGTTTCACAGCAGAGAAAATCAGGGATGCGAGGAAACTGAAGCACCAGCTTAAGGATGGGACAGGGGGCCCATCTGTTTCCTTGGGCAGGAAACCCCAACCCACTCAGGAACACCTGAATCTGGAGACTGATGGCTTGAACCCTAGGAAGTGTTCATGTACCAGACGCGGCTGCAGAGGAGCAGTTCCTCAGGACTGACGTAATAATATTCAAGGCCTGATGAAGGAAAGCTGGTGCTGGGGTGTGGGAAAGAGTGGTGGCACAGATCTCACGTGGGCAGCACACCCTCTGGTGGGGGGCAGGGGAGGGCAGGCTCAAGCCTGGGTACCCTGGGGATGGGACACAGGACTTAGGGTCAAGGACATAGGTCCAAGCAGCATGATGTCACCAGGAGTCCTAGAGAGAGAGAGAGAGAGAGAGAAAAGGAGTCCTGGAGAAATCTCCCTGGAACCTTCAAGGTCTAGCCCGACCATCGGGCCGCAGAGCCCAGAAGTAGAGGCCAAGAGTGGGTTCCACTGCCCTGGATTTCTGCCAGTCCAGCCTCACTCAGAGCCCTGGATGTCATGAAGCCGACACTCCCATTTTACAGATGGGGAAATATGGCCAGGGTCACAGCTCTGCAGGGGCAAGCCCAAGCCAGTCATCACACTCACTGGGCACATAAGGCACTTCCCACTCTACCTCCATTCCTCCCATGGGCAGGTGCCATCTGGCCAAAACCAACAATATGTATAACTTTAAATTATTATTAAAAATCACACCAACAAAATTAATCTGTGGTGTTTCTTTTAAGAGTGTATTGCAACCAGTCAGAATGGCTGTGATCCAAAAGTCTACAAGCAATAAATGCTGGAGAGGGTGTGGAGAAAAGGGAACCCTCTTACACTGTTGGTGGGAATGCAAACTAGTACAGCCACTATGGAGAACAGTGTGGAGATTCCTTAAAAAACTGGAAATAGAACTGCCTTATGATCCAGCAATCCCACTGCTGGGCATACACACTGAGGAAACCAGAAGGGAAAGAGACACGTGTACCCCAATGTTCATCACAGCACTGTTTATAATAGCCAGGACATGGAAGCAACCTAGATGTCCATCAGCAGATGAATGGATAAGAAAGCTGTGGTACATATACACAATGGAGTATTACTCAGCCATTAAAAAGAATACATTTGAATCAGTTCTAATGAGGTGGATGAAACTGGAGCCTATTATACAGAGTGAAGTAAGCCAGAAAGAAAAACACCAATACAGTATACTAACGCATATATATGGAATTTAGAAAGATGCTAACAATAACCCTGTGTACGAGACAGCAAAAGAGACACTGATGTATAGAACAGTCTTATGGACTCTGTTGCAGAGGGAGAGGGTGGGAAGATTTGGGAGACTGGCATTGAAACATGTATAATATCATGTATGAAACGAGTTGCCAGTCCAGGTTCGATGCACGATACTGGATGCTTGGGGCTAGTGCACTGGGACGACCCAGAGGGATGGTATGGGGAGGGAGGAGGGAGGAGGGTTCAGGATGGGGAACACATGTATACCTGTGGTGGATTCATTTTGATATTTGGCAAAACTAATACAATTTGTAAAGTTTAAAAATAAAATAAAATTTTAAAAAAATAAATTCTCCCTATTTTATTGGAAAAAAAAAAAAAGAATGTATTGCGCACCTTAATTAGGTCCACAAGTCTGAGAGAAGGATCTGATTTGGTTATTGAGAGCAGACAGGGTCCAGATGCCCCAAAGCAGGAGCCCAAGGGCCCTCAGGGCACCAGTCTTAGGCACTGCCACTCTCCTGGGAGGGTAAGGGTCCTCTCTGCTCAGTTGCTCAGTCATGTCCAATTCTTTGTGAACCCATGGACTGCAGCCCATCAGGCTCCTCTGTCCCTGGAAGCCTTGTGTCTCCACATTCAAGGCAGTACTTTTTGCTTTGTCTTTTACATGGAACATGAAAAATCTTTTCATCTGTTTTCCCCATAGAAATGAACTTTCTACCAAGCGGAAAACAATATCGTTCCCCACTTGCCGTCCAAGGAGACCCTCGACCCCTCCATTCTCAGACAAGTCAGAGCTGGTCAGGCTGCTCACCTACCCTGGCAGAGATTTCTTCCTTGGTTTTTATGAATTTCTTACTACACTCCTCTCTATCCTGCGATATCAAATGCTTGACCCACATAAGTTGGTCCTGTGCTCACAAGGGTCAGAATAGACTGCCCTGTTTCGAGATGATCCTGGGGGATACACCGCCAGCAGAGCATCAGCCTGAAAAGGGAGCTGACGACAGTGGTCCAACATACCACAGGAGGACAAGAACATTCCGGATCCTGAGTATCCGTATCACCACATACGGGATCTGTAGGAGGTGCTTTAGGAATTTCATAACCATGCAAACCATCCCTCCTGCTTTTGGACTTCCTCTGTCCACTCAAAGGTCCCCAGGCCTGCAGCAGACCTCTCTGTGGCCTCGGCCAGGGACATCTCAGCACTGCCGCCTCTGCTGCTTCCTGGTCACTCACGGTGCCGTGCCCACCACACAGGGGCACCTGTGGCCTCCCCAAAGAACACAACGGTCAACAACCAGCCTCTCCCCCAGTTCAGCTTCTTTTTCCAGAGCAAGGGCTACATACTGAAATCACCTGAGGTCTGCCATGGGCTCTCTGGGCAGAGCAGCCCTTGGGGGTTCAATTCGCCCAGGCAATGCTAACACGCAGGTCCTGTCTCCCGAGAAGTGGGCTCAGACCAAGCATGCAGTCTGAGCATGCTGAGCACCCTGTTTTTACACACAGTGTGTGGACCCTGCAATCCGCCTCACAGGGATGGTGCAGCAAGCCTGCCGTTCACCCCTGTCTCATTCCACTCTTGTGCTATTAAGTCTCTTTTCCCAAGTGTGAGACCACACCAGGCCCTGGTAACCCCATGCACTGAGCCAAAGCCATCTCTCCATGCTGCTGAGAAGCTGAAATGTGAATCTATGCGCCACCCACCATCTCACCCTCCCAGCTCCACACCTTCCTTAGCCAGACAGAAGGCCCCGTACCGCCACATCCCAGGCCCTGACGAGGACTGTGAGGAGACAGAGTGGCTTAGAAACCAGCAGGCAAGCCTCCCAGTGTTCCAGAAAGACCAGCTCCATCTAAGCCTCTCTCCCCAGAGGACACCTGACGCCTGGATATCTGGCCTCATGGGCTAGCGCACGCGATTCCTTTTCAACTGGGATTCAGCCAGATTTGCGCCAAAGCTTTCCCACAACCAGGGCTTCCCTGGTCACTCAGACAGTAAAGAATTCGCCTGCAAAGCAGGAGACTCGGTTCAATCCCTGGGTGGGGAAGATGCCCTGGAGAAGGGAATGGGTACCCACTCCAGCATTCTTGCCTAGAGAATTCCATGGACAGAGAAGCCTGGTGGGCTACAGTCCATAGGGTCACAAAGAGTCAGACACGACTGAGGGACTAACACTTTCCCACAATCAACTCCCTGAGCATCTCATCTAGCTAAGCTAGGAAGGTTCTTTCTTTTGACCAGATTAACGCACAGTTCCTTGGAAGAAAAACTATGACAAACCAAGTAAGTGTATTAAAAAGCAGAGACATCATTTTGCCAACAAAGGGCCATATAGTCAAAGCTATAGTTTTTCCAGTAGTCATATACAGATGTGAGAGTTGGACCATAAAGAAGGCTGAATGCCAAAGAATTGATGCTTTTGAACTGTGGTGTTAGAGAAGACTCTTGAGAGTCCCTTGGACTGCAAGGAGATCAAACCAGTCAATCCTAAAGGAAATCAACCCTGAATATTCACTGGATGGACTGATGCTGAAGCTGAAACTCCAATACTTTGGCCACCTGATGGGAAGAGCCAACTCATTGGAAAAGACCCAGATGCTGGAAAAGATTGAGGGCAGGAGGAGAAGGGGATGACAGAGGATGAGATGGTTGGACAGCATCAACTCAATGGACATGAGTTTGAGTAAACTCAGGGAGATAGTGAAAGACAAGGAAGCCTGGCATGCTGCAGTTCGTGGGGACATAATGAGTTGGACATGACTGAGCGACAACAACAGCAACAACACACAGCTGACAATACCTGGGATCACCACGGACAAAAAGACGCAGCCCCAACAAAATATACAGTAGGGACTCCCAGAGGCAGAGCTCCACAGTGCAGGCAGGGCGCCTCACCCAGCACCTCGCCAAGAAGCAGGTCCCTGCAGCCACAACACAGATGACCCACCTTGGACACACTGGCCAGGACAAGGCAGGCCACACGGTGGGGCGGGGTAAGCACAGGGCACTCACGTGATGGTGTCGATCATGTCCAGGCCCATCTCCACACAGCAGTGGGCGTGGTCAGTCTTGGGCTGAGTGAGGCCAGACACACAGTAGTAGCAATCTCCCAGGATCTTGATGCGGCGGCAGTGGTTCTCCTTCAGACGAGAGGGCAAAGGGCAAGTCAGCAATATACCCAGGGCCACCAGAGCACCTGCTCCTCTGCCACCAGAGGCTGAGCTGGAGGCACAACCTAGACCAGGGTCCAGGCAAACCTCCCCCCCACAGTCAGGGCACCTCTAGAGTGCAGGCATTCCCCATGGCTGGGACTAGGGTCACTTTGGGGCACCCCACACTGCCCCACACCCCTCCACCGTTCCCGCCCTTCAGTTCACCAGGGCCAAACCCACAGACCCTTCAAGGTCAGGAGGCCACCCCACGCCCGGGAGCCAGCTCCTCTCCCCAGGGAGGGGTCCTCTCTCCCAAGAGGGGATGGGACAGTCTGACCACCAACTCAAATCATCATGTGATGGCTCTTCTGGAACATGCTAGACCCCTGCCCACCCCAGGAAGGGCCAGGCCACACGCCTGTGAGTGCCCCATAGCTTAACCCAGAGTCGAGGTCCACAGGTCATGTGAGCAGCTCTCCCCAAAGGATCACCAGCCAGGGTCTGCACCCCGACCTCACCACTCCCAGGAACACCTCAGAAAGGCATCCTATACCACACAAGGTCTCCTCAGACATTTACACAACAGGAAGAATGCTGGCCCCACCTCACCCTCCAGTTGAGGACAGAGAGACACAGGAGACGCTTGCTACCATCCATCCTGCACCAACCCATCGGGGCCGGCTATGATGATGATGGTGACTGTCAGCTTTATACAAGGAGAGCCTTAAAACAGCATTTCTGGGACATTTTGTTTTCAACACCCCTTTATACCCTGTAAATAACTGAGGACCTCAACAAGTTTTCGTGTAAGTAGGTTAGAGCTATGGATATTGCCACATAAGAAGCTACGACTGCCAGGTTCGATGCACAATACTGGATGCTTGGGGCTAGTGCACTGGGATGACCTAGAGGGATGGTATGGGGAGGGAGGAGGGAGGAGGATTCAGGATGGGGAACACATGTATACCTGTGGCGGATTCATTTTGATATTTGGCAAAACTAATACAATTATGTAAAGTTTAAAAATAAAATTAAAAAAAAAAAGAAGCTACGACTGAAAAGCCTTTTTAAAAATGTATTAATGCATCTAAAGTAATACACGACCCTCTTCCCTTCCTCCTCCCTCCATGGAACATGTCGCTGTTCACTAGGACCCCAAAGTGGGGAGAGTTGGAAGAAAAAAGGAAGTGAAACAGATTAGTGCTGCTTCAGATGATACAAAGAATTCTGAAGACAGCATCGTCGTGGGGAGGGTAAAACTGTTGATTCAAGTTAGAGTGTTGGATTATTTATGGATTTTATTTATGTGTTTTTCCACTAACCTTGAAGAACTTTAATAAAGAAAACAAAAACCATTAAAAATAAATAAAGTTCTATACATCAATGTCTCTTTTGCTGTCTCGTATACAGGGTTATTGTTACCATCTTTCTAAATTCCATATATATGCGTTAGTATACTGTATTGGTGTTTTTCTTTCTGGTCTTTTGGACTCTGTGGGAGAAGGAGAGGGTGGGATGATTTGGGAGAATGGTGTTGAAATAAGTATAATATCATATATGAAACGAGTCGCCAGTCCAGGTTCGATGCACGATACTGGATGCTTGGGGCTGGTGCACTGGGACGACCCAGAGGGATGGTATGGGGAGGGAGGAGGAAGGAGGGTTCAGGATGGGGAACATGTGTATACCTGTGGCAGATTCATGTTGATATATGGCAAAACCAATACAATATTGTAAAGTTAAATAAAATAAAATTTAAAAAAATAAATAAATAAAGTAACAGTAGCCAATCCATTACGTATTAACAAGAGTATGTAACAAATTTTATGAAAAATTATGACACTTTCCAAAACAGCCACTGTGAGAAGCAAGGCTTTGTTCTCCCTTTTGCCAGTCTCGGCATCTGTCTTCAGAAGACAGCTGTTTTCTGTGTTCCATGTTCTGATTCTATTCTGTTCTGTCTGTTCCAGCTGATTCTATGTTCCACCATTCACTCCATGGTCTCTCCTGGAGGACGTCTGTGAAGGAGACGGGTCTCACACCACTGTCCTTGGATGAGACACATCTCACAGCCCCCAGATGGTCTGGAAGCCCAGAGCTACACTGAGCCCACTCTGAGAACACACTCTATAAATTATATTTAGTTCTGCTCTTCGTTTTCTTACAAACAAGTTGCCTCCTGCAGGTTTTCTCAAATGCTATGAATTCTCAGCGCCCTGGGATGGGAATTCTCAGCCTTCCCCACCCATGCACTGCCGCAGGACACTCTCCACCAGGCAGAGGGGTGGGGGACAGGCCAGGGCCAGCATCCCGATACTCTCCAGAGCGGTGATCCAGGCATCAGTGGAGGGGGCGTCCTCTGTGCAGATGACTCAGTGCCCCACTCCTCCCACGGGGACATTCGGTCAAAGAGGAGGAGGAGAGGGGACGCTGCCCCTGTTGGGAGGGCTCTGGGAAAGCCCAGTGACTGGGTCTGCCTCAGCCTGAGCCCTGAAGGTACCTGCTGTGATCAGGGAGCTGGCCTCAGGGAGGTCCAGGATCTGGCCACTCAGCCTTCAAGTGACCAGGGGCAGTCACTCATCCATCAGACACCTGCCTCCTCATCTGCAGAAGGGATTTCCCAGTGTCCCACGGGCAGACTATGCTGCGGCTAACAGAGTCAGGGAGCCCAGGGCCAGCCAGGTGCAGATGTCCACATCATGGAGCCAAGGGCCAGGCTTCTGGCAGGCAGCCTTCTCCAAGCCAGCAGGCAGCACTGGGCTCTCTTCCGGAATCTCTAGCATGTCCGCCCCCACCTGTCTCTTCACTGCCAGGACACGTGGTGTAGACCACTGAGGCACAGCTCCCTCCCCCATCCCCTCCCCACCTCCACATTCAGGCTACCTTCACTGGACCCAAGGGCCCAGGATGAGACGAAGGTCCACTGCCAGGTTCCACCGTTCCCTGGGCACAGAGACCCTTAGTGGAAAGCTCATGAATCCCAAACTCGTCCAGCCTTCCTCCCAGCTGTCCATCTGGGGAGCTAAACCCCTCCCTCTGAGGAGCCCACAGAAGTGACAGAACCTACTCCACTTAGGCACCGCTCCTGCAGAAGATTCCTCAAGGTCACCAAGCCCCGATTCTGGGGACCTCAGGTATGACAGGCATCCCTATCCATCAGCATCCCCCTGGGGCATGAGTGTGGGTGACCGTGGACGTCCCTGCATCCCCCAGCTCGTGTTCCTGGCCGTCTCCAGGCCCCATGATCCCAGCCTCCAGTTTATCTCTGTGTGTCCCTGACAGAACTGTCCCCAGACTGGAAGGTGTGGACAGGTGTGCGTGTGTGTGTGTGTAAGTGAATGGACCATAAATTCAATAGGCTGGTCAGAAGAGGCAGCTGTACCATCAGATTCAAAGGAAAATCAGAGGCCATGGGTGGGGCTGCCCCAAACGGCCACCATGTGAGCCTGATTGTCCCCTGTGACACAGATGCTCAGAGGGGCCGCCACGGAAAGAGGAGTCTCTGTGGGGCTGGGGAGGCTCTCTGATGGCCTGACCCTCAGGACAGGAGGCGTTGGAATAACAAGGTGTAAATGAAGATGAAGGCAAGTGGTGCCGCAGCAAGCCTCAGGAGTGACCCTCCCTGCCCAGCGTGGGGGCTCTCCAAGGGAGGACGAGAGCATCTAGCAGGTGACATCCAGGCCACAGGCTCACAGGTCCACCGTGTTCTGGGGAGAGCTTCCTAGAGAAGAGCCATCCTCAGCTGGACCCGTCGACACAGTCAGGACTGGGAGGATAATTACAGTCAGTCAGTGACACACGTGTTCTTGGTGACCATCCTGAGGTGGTCCCTTCCAGGCTGGCTCCGCCGCAGGGCAGCCAACACAGCCCAGAACAGACTAGGGAAGTGAAATGCTAACCCATCGCCTTGGTTTTTTTTTTATCTCAACTGTACCGGCTTTGGTTAACAAACTTAAGAGACAAAAAAGGTTTTTTCCGTTGCTTTGGGTGTTTTAGATTACAACACCTTCCCTGTAACTAATGAAACCGGCTCCTGGAGTTCCCCAGCAGGAGCGTGACAGCTGAACAGCTGTTTCCCAGCCAAAGCAAGAAAGAAAATGGAGGGGGAGGGCCGGAGGAGCTGGCTCAGAAGGGACAGGAGTGACAGGGACATGACAGACAGAGCCCCCTCAGAGCAGCAGAGGAGCTGCAGGGGGATCCAGGGGGGAGGGTCTCACGCTTTGGTTTCCAGACATGTTCTGCAGGCTCGCAGGTCAACTCTGGACCTGATTGGCCCTGCCAGAGAGGACGGCAGAGATCCTCAAGCTCAAAGGCTCTGTGAGCCTGCCCCACTGGCCCCAGGCCTGGGAAGAAGCAGAAAATTCAGTGGGATCAGGAAGACCCACTGCAATTTCAGAACCCAAAGATGTCCAAACCTCTCTGGGGCTGAGGGTGACTCTGAAACGGAAGTTCAGAGAGGCCAGAGGCCATCAGGTGGACCCCATGCTGCACCTGGATTCTAGGAAGGCAAGGAAGCTCCCAGGACCTGGTGGCACCCCCAGGGGAAAGGGAGATGCGGACGGAGAGCTGGAAACGACCCAGCGACTGCACCTGATCCCCAGGTGACTGCATCCAAAACCCAACTGGCTGAGTCATACTAACTTTGCACGGTATCTGGCAATCAGTGGGAAAACAACGGGTCCCAGAGAGGCTGGCTCAGTCAGTCAGTTAATAAGTTGTGCCCAACTCTTTGTGTCCCCGTGGACTGTAGCCTCCCAGACACCTCTGTCCATGGGATTTCCCAGGCAAGAGTACTGGGAAATGACAGGTTGTCATTTCCTTTTCCAAGGGATCTTCCTGACCCAGGGACCGAACCTGCTGTCTCCTGCCTGCATCTCCTACAAAGGCAGGCACATCCTTTACCACTTGAGCCACATGGGAAGCCCCCACTGAGGCATACTCTTCAATAATAAACAGTCACATGTACATATCTGCTCCTGGTCTCCAAAAGGAACAATGGAGGGGCAACCCCAGACACAGCACAGATGCCTAAATGCATGGGGTGGGAGAGATGGGGGGGCAGGGCAGTATGTTGGCCCTGCAGATACTTGGCAGTATCCAAGTATCTTGTCTCAGAGTCTCCACTGTGGGATGGAACCATGCCAATATTTTATGTACTTAAAAAGAAAAATTAACTTAACACAGCGATGCCTAAAAATCAAAACCAAACTAAATTAAACCTAATTATAACCTCGCTGGTAGCATGATCACACAGCAAAGAACTATTCCAGGTGAGGAGAAAACACATATTTGACTATATATCAGTGCTGTGTGCTATGCTTAGTCACTCAGTCATGCCCAACTCTTTGCGACCCAATGGACTGCACCCACCAGACTCCTCTGCCCATGAGATTCTCCAGGCAAGAATACTGGAGTGGGTTGCCATGCCCTCCTCCAAGGGGTCTTCCCAACCCAGGGATGGAATTCAGGTTTCCCGCATGGCAGGTGGATTCTGTATCCTCTGAGCCACCAGGATATACAGCTTCTCTGGTAGTTCAGTGGTGAAGTATCCGCCTGCAATGCAGAAGACACAAGTTCAATCCCTGGGTCAGGAGGAGGGCATTGCAACCCACTCCAGTATTCTTGTCTGGAGAATCCCATGGACAGAGGATCCTGGCAGGCTGCAGTCCATAGGGTCGCAAAGAGTTAAACACAACTGAAGTGACTGAGTACGCATGCACACACACACTAGTGGGATGTAATCCAAGGACAAGATCACCACAGAAACCGTTAAAGAAACCTTAGATTGTATTCAGTGGTCTTACTGAGGGTAATAATATTGTTGATGCTATTTTGAATCAATTGTACATAAAAGAAAGAAACAAAAAATTATAATACTGTCATTAGAGTTTCCAAAATCAAAGGAAAAGAGACACAAATGTAAAAATCAAAGGACTAAGTGAATTGGAAATATCCATATGAAGTCAGAATTTGTTTCCATTTTTCTAAAAAACATCTTCCACCTCTGTCTTTTGGAAAGTCACAGGGCCAGAGACAACCCGGATTATAGGCTGGAAAACCCATTTCCTGCTGAGAGAAACTAGAGCTTCTGAAAAATGCCACATCTGTGTATGAGGCAGGAATATGCTAGGAGGGTGTGGGCCAAGTCACCAGGAAGCAGGAGGTAACCTCAGGTTCATCCCCTTGGTGGACCAAGTCCTGAAACTTGATAAAGAAATGAAAAGAATCAAGCGTTCACTGAGGATAACCAAACAGCTCATGAGTAAATGTTCTTCATTTTTAAAGAATCACGCGCTAATAAATGCAGAAGAAACAACAGGATCAGAAAACTGACCCTGAGTGTGTAAACCCTAGTGAATACAGATCAGCCAAGCTTTTGTGGCAACTGCTGTGACCCTCGGGCACATTGTCTTGGGAAGCCCATAACAACACAGGAACCTCAGATCCACACGTCCCGGTGAGAAGAGGCCAGCAGAGGAGCAAGCACAGGGGAGAAGCAAAGTGATCAGGGAAGTGTCGTTAACACAGATGAGAGCTCAGGACCTAAGGCAGGCACAGAAGGTCAGCTCGTTCAGGTGCCTGGACAGGTCGCGAGAAGTACAGAGCACACCCACTCCTGGGGCTGAGCTGCCCCCAAGGGCAGCAACGTCAGCAAGGAAAAACCAAAACCAAGACGCATGTGGCACATCCACTGAATACAATGTGTGTATCCATCTGGTTTTTTGATTTTTGTATGCTATGAAGGTCTGATATCTCAGGGGCCTTGCTGGTAGGAAAGGATGCCTCCTGCTTACCAGGGCTGGCTAATTCCTGGAGACAGTAGACAGCTTGTTCCTGTCCCACTGGCAGATCAGAGCCCATACTTTTTCTGTGGACTCTCATACTCCTGCCACTGTTCCCGCCCTAATCACCAGGGTAGGGACCAGGGGGCAGGAGACACCGACAGCGCAGAGCCCTCACCATCCACACTGTCCAGCCCTGTGTCTGCTCATCGCCATGGAAACACCCATAAAGCTCCACCCCCTCTTCTAGCCTCTCTGCCTCCTGGGCACCCAGTGGTCCCTCCTCTGGGGGACTGTGATAGATAGAGCATCCTTCTCTGGCCTTAGCTCCCCTGCCATCACTGTCACCTCTGAAAGATGGAGCATTTTCTGCCATATCAGTAAACAAGGATGTCACAGCCATCAGAGATTGCAGCCCTCCGTGTGTGAGCCCTGAGGGAACTCAGGAAGGAAAATACCTGCCATCTAGCAGCCATCAGACTGCAGCCACTTACTACCACTGAGCCCAGAGGAAACTCAGGACATGAAAAACCCAGGAAGCGGCCCCAGATAGCTGAGGGCATATCAAAGGGATGATTCCACTGAGCCCAGACTTGCATCTTCCCATACACAGAAAAGCACTAAGTTCCTTAACTTGGGTTATCTGTTTTTAATTAAAAATAATTTTTTGATGACCAGACTATCTGCCCTTTGTTGCAAAACCTCTATATAACCTGGCTCTCTCCTTGCCTCCTTGGAGCAGTTCTCTCAGTGTCACTTGAGATACTGTCTCCTGGGCTTGAAGTCCTAAAAATTCCCACCAAATTAAACATAACTCTCAGCTTCTGGGTTGTGAACATTTTTTAAGTCAACACCTCCATAAATTAAAATCCACAGGCACCACCCAGACATACATCCATCTCACGTGAATCCTGACTGAAACAAATGAGCTCTGAAGAAGAGACACGTTTGAGACAAGCAGGGTGACCACACCCAGAGGAGGACTCAAACTGGCACCAGCCACAGCGTGCGGGACAGAGGAGCCACTCTCCAAGGCTGCAAGGATGTGGCATGGTGGTGGGCAGGATCTGGAGGGAGGCTGCAGACCCACAAGACTGGCCGGATGTTAGTTCTATCAAAAAGGATTGTGAGTGCCTGGGGGCGGTTGCTATGTTACTGTCTCTAACTTTGTGCATGTGTGAGTTTCCTAAAACCTTCAAGGGCAGGGTTTACATCTGACTTGTTCCCGCTGCATCCCCATTACCCAGGACAATTCGGGCACACAGTAGAGACCTGGCTGCTGTTTTCTGAACCCAACTAAGGACACGTGCTTTCTCGGTGACACACAGAGGCACCACATCCTCTTCTGCACGGCACTCCAGGCCCCTTCCAGGCCACCCTGCCTCTCCCTTCACTGCTCCTCCGCACCGAGGCCTCAAGTCAGCCTTGTTCCCCGCATCTCACTCCTCCCTCTGCCTGGAGCACGCCTCCCCACAAAGGGACCTGAGCCACTGCAGCTGCTGATCACAAAGTTTCCTCCAGCAAACGGGGTGGGTGTTTCCACAGGTGGCCTAATACAAATGACAGACTCATTAGAGTTCCAAACATCTACTGGTTTTTCAACAAACAATATTTATTCCCTGCTAATCAAAGGATAATTAAAGAAATCCAGGTTCATTATCCAGGATGCAGAAAGTTCAGAAAATTAACTATTATATCTTACAGCTTAGCAATAACCATGGTTACTCCGGGATATTTCATTCCAGACTTCCTTTTTCTCTCTGGCACTCATGTGAGTGTGTGTATAGTATGTGCACGCAGTGTGAAATTCTATTCTATTGTCTTCTATATGCAACTTTACATTCTACTTTGATCACTTGAAATCGTACCCTTGGGTCGGTTTTCCAAGCTGAGCTCAGGTGATGGTCCCATGGCCGCCCCCTCCAGGCTGTGCTCACGATATCTCTTTACATCCTGACCGTATGTCATTCAGCAAAATCCGGGTTTCACAAAACTGGCTCAAGGTCTCCCTGGCTGGGTTGTAATCTCCCTAGCCAAGGCTCTCTGACTCCGTTCTGGGGCTCCAGTCCGCCCCTCACCCCCACCAACAGCAGGTGCACAGGCAGCTTTGCTGAAGAACACTGTCGAGCAGAGGCACAGCTGGACTCAGCACGTGTCAGGCCTGGACGTGGCCAGCTCCATGCGGCCATGGGACCAGCTGTCAGAACAGGAAGGCATGACCCCCTGAAATGACCCAAGGACAGTTTCCTGAGGGGGAGGAAGAAAGATAGGGATAGGAAGGATGGACAGGAACATACAGCCAAGCAGCTTAGAACTGGGTGGGGAGCTCCGCCCTCCAACAGGCTTCCATGGGCCCCTTTCAGAATCATCCAGAGTAACACAAGTAACTGGGAAATAATGCCCTCACTAACACAAGTCATCACAGTCATCCATCAGGCACTGGACCCCTTACACTCCTGGCCAAGTGCTCCTGTGTCGGGTCCTCATGGTCTGGGAAGGCTCCCAAAGTGTCCGAGTTCAGGGCCAACAAGGACTGGCCAAGCCCAAGGGCTGATGTCCCCAGGGAGAGCCCCCTGGCAGACCCTGCATACCCCAGGAATGCTTGGACCTAAAGAGGGGAAGCCTCTGCACTCGTCCGAGCTCTCTAACCACCCACGGTGTGTGCAGGTCAGCTGCCTGGCCCTGGGCACCAGCCTGAATCCAGTGCATCCCCTTCGTGTGCCTGACAATGGCCATGCCGGGGTCGAGAACAAGCTCTTGCTGGAAACAGTCCCTGAAGGATTCCTGGTGTTATGACCAGAGCTGAAGACCATGCTCTCACCTGCCCGTCACCCCTGAGGACCAGTCCGCCTGGCCCAGCCGACATGAGGCCAACATGGACCCAGGCTCATCTCCGTGGCTGGCACACCAGGAACCTTCCCCACCTCCCCCATGCCTCCTGGAAGCTGCCAGAGGGGCAACTGCTTTGTCCGGGAAGACCACTTTCCCATGGGAAAAACTGACATCCAGAGATGGGCCCACCCCCAACAGGTGGTGGTGGAGCAAGGCTAAACCCAGGACAGGTGTTTCTCCGTAAATCCAAAGGGTGTGGCCAGTTTCCGAGATAGACACAGACATCAGAGCAAACACAGATCTAAAACAGATCCGATAAATGGAGGAAAGGTCAAAAACACAGTGCACATCTGCGGTCGTCAGCCGTGGATCAGGGTAAACAAACCGTCAGCGCCTACGGAGATGCAGACAAGCACACTGTGAGTCTAACCACCCACCAGGGCCCTTCATAAAGGAGGATGTGTTTGCATCCCCGGGGTCGCCACAGCTTCCACACAGGGCGCTCGGACATAAAACAAGCACATACACAAGGAAAACACGCCCGGTGCTCCTCAGAACAGGACACAAGCAGAAAAGGGTGAAAATATACTGAAGACACAAAATGTCAATGCACGAACAGAGAAAGAAAGCAATAAATAAGAAGCAAACGAGGCCATTTTAATTTTGGGCTTCCTCACGGTCAGTCACCTCAACAAGGACAAAAGATACAAATTGCTTCTAGAGAAGAAACAATTTCTAGAGAAGTCGGAAGCTGCACTGGAAGGTACATGGCAGGTTAGACGCGTAGATGCAAAGATCAGCGAACCTGAAGGCGCAGCAGTATAAACTGTCCAAAATGAAATAGAAAAAAAAAAAATTTTTATAAAGATCATCATCTTGGATTTCCCTGATGGCACAGTGGATAGGAATCCACCTGTCAATGCAGGGGAGATGGTTCAATCTCTGGTCCAGGAAGATTCCATATGCCACAGCGCAACCAAGCCCACGCACCACAGCTACTGAGCCTGTGCTCTAGAGCCCAGGAGCCACAACAGCTGAGCCCATATGCCACGGCTACTGAAGCCCACAGACCTGTCCCAGGAAAATCTCAAAACCCCAGTGCTCAACCCACAGCACAGAAAAGGGGACAGGCATCCTGAGATGTCACCAAGTGACCCCCAGCAGTCACGTTTCAAGTCCAGGTAGTCGTCCCAGAAAAGGGCAGTGCAGGCCTGCTCCAAAGAACCCTCCCTCCACCAAGGTCAGCCCAAGCAACATCTGCCAAGGAACAGGAGGTGCAGGGTGGCCCCGCAGGCAGTCCACACACACACAGGGCCCCACAACCCAGCCAGTGCCTCCGCCTGCCCAGGGCCCTTCACTGGAGGTGTGACTGGGTTCATGCAGCCTCTTGCCATCTGCAAAGGCAGCAAGCACTCTGGTCCCAGGGGAGGAACCAGTGAGGCTGAAACAACAGCCAAGACCACATCTCCACCAGAGGATCCACCAGGCATGTCCTGGCCCCAGGAGCAACTTCATCAGACGAAGGGGGTGGCTGTACTTACTGTGGCCAGCTCGTCAAACTTCCCGAAGAGCTCGTTGAGGAGTTTCACCAGCTCCTGGGCTGTGCACTGTGACGCCAAGCCTGTGAAGCCCACGATGTCTGCAAAGAGGATGCTGCAAGACAGAGAGGTACCAGCTGCCCTCTTCCATGGGCTCAGACAGACGTCACCTGAAACCACAGCCCTCTGCGTATCCCTGCTGGATCCGGGACAAGACTGAGGTTGGGAGAAGCCGGGGGACTCCTGGGTCACAGAGGGAGGAAATGCTGGAGCCACTCAGAGTTCCTGCTGACTCCTCCCAGGACACAGGGAGCAGCTCAACGTCCACCGGGCCTGCTCCACTTTCTGGGGTGGCCTGGTGATGGGGTCATGGCTGGTGGCAGGTGAGCAAAAGTGACATGTTCTCAAGGAATGAGCAGCCCTCACACCATCTCCCCACCCCTCCCCCACAACTGATGCCAGTGACTGAGCCCAGGCCTGGTCCAAACCCCCCAGGGGTGCTGTGCTGTGTGCAGGGCGCCCTTCGGTCAGCTACAAGGGTGAAAGCAACATCTCTCTTAGATGCTGGGCATCCGTTTACTACAATACCCGTGTCAGGGTAAACAACACCGTGTCTACCCACAGTACACAACCAGCAACCTGGATGCTGCAAAGACTTTAAAAGTCTTAAGTAACAAATCAACACAGAGGATCAAGGCAGGACGGAGAACTTGTAAAGCAACAGAGAGCTTCCCCTAGCCATACATTTGGAAGAGGTGGGGTTCCTGCTGATCCCCCAAGCACCTTGATCCCCCACAGGTGTGGGGATGGTGAAGAACTGACCAGGGGCCTAGCTCAGAACAAGCTGCTCCACGGGAACCATGAGGCCTGATCACAGAGTTCCTGGACCAGTACCAGGTGTCACCTCCAAAGCACTCACCCCAGGGGAACACCCCTCACTCCTGAAGACACTGTATGCCAACTTGTGTCACCTTCAGCCAAAAGCACCGTCAGCTATGAGACCTGGGAGGTCACTCACGTGGGTACTGGAGAGACTGACGAGACATAAACGTGCATCTCCAGTTTAAACGAAGAAAGTGATGTGTACAGGAATTTGTCCTTTTGACACAGTTGTGTTCATATCTTAATTCCTGATGCCAGCTCTTAACTCAGGGTTGAATTTTCAATAATACCTCATGTCAGAAAGTGGGGACCCACATTACAGGCAGAAAGTGGGAACCCACACCTCAGAGAGGCTTCTGTGAGCAAGCCAAGTGCAGAGAGCAGCTGTGTTCACCCCAGGCCAAGTCTCATATGCTGTTATAATCCTCTAACTGCAGAAGAGCATCCCCCACTGAGACTGAGAGGAGCTTAAGGAGGCAGACCTGACTTGTACATCCCACTGTACCAAACACAGAGCAACAGGAGACACATATCTGTGTTAGGAATGAATGAACGGGTAAAAACTGCGTCTAGGCTACAGGTGTGGCACTGATACTGAGAAGCTGAGCAAAGGGACTGCAAGAGTGGGCGGAGACAAACAACAGTTTTCTCCCCTCTGTTTAGTATAAAATTCAGGCTTCTTCACACCTCTGAGGGTCCAGCGTGTTTTATTCCTTCTCTATAACCACCCATGCATTCTCACGCCCTCCTCTACCCTCTGGTTTCTCAGCCTCTGCTCATTCATTTAGTTCCATAAACGGTGACTGAGCACTGCCCACCTCCGCGCTTGGAAAGCCCCCAGCGTTTCCCTGCCTGTCCACCTCCACAACCCACGGCAAACCTCACCCCTAAAGCACCCAGGTAGTGGATCTCTTACACCCCAGGCCCCTGTCCTCAGGAGCTCAACATCTGGGAAAGAAGGCTCAGAGCAGGGAGGGACAAAGCACAGGGAAGCAATGATATGGTAAGGCTGGAATTCACCCACTTCAAGGACGCAGCCAGGCTGGAGCAGGGTCTGGAGCCTATCCAGGGATTTTCCAGACAAACAAGAAAGGAAGGAAGGAGGAAAGGAGGAAGAAAAAAAGGAAGAGGGGATTGATTCAGAAGTGCAAATAGTATGTGGAAACTAAGAATGGGTGAGAAAACATATAATAACTTATCAAAAGCTGAGAGAGGCAGACTGGCTGGGACATGGACACAACAGTAAGCAGTGGGACACAAGTATCCAAGAGGAGAGGCTCCTGAGTGTGGTGAGAAGTGGCGGGGAGAAGTGGTGAGACCTTGGATTCCAGAAGGACTGTCCAGCTCTGCTAGTTATGGCAATGTGCTGGGACCTCAGGCAACCTACCCAATACTTTCACATGTCAGTCTTTCCATCTTTAAAGTGGGAATAAGACCAGAGTCCAGATGATAGGTTGTGAGGGTTACATGGATTAACAAAGCACTTAGAATAACACCTTGCACCTACTAAGAGCTCACCAATTGCTTAGTTGCAATAATTTGTGAGTGTTACAACGCAATAAATACTTACTGAAGGATCTACATGTTAGGCAGTGTTCTGGATATATGCTTGGGACTTCGCAGTGAGCAAAAAGATCCACACATCACTGCCCTCCAGAAGTTTCCATTCTAGTCGGAGGAGGTGGATGCTCACAGTGTGTCAAAGGTGACAAGCGTAACTACGGAGGAACATGAAGCAGGGAAGACGGGTGTGGAGCTCTGAGTAAGTCAGGTGACATTTGAGTCCTGAAGGGAGGAGAAGGGGAGCCAGGAAGACACCAGACAAGGTTCCCCAGGCAGAGAGAACAGCAGCTGGTACTGCTGTGATTTTCGCTGGGTACAGAATGCTTACCTTTCTAGTTCAGCTTTTGAATAAGCCAGGCCACTGCCTGGTGGCCTCCACGGTTTCTGATGAGAAATCTGCTAGAAACTTTATTAAAGTTCTATTTTTTATTATTAAATTATTTATCTTTATTATTAATCTGATGAGAAACTTTATTAAAGTGCTTCTCTCCTCCTGCTTTCAAGATTCTGTCCATGTCTTTGGCTTTTGACAGTTGGATTATGATGCATGCAGCTGCGGTTCTCTTTGAGTTTATCTTATTTGAGCTTCTCTGATGTAGTTAAGTGTTCTTCACCAAATTTGGGACATTTGGGGCCATTGTTTTTTTCAATTTTTCTTCCCCTTTTTCTCTTTGCTCAGACTCTCATCATGAGTGTGTTGCTACGTTTGATGGTGTCCCTCGGTTCTCTGTTCATTTTTCCTCATCCTTTTCTTCATTCTGTTCTTCAGACTGGATAATTTCAAGTGACTTATCTTGAAATTCACTGATTCTTTCTTCAGTCTGCTCAAATCTGCTGTTAAGCCCCAGATGAATTTTTCATTTTATTTTTCACTTTTGAAATTTCTATTCAGTTGTTCATTTACATAATTTTTATTTTTTTATTGGTATTCTTTATTTGATGAGAAATCACTCTCATATTTTCTTTTAGTTTCTTAGACATGGTTTGTTCTTTGAACACATCTACGATAGCTGATTTTAAAGGTACTGCCAAATAAGTTCAATGTCTGGCCTTCCTCTGGGATAGTTTCTATTGACCTCTTTTTAAATATATTCTTACGTAAGCCATGCATTCTTGTTTTTAGCTTGTTTCATATGTTTTTATTGAGAACTGGGTAATATAACACGGCAACTCTGAAAAACATATCCCCCTCAGGGTTTGTTGCTGTTACTGTTTGTTTCTACTATTGCTTCTTTAGTGACTTTTCTGAACTAATTCTATAAAGTCTGTATTCTTTGTTACGTGACACTACTAAAGACTTCGCTTCGTTAACTTGGTATAGTGTTCAGCTAATGACTAGACAGAAATTTTCTTAGATGTTCGGAGCAAATAAATTTCTCAATCTTTGACAATGGTGTGTATGTGAATGTTGGGACATGCTTTCAACACTCAGCCAGGCCATACTGGGCTTGGACATAACAGGACTGTAGACAGCCCAATGAGATGTCCATATTTGGGCTGTAGAAAGATGTCACTGAATCCTGATGGAGGGTAGCCAGGAGGGCTATGGTGTAGCTGGCACTATCTGTGACGGCGAGCCTCAGCTTCCTCTCCTGTCTCAGGGCTGTCCTGCCTGCACCAAGCACACTGGCCCACCACAGGACACGTGCTTAGTCGCTCAGTCGTGTCCAACCCTTTGCGACCCCATGGACTGTAGCTCACCAGGCACCTCTGTCCATGGGGATTCTCCAGGCAGGAATTCTGGAGTGGGTTGCCATGCCCTCCTCCAGGGGATCTTCCCAAAACAGAGATCAAACCCAGGTCTCCCACATTGCAGGTGGATTCTTTACCAGCTGAGCCACAAGGGAAGCCCAAGAATACTGGAGTGGGTAGCTTATCCCTTCTCCAGCGGATCTTCCTCACCCAGGAATCGAACCGGGGTCTCCTGCATTGCAGGCAGATTCTTTACCAGCTGAGCTATCAGGGAAGCCCATCATAAGACTTGGACAGAGATTTTTCAGCAGCAAAGGGGAGCAGTAACTTGTCACATCTGTATTACCATTATAGGAGAGGAGAGGAAGAGAAAGGCACTTGGGTGCTCCATGCACGTTCCCACCTCTACCTGCAGCCCCAGAAGACCCCTGCTGTCTGATGCTTTCCTTGATGTATGCAGATGCTCTGCCCTGGCAAGGTGTGCCCTGGATTATTGTGGTAGTCTGGTCTTCTCAGCAGGGCATTTGGTCACTAAATCGAGTCCTTACCCAGTAACAAAAGGTAATGTGCAAAGTGGAAAGGTCTAGGCAGACATCAGCATCAGCCAATCCTAGACTAGCTTCAGCCCTATCACTCACTGGCCAGGGAGTCCTACACACTCACCTCACTTTGCTGAAGCTCAAGTTCCTCATCTATAAAGTAGAGGTGACAGTGCTCATGGATATCAAGGGTGTGATGATATTAAACAGAACCAAGTGACCTTTCCTGACTGGGCTTGAACGTTGGCCTCACATATCAGGCCTTAATCCCATTTGGCTTCACCGTCTTCTGTAGGAAGACAAAACTGGTCCTTATCAAGAGACATAACAGTGGGAGTGAGTGCACTCACCAGACAGCTGTTAGCCACACCAGCCCACACACAGGGGCCGCTTGGACCCTGACAAGGATGGGCTGGCAGCAGTGGGCCTTGGCTCATTCAGACAAACAAGCACCAGCTCGTGGGGACCCAGTCTGCAGCACTCGACACAGACAGAAAGAGGAATTTCTTATCCTTTTGTGTCCACAGGGGCTCAGTGGGCAGGGAGGCCTGACACCAACACCCAAGAAAACCAGCAAAGACCAGAAGGAGAGAGAGTGCGTGGGTCCTTCAAATCATCATTTCCTACCTGACACTTTTGTCAAGTATTACCCCAGACAGGAAACACTGCTATTCTAAGTACCTTTAAAGGCAATGCATGATTTAATATAATAAATTACATTTTAACAGAATCCTTAAAAACAAATTAGCAAACTTTAGAGTGTCCAGGGAAAGTTGGTTCATTCCAAGGGCTTGGTTTTCTCACCTATAAAATGGGAATAACCATCTCTACCTCCTGGGGCTGCCAAGAGATAAACAGAGTAAAAGAAACACCTACCCCAGAGCCCAGCATGAACTAGAACAATGCTCAGTTATTAACCTGATACAGGCAAATTCCCAGTTCAACGGCCACTGCCCAAGTCTGGCTAAGGAACAGAGTTCCCACGCTCTCCAGACAATACAGGAAACAGAAGGTGAAAAAATGAGAAATAGCTACTGTGAAATGCATCACCCGAGAAGCCCACCCACACCGCTTGTGGGAACTGCTTCCCTGCTGGGCAAGTGCTCACCTGGGCTCCTGACCCACACCTGCTCCCTCCTTCCCTAAAATCAGGGTCCTCTGCTCACCTCTGCCATCACCGCTTCCCCCTCCATCACCTCCACCTTCACCATCACCCCGCCTCTACCACTGCACCCACCATCTTTCCCACCTCCACCATCACCACCCTCCTCTGCCATTACCTCCTTCTCCTCCACCTGCTCGCGCCTCCTCCATCACTTCCGCCTCCCCGATCACCCCTCCCACACCTCCATCACCTCCCACCTCAGCTCCCCAGGCCCATCACAGGGCCAAACTAGTGCCAGCTCTACCTCACGTTGTCATGCCGCTGGATGTAAATCTTGTGGAAAATCCTCTCAGGGGGCTTCAGGAAGTCCTCCTTCATCTCCATGGCAACATTCCGAGGCAGGAGGCTCATGAGCAGCCGCTCCTGGACAGAAGAGACAGGCTCCTGTGACACAGCAGCTCCTCCCTGTGATTCCTGGACATGCCCAATCCAGTGACCTTGGTGCCAAGGAGCTGCCCTCCACGAGGGGCCCCAGAGCCTCCTCACACACAGCCAGCACATGGTTCAGCCGCATGGTCCCTGCCCAGCCCCAGAGCCTTGGTGGGTTGTGCCCAGGCCTGGACTGTCACCACACAGGTAACTCGTTCCCAGAGCACTGGGCAAGCTTGCTGGGGAGAGCTCACCATGTGCCCCAGCTCCAATGAGTGGGGGTCACAGGGAGGAGACACCGCTGCCTCCAACCAGGCCTGTCCAGCCTCACTCCCCACACCACCACCCAACACAGCCTCAAGAGGGACCTCAAGGTGGGCTGCCCATGCCCATCGACAGACAGGAGCCCATGTTCCACAGAGATAAGTGACTTTGGATACAATGTGGCATATTCTCCTGGTCTTGTCTTCTGATCACTCCCAGACCTGCAGGAGTCAAAGGTTCTCCACCCCCAAGAGTATGGACCGAATGCCTGGGCTAATAAGCCACAGGAGCCATGCTGCCCCCGGGGGCTCTGTCACCCTTTCTGGACCTTGGTTTCCTTCTCCAGTCCCCATCTCTCCTCCTCATGATGGATCCTTCCCTGGCCTCAACCCCACCGGTCACACCGTGTCTGAGAAACCATGTTCTAGAAACCTGGGGTGAGACCCCCACTCCTCCCTTTGTCCCTTTCAGAGCCCCTCGCCAACCACACACACTCTGCTTTGGAAAGAAAATAAAAGTGCAGAATTTAGATCCTGCCTGCAATCAAGTAAGACTTCCTACTTACAGGGGTGGACGTGGGGCAGGGAGGGGGCAGTAGTCCCTCCCTCACTCTCTCTCCAGTAGCACCCCCCAACCCGGCTGGGCCCACAGCCCCTGGGCCCTCAGTCTGCTCAATGGAGGAGGCTCAGAAGGGGCCACGTGGATTTCTGGCATCTCCCACTTAGACCAGGTGGCCAGGTGCAGTCCCCAGGACCTGAGACCCTCGTAGACCCCAGGTCTACCCCGCAGTATGAGACCACATCTCTGCCTGGGAGCAGCCGCTCCCCCACGTGACATTCTCTGGAGGGCAATCACAGCAGCAGCAGTGACAAGAGTCACCAAAAGCACTGCCACCTCCAGGAAATGGCCTCAGGGGCCTGGGGTAGGGGTGTGAGGGCTTCACCCCCTTGGCTCCAGATCATAAAGTTATTTTAAGACGGGAGAATGTATCTGATGCATAGGAAGAGTCTCCCCAGGTGACACATCCCCACATACACTTCGGATGGAGGCCAGGCCCAGCCCCACCCGGCACCAGGTGGAGCTCAGTATGTGCACCCAGGAGAACCAGGCCTGGTCTATGTGGGGTGGCGGGACCCACTGTGGCCCCCACATGGCTCGAGGCTGGACAGACCCCCACACTCAGGAGGAACATCGCAAGAGCACAGCACAGGGGGAGAGGCCCCTCCAAGATGGAAGTACCAGTCTAAGTGAGCATGTGAGAGCAGCCTCGGGCACAGAAAGTCCCAGTACCCAGGGCGTGGGAGCTGGTGTGTGAACTGAGTGTAGACAGGACCTGATCATCCCTTCCTTAGCAGCGGGGCCTCTGGGGACAACCCCGAGCACCACCCGTGGACAGGAGCCTCTGCAGGCGAGCCCACGGTCCCAGAGAGTACTCGGCAGGGGGCTCACTTGGGCCACCATCAAAGGACCACCTGGAAGCTT
>NW_011495058.1:3938032-3962955 GCF_000754665.1 Bison bison bison
ATTGTCACTGCCCTGCCCTGAGGTGCAAGGTGGGAAAACATAAGCAGCTCGATGACAAGGCAGGCCACCCTGGAAGGGCCCTGGGAACACGCAGAGCCCTCTCTGCTGCCCCACATCAGGAGCGTCTACAAGCCCAGGCCCCTCAGGCCACCTGCCAGTCTAGGGGCTCAGGGTGCACCCCAGAGCCCCATGCAGGGGGGTCTCAGGGAGAAGAGTCCCAGGGCCTGCAGGACAGCTGCCTGGCCTCCCATCCCGACTCTGCCTCCTCCAGGGCCATTAGTTAAGCTCTGTCTCAATCCCACCCTGTCTATCAGGGTGATAACCACACCAACCTCCTCAGCAGGGTGTTCTGAGAAGGGGACAAACGCCTCAGGCCCTCGCTGACCCACAGGGGTCCCTATCTTGTATCACACCTCCCAGCACTTCCGATGACAGCTCTTCACAGCTTCACTCTTCTGTCTCCTGCGTCTTTTAAATCTGTCACCTGCTCTTGGAAAAGCACTCGGGTGTCGCCCAAGTCAAATCAAGCAAGGGAAATTGTCCTCCCCAGTGCTCGCCTCACGCCTTCCTTCACCGTCTCACAGCCCCAGAACCGACCACTCTCCCTGAGCCTCCCCATCGGGGTCCTGCTGAGGAGAGCCCTCCCCTCTCGGTCTCTCCATCACCTCAGCTGTCCTGCACAACTTGGAGTTAGAACAAAGAAACCAGGGCAGCCACCAGGAGGGAAGGACTGAAAAAGCAGAGGGACACTGACTAGCCCGGGACTTCAAGAGGAAATCAGGGGGCAGGTACAGAGGGTTAGGCCAGGTGCTACTGCAGCCCAGGGGCGCACACCCAGTGCAGCGTGGGGTGCCGAGACAGATGGCTGGGTTAGCACTGTCCCAGGATCCCTTCTCCACCACTAGGACCACAATCTAGCCCCTCATTCTCATCAGGGGACTTGAAAACCTGGAATGAAAGCTGTATTGTCCAGCCTCCTGTTCAACTAGATGTGGCCAAGGAGATAGGAGCTGAAGAATCAAGTGGAAATTTCTGGAATATTCCCTAAAGGCAGTTTGTTCTTCTTCCCTCCTTCTGTTGCTGGGGATACAGTCATGATGGCTGGATCTGTACCGACCATCTTAGTTCAGGAGGAAGAAAGCTACACACTACCAATGGCAGACCATTTAACTAGATGGAGACTGGGTTGTGAGGATTGCATGGGTCAGATCTGCATCACTGGCCATAAAGTGCCGGGCCTGCAATACATATGTAAGAGAAAGAGTTATCTCACTGCATAAGCCACTGTCATATGAAGTTCCTAATAGCAGGCTATATTTCTGACCAAGGGCTGAGCATTAACTCCATCCACAAGATTAGTGATAGTGCCTGAAGCCAACACACATTAATAATCAAGACTTGAAAGTACACAACCTCGCCCACAGGGAGCAAAGCAGCCAGCCATCTGAAAAGATCAAGCGCCCGTCCCTGATTAAAAACAAAAAGCAGCAAACAACTTAGCTGGCTGACATCATAAAGATTATACCTGAAATCCACATCCAATTCCAAACCCAGCCCTCAAGCCTCAGGCAGCAATAAACATTACATTAGAAGCAGACAGCTACATGATGAGTTCTAACTAGTGAAATAAGACACAAAGCCAGCAATCAAAGGGACAAATTTATAAATATGAATCATACAAAATATCCCAGCATTCTATGAAGGCTATATAAAAACCTCAATTTTATCTTGATTATCAAAATGTGACTTAATATATTAACCTTAATAAACATTAGATATTTAAACAACAATTATGAAGACTGTTTCTGAAAAGATGGAAAAGCACTTTTCCCTATTCCCCCACTAAGTACACAAAAAGTCCTGGACATTACATATAAAACAGTCATCTGAAGGCTCTGAAAGGCAGAGGGAAGGAGGCAGAAACCTCTGTGCAAGGGATGGCCTGCAGGTGAGGGCCTGGACTTTCTTTTTGCCTTACATACCCCAGACTGGGTGCTGGAAGGTGGGTGCCCCAGAAATGTCAACAGGCACAGCAGTAAGCTCCAACAAATTCGACCCTCTCTGACTAAAAGATCAGAACAGGGGTAGCCTCAGGAGATGGAAACTGCTATACAATAATTGTCCCACTCCAGGCAAACCACTCCAAAAAATCAGCAAAGCTCCATCCTCCCCAGGCTGGGGTGCCAGAGAAGCCATGCAGGGAACTCTGCCTGTGCTCGCCACCAGCTGGTAACACCCAGTGCACCCCACCAACCCTGCTCCACTGCATCAGCAGAGCCAAGGGCTTTCCTGCTCCTCCCTCCAAGTCAGAAGCCAGAACTCCCTCCTGCACAGCAGTAAGGAGGTACCCCCACCACCATAAGTCCCAACAGAGGCTCAGTATGGAACCTCGACTTGTACCTCAAGAAGGAAGTATTGAGGTGGTGGTCTCCACTTTCCCCTACCAAAATGAAGTCATAGAAATAAGTTCAAATAAGACACAGAGTCCCACACACAATACCCCAGTTGTCCAGGTTCCAATCAGAAATCACTCATCATACAAAGAACCAAAACAATCTCAACAAATGAACAAAGGTTATCAACAGACTCCAACACCAAATGACAATAATCAGAATAACTAACAAGATTTTAAAGCCGTTATCCTAAGAATGATTCAATGAACAACTACAAATATGCTTGCAAAAGTGAAAAAACAGAAACTCTCAGCAAAGAAATAAAAGATACAAAATAATAAAATAAACAAACAAAAAATAAAATAAAAAAAGAATCAAATGGAAATTTTAAAACTAAAAAAAAAAAAAAAACCTGAAATAAGAAGCTCAACAAATGGGAACATCAGAATGGAGGGGACCAAGGAAAGTTTAGTGAACCTTGAAGACAGAACAGTAGAAATTGACCAAACTGAAAAACAGAGAAAATAGACTGGAAAAATAACAGAAGAGTAGAAACAACCCAGACATTCATCAATAGACAAATGGATAAACAGTGCGGTCCATCCACACAGTAGAATACTGTTCAGCCATAACAAGGCATGAAGCACTGACCAACGCTACAACACAGATACACCTTGAGAACAGTATGCAAAGTGAAAGAAGCCAGACACAAAAGGCCACATACATATGATTCCATTTATAAGAAACTTCCTGAGCAGGCAAAACCATAGAGACAGAACACAGATTAACAGTGTCTAGAATAAGAAGTGACCACTAATGAGTACAGCTTTCTTTCTGGGGTGATTGAAAATTTTCAAAAAACAGATTATTATAATGGTTACACACCCAAAATATCAGAAAAGTCATTTAGCTGTTTTGAACTTTAAATTGAACTTAATAGTATGTAAACTGGAGAAGGCAATGGCAACCCACTCCAGTACTCTTGCCTGGAAAGTCCCATGGATGGAGGGTCCTGGTGGGCTGCAGTCCATGGGGTCACTAGGAGTCTGACACGACTGAGCGACTTCACTTTCACTTTTCACTGTCATGCATTGGAGAAGGAAATAGCAACCCACTCCAGTGTTCTTGCCTGGAGAATCCCAGGGACGGCGGAGCCTGGTGGGCTGCCGTCTATGGGGTCACACAGAGTCGGACACGACTGAAGCGACTTAGCAGCAGCAGCAGCAGTATGTAAACTATAGATCAATAGGTTTTTTTAATTAAAAATAAATAACATCTATGGTGGTTTCTAAAGGTGCTGTGAATGAGTCAGATCTGTTTAAAAATCCATCCTATATCACTTTAAAAGAAATTTGCTTTCTCTTGATAGATTTCTTCACACAATGGGAAATCAAAATTGTCAAAGTTTCATTTATCTTGTTAGAATGACAAACTGAGTACACATTGCAAACAATTGCATGCAGTTCTGGAATTATGACCTAACAATGGCATTTGAGGCATGTTAGGGACTTTGGAGTGGTGGCCGCTGCAGTCAGGGCAAGGACACTGATCTCAGGGGTCAGACCTTGCAAGCCCAGGCTTCTTGGCCGGGCTGTGGGGAGCAGTAGGGAGGAGGCCCCAAGGAGCTAAGGGGTGACCTTCAGAGGCCTCTCACTCCCTTCCCTATGCTCCCCAGCTCTGACAGGCTCAGACCTCAGGGTTAGACCCCAGTGGGGAGCTGTGATCACATGAGGCCCCCAAGTGGTCTCTGTCTGCTCCCTACCCCCACTCAGTGAAGCAGGTTGTCCAACTCTGCCCCAGCT
Organism: Bison bison bison; assembly: GCF_000754665.1. NCBI lineage: Eukaryota > Metazoa > Chordata > Mammalia > Artiodactyla > Bovidae > Bison > Bison bison. The sequence goes on from NW_011495058.1 coordinate 3,942,228, forward strand.
CTCTCCAAGCTGAAGGATGACAAAGCTGCAGCTTACCAATCTGCCTGCCCTGACTGGAATACCCCACTGGGTGCCCCACCCCACCCCCCATTTACTGAGTGAAAGCCACCTACTGCTCCCCATCTCCCAGCCTCTACCTGGCAAACTCCTACATAACCTTCAAAGCCCCAATCAAATATTTCTATATTTCTTCCAAGGCACACCCCTCCCCCATGTAGCATGCTTCTCAGACCCCCCCCCATCCTCCAGTTGGGCCTCCCCACAGGAGCCAACTGCTGCTGTCTCCCATGCAGTCCCACATTTGGCTGAGACCAGGTTCCCTCCATCCCAGGGTCCCTGGAGCCATAGGCCAAGCATTCAGATGTGCTGGGTCAAGGATGACCACCCCCCACAGAAATTCCAGCTGGGCCTCTCCCAACCCACTTGGCACCAAGAAGCAAAGGGCCTCAGGGCAGATACCAGTCATGAATGCAGGACTAGGGGGGCAGAAGCTGCTCCCCTGTGCATCTGTCTGACCTGCATTTCTGAGATTCTGCAATTCTGGCTCCGTCCTCCAAAATCATGAGCAAGGTTACCCTGCACTCTCACAAGGAGTTTCTGTCCTATGGATGATCAGCTTGGAACAACGTTTTCCTCAGAAGTTTCTATGACTCAGCTGTAGAACCACTGGGGTCTGATGATGACTTTGGGGCAAGCTTTTCAGTACTGAGTCAATCGTTTTAATGATCATAGGATGTTTCAGGCTTTCTTTTTCTTCTAGAATCAATTTTAGTAACTAACACCTTTCTGAGAATTTGTCCATTTTGTCTAAGTTTTCAAATATTCTGGCAAAAAAAAAAATTTAAAAACCTCTAAGTATTTCCCTCTTATCTATCTTTAACCCAGCTTTATCTCTGTGGCTTGTGTATTCCCGTCCCTAATCATCTTGTGTCTGCTCTTTCTTCTTGGTCAGTCTCTCTAAGGCTTTTCTGTTTCAAAGAACCAACTTTTGTCTGAAACTGAAAGAGACCTATTAAAAAGGCCCTTTCACAGCCCTTTGGAATATTTTAACCCAAAACCTCTGTGTGAGCCTTTTCAATGGCTGAGGAGACATGGGCTATAAAAGGAGAAAGTGGGCCACGGCTGGTTTGGGGGGATTCTGGGCTGTGGCCTCTGCTGTTCTCACTTAGTCACTAGCTACTTTGTGACTCGCCTTATTATCCTTCCCACATCATTTAAATTCTTCAAGCCAGCCCCAGTTCTCAGATTTATAAAACAGAACAAGGTTCTTACATGCTCAGCTACGGACACAGAGGCCTAAAATTAAAGATCTAAGAACCTAGAGGAAAGAACCCTTTCAGATCAAGCTCATTCATCTGTTCTGCCAAGACTAGGACAGGACAGAGTTGGGCAGCTCTGTGCAGGGGCCACTGTCTGTTCTGATTCCGGGGGCGGGGGGTCACTTAAGCATATACAAGTCTCTCTTATAGGAGTCAGCCTCGGGGACACTGACAACTCAGGTAGCTACTTCAAAGCACAGCAGAGAACCTTCCAGAACGAGAGTGTGCCCAGTGAAGCAGATGGGCCCGTGCCCATCCTCTCCAGCCCCTCTGCTCCTGCGGGCTGCATTGAGGGGAACCGACCACTTCAAACATTCCCACTGGTGAAAACGTCAGAGGAGGCCTTGCTCTGGGAGACTCATCTGGGAGACGAGTCTGGGAGACCATGCCTGCCCACATGTGCAGGGAGGAGGGCAGGAGATAAACACAAACTCAGATTTTGTAGACAAAGCAGATGGATTTCCTTTCAAAACAGCAACCGCAGGGCTAATTAGTTCTAAACAGTGTAGGAGGTGAGGGGATGTTCCTGATTACTGGAGCAATTATCACCTTCTTCTCAGGGTTGTCTTAAAAATCAGTGATTACAGGCATGGAATGCCCACGGGTCCTTCCGGGTTGAGAGCAGGTGAGTGGTGAGAGCTCACGGTGGCATCCTTCCCTACGACAGTCAGAGGCTCTCCCCAAGGGCTGTGATGAAGTGCACCCTGAAACCTGCACAACTAAATCACTTTGCTGAAACTATTTATAACACAGTATTGTAAACCAGTATGTGCACTTAGTCGCTAAGTCGTGTCCAACTCTTTGCGACCCTATGGACTGTAGCCTGCCAGGTTCCTGTGTCCACAGAATTCTCCAGGCAAGAATACTGCAGTGGGTTGCCATTTCCTTCTCCAGTGGATCTTCCTAGACCAGGGATCAAACCCATGTCTCTTGAATTAGCTGGCGATTCTTCATCACTGAGCCAACCAGGGAAGCCCCTATAAACCAACTACACTTCAATAAAAAGTAACCAATCAACATAGGCAAGAACAATGTTGGTGGCAGATTTATGCAGAGTGGGCACATCCCAGGGAGAAGACATCTCCTGGGGCTCAGGAGAAACATCTGCTTCAAGCCACGAAGCACAACCTTCTCCTGCCTACCTCTCAAAGCCTCCAACCGCGATAGCTCCAGGAGGATACTCACCCTGGAAGAAAGGAAAGAACAACCCACCAACATCTAGAGTATCTGCCCCTGACCTGCCTCCAAGTCCTGCCTCCACACTGACCCCCCCAAACCTGCATCTGACCCACTGTCTGACCTGCTCGAACACATCAGAGGCCCCACGTCACATGCACATGGTCACATGTACATGCACGTCCTTCCACAAAGTGCAAAGCCCAGCCTCCCTCTCCAGCTCAGCCTCTGCGCTCAAGCTCCTCCCCAACTCAGCCTCGTTCAAGGACCCCACTCCCACCCCTCCAGCCCCAGCGCAGAGTCACCCCACCTCCTGCAGAGGCTGATAGGGGCATACCTGCCGTCACACGGGGGTCACTCTGGAGCCAGATACCCCAGTAACCCCTCCAGAACTGGGGTGCACCCCCAGCATCGCCTTCACAAAACTAGGCTGCACCCACCAACGTCCCCCCACATCACCCTGGGTGCCGCCTGATGGGGTCAGGGCCTGAAGAAGACTCTAGAAGCAGCTATGGAACTGGAATGCTCTGCGACTCGAGCTGAGACATGAAAACACAGACAGATGACAAGCCCGTATGGTTGGGGCACCCCTCACCTGCAACTCAGAGGGCTGCGGTTTTCACACTGACACAGAGGCATGAGTTGAGCAGAGGTGGCTGGCCACATGCAGGCTCCCCTGGCCCAGCCAGGCGGTCCCCAGGCAGGCTTTGATGTATCGAGTGCCTACGGGTGCTTGAGAGCCCCGAAGGGGTGCCTGAGCCCCATGTGAGCTCGAGGGTTTCCCTTCTGCCACCCAAAGAGACAAGGCTCCCTGAGCTAAAAACAGTCAGGCAAACCAGAGGCAGGGAGTAACCTGAGTGCTGGGTACAAGGCTGCCCAGGGAGACAGCTGTCCTGTGATACCACCTGCCGGTGCAATCAGAAACAGAACAAGTCAGGATGCTGCCTCGCCTCCTCGCAGGACCAGCCAGGGGAACTCATGGGGATGACCCGTCCTCACTCACTTCCACATTCCGTGTGCTCAGCTCTGCAGCAATAGATGAAACCACCAAGGAAGATGACTGATACATTGGAAAACATGAAAGATTGAGTTTTTACACAAAGAAAAGCAGAGCTAGAGGAACAGGCTTGGGCAACACGGGGATCCCTTCAGATGAAGCACCAGCCTTTCTCTAGTGAGAGGCTCGTTCAAACCCACAGGAAAGTCAGAGCATGAGCAGGCAAAGGATTAGAACACACACTCCACACAGAAATACAAATGGTAAGCACACGTGGAGAAGCGGCCACGGCTAGTAACCAGCATCTGAATAAATGGGAGGAACCACGTTCTAACAGGAAGCAGGGAAAAGGGGAGGGAGGGAAAAAGTGTGTCACGAGCAACAGTGGGAATACACACCAGAACCCCGAACGCTGGGCCCACCCCACCCACGGGACTGGGTAGGCCTGAGAATCTCTATTTCTGACAGGCTCCCTGTGAAGCTGGCTCTGTTGGCCCCAGGACCCCACTCAACCACTGCTCCCCAGAGCCCAGTGTAACTAATTATTACTTATAAAGATAAAATGAAGCACAACATGTTTTGGAAAATGCCCAGGACCCAGAGAGAGAAAGAACATCCCATTTGCACTCCTGAGGATATAACCAAAGATATTTCAAGTCTATATGAATAAAGATGCTTATGAAAAAGAAACATTTTTAAGTATCCAAATGTCAGATGCCAGACACGCACACAGGAAGCAGCAGCTGTTTTCCATTACCTTTAGAGCACCGGCTGGATACACCTATGGGAAATAAGTCAAAATGCAGAAATAAAATTGTGTATACACCAAAATGACAATGACATGGGGAGAGAATGTGCATAAGGACAAAGACTTGAAAATACGGAGCGTTTAGCTGGGTTGACAGGACTGGGTGACATTTACCATTTTGTAGATTTCCTGCTTAAGAACATCAGGCCTGCTATTAGAACTCAGACGTGTCTCTGAGCCTCCACCAATCTGGGTTTCCTCAGCTGTAGGACTGAGAAAATAAACCCTTGCTCTCAGAGCTGCAGAGAAGTCACATATGAACAGCAGCAGAGGCTGGGCTCGCAACTGCTCCATGAGAGCAAGAGAGGTTGCTCAGCCACTGTGTTCCCAGGGCAGGAATGTGGGCATGGGGGAGAGACACATCTGCAGAACCCACATGTGCGGCCAGCATCCTCACCATTGACAGGCAGGACCCACTCGAGAGACAGAGGGCGCATCAAGCATTTAAACACGTTTTAAGGGTGGAAGCTAGGTAATCTGTAGGAAAGGTGGCAAGAGTAAGAAAAGAAATGAAGACAAAATCAGAGAAAGTAAGTCCAGAAAAAACCATAATTCTAAAAAATACATGCACCCCAGCGTTCACTGCAACACTGTTTCCAACAGCCAAGACAAGGAAGCAACCTAAGTGTCCACAGACAGATGAATGGATAAAGAGGATGTGCTATACTTACACAGTGGAATATTACTCAGCAATAAAAAGAGAATGAAATAATACCATATGTAGCAACATGGACAGACCTAGAGATTATCATCCTAAGCAAAGTAAGTCAGACACAGAAAGGCAAATATCAAATGATACAGCTTATATGTGGAATCTTAAAAAAAATGATACAAATGAACTTAAAAACAGACTCACAGACACAGAAAACAAGCTTATGGTTACCAAAGGGGAAAGGTTGCTGCTACTGTTAAGTCACTTCAGTCGTGTCCGACTCTGTGTGACCCCATAGATGGCAGCCCACCAGGCTTCCCAGTCCCTGGGATTCCCCAGGTAAGAATACTGGAGTGGGTTGCCATTTCCTTCTCCAATGCACGAAAGTGAAAAGTGAAAGTGAAGTCACTCAGTCGTGTCCGACCCTCAGCGATTCCATGGACTGCAGCCTACCAGGCTCCCCCATCCATAGGATTTTCCAGGCAGGAGTACTGGAGTGGGGTGCCATTGGGGGGATGCATAAATTAGGAGTCTGGGATTAACATATACACACTACTGTATATAAAACAGATAACCAACAAGGACCTACTATACAGCACAGGGAACTCTATTCTGTAATAATCTCTAAGTGAAAAGAATTTTTTGAAAAAAAAATATATATAACTGAATCACTCTGCTATATACCTTAAACTAACAGAACATTATAAATCAATTGTACTGCAATAAAGCCAAATAACTTTTTAAAATTAGAAAATGTGGGAAAGGAAAACATTTGAAAGGAGATGGAGCAGAGGGAAAACAGAGGGGATGCAAAGGAAGATTCAGATTCATCCACACAAGAGTGGCCCCCACATCAATCTTTCCAGCACTTCAGCAGATGTATTTAAGGGGAGAGAACTCTGAAGACTCACTTTTGGGATCTCTTGGACGTGATGAAGGTAAGGACACAAAGTTCAAGGCCCTCTAAGCAACAAAGACTCCTCATTGGTGCTAATGATGCTGATCTGGAAAAATACACTCCTTATACTCAAGCATGCACAAGTATACACATGTGTGCACACATATACACACATCTACATGCGCACATACACACAAATGCACACACATCCACAACCATACACACATGGACACGTGAACACAGACATACAGGCATGCACACAAGATCCACATGAATGCAAATCCACATACGTGGATATACCCACACACTAACATGAGCACATATGCACCTATATACATTTGCACACAGGCCCCACATATCTAATACACATGTGTACAGAAATACAAATCCACACATGTGCACACAAAACACACACGTGCACACGTGCACATCACACGTGTGCACATTTCCTCACAGACAAGTAGCTCCCACACCCATACACCATTCACAGACAAAGCCACCCACGGATCTACACACGATCTAAATATACATAAGCCATCTACTTCTTTTACTGTAAATACTAGGCATCATTACAGTACCTATAAATGGAAATATGTACATTTTAAAATGTACAGTCAGTACTTCATGCCTTATATTTACCACAATAATAGCATCTCATTTATAAACCCATCCCATCCACCCCACCCCAGGAAAACAAGCCTCTGCACTTTCATAAAGCTTAGGAGTCTGGGGGCTCCTAGCTGAAGGCCTCATCTAGGGTGCTCAGAGCAGCCTGGTGGTCCCAGGACAGCAGCAGAGGAAACATCACTGCGGGAGTGAGCCCAGGACATGCAGCTGACAGTGGCTGGGGCGGGGGGAACCCAGCCCGGCTTCCTCCAAGCCTTCAGATCACAGGGTACAGTGCTCTGCGGCCTCAGCCAAGCTCAGCTGTGGGGCTGCCATGGTGACCCCCACTTCCTAACAACTCAGCCCTTCCAGAGGCACCAAGTCCAGCTCTCCTCTACCTCCACTTAAGGCATGCAAATGCCCCAGGGCATCTCCTCCATAGTCCTGTACCACATATCACCAGCAGGTAAACTGAGGCCACAGATGGCAGTTCTTCTGCCTTCACTCCCACAGTGCCCCCAACAACTGTCCACTCTTCCCCAACAGGCCGAGGGAGCTGGCCCACAGAGGCACAGGGGCCAGTGGGGGCCTGAGACCCCTATCCGACTCTCAGATGAGTCAGGCTGGCCCCACCCCCAGAGCCCTCGGTGTAGAAGGCTGTGAGGCTCCATCCCCCGACCCCAGGCCCCCCATGCCCCTCTGGGTGAGGCCCTGGGCACTGACCTGCTTCTCATTCTCGTCCTCCAGCCTCAGCCGGTCCTCAATGCAGTTCCGGGCCTGCAGGAAGGCCTTCCTCTGGGCGCGCTCAGCCAGGATCCTCACGAAGACGCCATACACGTTCACACCGAGGAAGAGCAGAGCGTTGGCACCCAGCTGGGGGGAGAGAACAATGCAGAGGACTGCACCAGGGGCCTGGCTCGGCAGAGGCTCCTCCACGCCCCCCAACCACCAGCCCATGAAATGACCATGCCAGCCAGACCCACGCTCCAAGCCAGCCTCATGTGGCCACAAGCCAGGCCTCATCCCGCACCCTCTGAGGGGTCATCTGTGCTATAAGCTTCATGTCATTGAATAGTGGGCAAGGATGCAAGGTGCGTCCCCCAAAATTCACGTGGAAGTCCTGACCCCCAATCCCCCAGAGAGGGGCTATACTTGAAGACAGGGTCTTTCAAGAGGTAATCAAGAGAAAGTGAAGCCATTGGGGCGGCCCTAATCCAACACGAGGGGCCTCCCTGGTGGCTCAGTGGTAAAGAATCCACCTTCAACGCAGGAGACACGCATTCGATTCCTGGGTCGGGAAGATCCCCTAGAGGAGGGAATGGCAGCCCATTCCAGTATTCTTGTCTGAGAATCCCATGGACGGAGGAGCCTGGCAGGCTACAGTCCATGGGGTCACAAAGAGTTGGACACAACTTAGTGACTAAACAATATCCAGAACAATCCCACATGACTGGTGTCCCTGTAAGAGGAGATGAGGACACAGACACACACAGAGGGACGGCTGCCCGAAGACACGGAGAAAACGGCCATCAGCAAGCCAAGGAGGGGCCTCGCGAAACACCAGTCTCCAGAACGCCGAGAAGTGGCGTCTGCTGTCTGAGCCGCCCAGTCTGGACACTTCAGTACAACAGCCCAAGGAAACACTACACCTAGAAGTGTTGAAGGTGCAGACAGAGTGGTTATTCCCATAAAGGCAGCATGGAAGGCTCTGGAGAAAAGCAGCGAAGGCGAGCGGATTAAAAACAAAGAAGAAAGAATGGCATTTGGGTACGAAGTGGACTTTTGCACGTATGAAGATGAAGAAAATGCAGCGTCCAGAGCCTCTGATGGCTCCAGTTCTCACTCCGCATCAACAGACGAGAAGCCAGAAAGGGACCTGGCCAGGAAGGACCCTTCCAGGGCAGCTTCTGTCCAGCCTGGGAGTTAAGGCAGGAAGTCTGAGGAGCGCAGTGTGTGACCACTTCCTGCTTTCACCTGCCTAATCGCAAGTCCAGGCCAGACTGCCCAGGACTGAGCCTGGGGGACTTCACAGGAACCCACGACAGATGATGGTCACACCGCACAGAGTGGCAGGGCTGGGGAAGGATCAAACCCCATGTCCCCTGCTCAGCCTCCTCAGCTGACCTGTACCTACCTCTCATGGCCACAGGGCCCAGGGCCAGACAGAGGCGCCTCCATGGACCAGCAGAACCCCAGCACACCCCCCTGGAGCCCCCAGGCCACTGAGAGAGAAAGGGCACCCACCCACCTCCCTGTGAGGCTGCAGTGTTCATAAAACCGCTGCACCCACCCACCCCCGTCACAGTCACTGTAAAAATGGATGATTTTGTTTGATTAAACTCCAGCATTTCCTGCAGGTTCTGAGTGTCACCGCTCCTCATGGATTAACCCGAAATACTCCCCACCCAAGACTGATATCACACACGACTACACAGGACAAATAAACACAGTGGCAGATGGGACAGCAGTCCACAATTAGAGGACACCTGCCAGAGTCCAGGCAGTGACGGGCAAGGTGGCCCGAACAGGGAGAGTTGAGGGACAAGGACAGGGAGCCCAGGAAGGTCGCAGTGGGCAGTAACATCCATCTAGAGACATGGAAACTGTTCACAGGAGGACACAGGGAGACAGGCCAAGCAACTGGAATCCACAGGACCCCAGCACCCAATGGTCATCTCCCTAAACCCCCAGCAGGGGAGTGAGCCCCCAGCAAACCCAACAGGGACAACTCGCCCACTTACAGTTGGCAGAGGATGGACACACGCTTACACCTAACACGGACTGCGTACAAAATACTCTCCTGCAAATCACCTCCTGGATCCTACCTCTGCCCCCGAGAGAGAGGGACAGCCATCCTGAGAGGGGTCTAGGAGAACAGCCGAAAGTCCAATAAAAATGGTGCCTGCCGTTACCTGGAAGGTCGCATTGTGACCTGACCATCTCCATGTGACCCTGATTATCTCCCTGTGACCTTGATTATCTCCACACGATCTCATCATCTCCACATGACCCTGAGTATCTCCATGTGACCTGACCATCTCCAAGTCAGGTCCTGACATCTCCATGACCTCATCATCTCCCTGTGACCCTGCATGTGACCCTTCACCCTCACTGTGACCCTGAACACCTCCAAATCTGAGCGCCCCCCTAGCTGGAGCATCCATGCTTTCTCCAGGTGCAGGACTGGAACACACATGCTTCTCCAAGGCCAGTCCAGTCGGTCTCAGTGCAGGTCCTGGCGGCCAGCACTGTGCTCCCAGGGCAGCTGCACTGGGCCCCCGAACCAGACAGTGTCTTCTGTATCTAAAGGACCACCTGCTGTATTCTGGGACCAGTTCATGCCAGTCTGTTGATGAAGGCGCTTTTCTGGTGGCACCAGGAAGACCAGCGTATATGAAACAACACACTGCACATTGGTGGAATCAATACTTGGTCTTCCCAGATGGTGCTAGTGGTAAAGAATCTGCCTCCCAGTGCAGGAGACATAAGAGACATAGGTTCGATCCCTGGGTCAGGAAGATCCCCTGAAGGGGACAGCCTTCAGGGTTGTGCATGGCACAAGTGCATGGAAACCCACTCCAGTACTCTTGCCGGAGAATCCAATGGACAGAGAAGCCTGGTGGGCTACAGTCCATAGGGTCGCAAAGAGTTGGACACCACTGAAGTGACTTAGCAGGCAGGCAGGCAGAATCAATATTTAAAAGCATACTAAGTGTGTTTAAAACACCCACAGGTACAGGGCTGGACAGGTTTCTAAAAATTTAAACAACGGTGAGTCTTTGCACAAAACACTCATCTCCCAGTAGAACCTTAATCATTCATGGCTTCTGCATGCCGTCCTAGCCTCAATTTAAGGTTCTGAACATGGAGACAAGATAACACACAGGATGCCTCTTCTGAGATGCTGTCCAGCCCGGCACCCCTGCGGTGAAGCCCTCAGCTGTCACCGTCAGGACAAGGACAAAGAGTCCAACTGAGGCGCCAGGCACCCAAGGTCAGCTGAGCACAGGGTGCACGAAGCCACAGGTCACACTTGAGCCTGCAAGCCAGGGCTTTTCAGGTGGCCTGTGGCAGAAACAGGGGAAAGTGGAGGTCCCCAGTGAGGTCTGGGCGGAGAGGCGCGGGCCAACGGGCAGAAGGGCTGGCAGAGGCTGGGCAATCTGGTCAAGGGAAAAATCAGTAGCAGGGTGGGGGTGAGCTGGGTCCCCTTGTCACCCCCTCTACACCCACCTTCCTCACACCTTCCCTTTACTCTGTGGCCACAGTGATCCCCAGGGATACCAAGGCCCAGCTGGATGCATAGCTGGCTGCCTTGTCAACACCATCTGAGCCATTAACACAAAGAAGAGCCCGATGGCCTGCCCCACAGCTGGAGTCTAGCAGGCAGAGTGGAACAGAGATAGGGGGTCTTCCCTGCCTGATGCTCTGAATTCACATTCACAAACCTGCCAATCTTGCCCCAGGAAATCAAAGGAGGAGGCCGTCCACATGATGCTAAAGCCCCCAGCACACCTGCCTCCCTGCCTCCACTCAATTCCCACACACTCCACGATCAGGAACCAAGGTGACAGGCACAGCAGTGACAAGAGGCCCAGGTCCTGCCCCACAGGGCACAGAGAAGATTCAAGACTGGCTACCTAATCAGTGACCAGGGAGGAGGGTGACAAGGCAGAGAGAAGCCCAGACGTCACCTGCTGGCAGGTGTGGCCTGAAGAGGGCGCTGGTTCACACTGGCTGCAGTAGAAGCGGTGACGGGGGAGCCAGGCTGAGGCTTCTGAGCTTGGGGAAGGGTCCGTGCTGGGGTGGAGGCTGAGTACCACACAGCCCAGAACACGCCTCCCGGGACTGACAGGTCCTTGCCACCCCCACCAGCATCCTCAATCTACAGACACAGGGGTCCTGAGGAAGGGCAGGGCCCCCAGCTGCAGAGGGCAGGGCACACCCAGCAGCCCCACCTCCCGGGCTCCCTGTAATTGCCCTCACTCCTGGCCTCAGGGCACCTCCCCCACATACCTGGCCTCGGCATCCAGACCCCCCAGGACCCCCTGCAGCCTACGCCCCCCTGGATGCCTGGGCCCTGCCAGGAACCCCATCTGCACCTTTCTCACCCCTGGAAGGCTTGCCCTTAGAGCTCTCTTCTTCTCCAGCTGAAACTCCACGGCCCAGCAGGACACTCCTGCCACTCCCACTCTGGAAACGCCGGGCTGGTAAAATACAGCTCCACACACACCGCTGGAGGAAACGCCAGGGCCTGCCCACCCGGGCGTCTCCTAGGAGTGAGTGCACCACCCCACACCCGTAGCCCGGAGAGCTTCTCCATCCCAATCCTCACCTGTCCCTCCACCCCTCTCTCTGCCTGGCCCAGCCACTCCCACTGCCCATGCCCCAGGGTTCCCTGAACCCTCCAGCTGGGACCTACTGCTCTCTTTCTCCTGAAAATGAGACTCCTCTTCTTCTCCTGGGCCTGCCCAGTTTTCTCCTCTTTCAGCAAAACTCTTGGAAAGGCCCCGTGGAGTTCCAACCTCCGTCCCCTCTGCAGCTATGCTGGGTGGTCTGTGACCAGGTCAGGACCACCTTCATATCCTGAACCCAGGCTCAGGTCCCAGTGTCCAGCCCACCCTGCTCAGGCCATGAGCTCCCCTCCATGGGCACCCTCCCCAGCATCCTCTGGTCCAAGCCTCGCATCTGGACCCCTCTCTACCCCAAACTCCACCCTTTGTGGTATCTCAGCCACACTCCACTTGGGAGCCCATCCCTGTGCCAAAGACCCCCAAACCAATACCTTCAGCTTGGCCTAGCCAGTCGTCCCCCTCCCCTGTCCATGCATGTCTCCTGTTGGGTGTCTGTTCAAGCCTGCTTGGGACAGGCCCTGGTGGGACCCCTGGTGGCACCCAGCACTCACCCCAGCAGCCTCTGCCACCTCAGTTGATCCAGGCCCCTGGAAACCTCTCAGGCCACGGCCCTTTTCCACCACCAGCAAATCCTACCGGCTCTGTCTCCAACACAGGGCCCCCTAACTGCCCTCCCTGCCATCCGCTGCTTGGTTGCCAAGCTGCCTCCTAACCCAAGCCTGTGCCCCTCCTGGCCCTTGAGGCTCCTGGACGGTCCTCTGCTCTAAATCCCTAGTCCTGAGTCTCCCTGGGCCCAAAACTCTCTGTGGCTCATGCCCTACAGCCTGTCCTCTTCGTGTACCCCTGGCCTGGCCCACTTTGCTTGGGGCCTCTGTCCTGCATTCCTGGGAAGGAACCCCCTTCCTACACAGTGCCTGATGCACTCCTGACCTGCAGGGGCTCCACTCAAATGTCACCTTATCAAAACCACTTACCTGACCCCTGGCGAAAAGTGCACACACTTCCACCTCAGCTTCTGGATTCTCCTGCTGGCTGTTTCTATTTCTCTCCTTCTGTTGCTTTTAGAAGTTACTATCTTCCAATACTATTAACTCATCTGTCACCTCCCCTACCTGCTGCTGCCTCTTAAGGGGCCTCAGTCTGTCAGGTCGGCAATAGATCCGGGAACCTCTCATAATATAGCAGGTGCTCTGGTGTTTGTTGAATGAGTAACTGAGGGCATGTGGGTGGGGAGGTGGCCTGGCCCTGGCACAGCCCTGGAAAGGGGCGGAGGGAGGTGCAGGGAGACGCCTGCACTGCCAGGGGCACTGCCCAACCTCTCTCCAGGTTGTCTCAGACAAGACCTGATAAGACTGCAGCTCAACTCTCGCGTCTGTCATCAGCCGGGCAGTGGGGAGGGGTCCCAGCATTTCCACGACCGACAGAGGTGCATAAGAGGCAAGGCATCAGCGTGTCCTAGTGTCTGCAGTGACACGGCTTCTGGGGCATGCTGAGCTGGTGGGAGCCGGGCATGGCGGGGCGGGGCACAGTGCACAAACGTGTGCACACAGGGACTGGTCACACACCGACTCTAGCCCCACAGAGGCTCTCACCTCACCACTCATTTCGGACCCTTCAACACACTGGACTTCAGGAATGGATCCCACTGCACAGGGTGAGGGCCCAGGAACCACTTGTGATTCCTGCAGATAAAGACCTGCTTTACAATAAAGTAGCAGAGATATTCCCAAATCCTTAGGCTACACCAGTGACTCCCCAAATGTGCTCACTGAGCTTTTCGTCCATAGAGCAGGGTGAGTGTGTTTGGAAAAGCAGCCATCTTGCAAAACAAGTTCAAAGAGCACACATTTCAGATCCCTTTGGCCACGGATGATTCAGAAGGCAACACACTCCAACAACATGACAGCGTTTCTCACATAAGGAAACTAGGCAAAGGCACCAAGAAAAACACACTCTTTCAGAGAAGGCCAGCACTCAGCACAGCACTCCAGCACGAGGCTCTCAGTGAGCACCCTCCGCCCTGACCACCAGTGCTCACAACCCAGTTCTCCCAGCAGCAGTGGACAGAGAGTCCCAGAGCAGACACCTCGCCCAGATGCTCAGATGCGGCATGGAGCTGCCAGTGCAGATGCGGGAGGCACCCAGGCTGCAGTCTCGCAGGAGCTCATGGGGCAGCTGCCGAGAAGGGCGGTGGGGGGACACTGCATGGGATGACAGGTCACGCAGGAGGGCGGACCACGGGGCCAGGGTCCCAGGCCCGGCCCGGGTTGGAGCAGCCAGGCCCTTCTGCAGCTGGCCATTCTCCTTGTCCAGAGTGTGGCATCTGACGTCCAGCCTGGGCACATGGTGCCTTGGGCCCCAGACGAGCTGCTTCGTGAGCTATAAGGCCCATTCACCCACTGAAGGAAGCTGTGCTCCCAAAGGTCAGGGTCTACTTCAGCACAGGGAAAACTGAGCTCTGGTAGCTCTGTACTTCAGAGTCAAAACACAAATCTGCCCTCAGATTGGGAATGTGGCCCTGGGGAGGACTTCCCCTCTGAGAGTGGGGACGGCAAGAGGGACACCCAGCTTTCCAGAGCTCCTGAGGCATCATAGGTGGGAGTCCCATCCTCAGGGTCCCTAATTGGCATCCTATCCCCTTGCACCTAGGTTACTCATTGGGGCAGACGACCTGTTCCCCTACACTCTAGTCCCTCAATGGGCATCCTGGATCCCTCACCTGGGCACCCCTCACCTGGGCACCCCTCACCTGGGCACCCCTCAGGAGCATAGCAGGACACCCTGGTCTGGGCCTGCAGCAGCCCCACTGCCCACAGGATCACTATGGACCATGACTCCTGGCCTGCCCCCTCTTAGCTACACTGCCCATTTCAGCAAGTGCCCCTGACTCCAGACCTACACACACAATGGCCCTGCTCTCCATCCCTGTGTGCAGACTGTGGGCCCTCAGACCACACACCCCACACCAAGCCTGGCACAAGGCGGGTGCTTGATTCTGGAAGAACAGTGGGTGGCCTCAAACCCAGGGACCCAGACTCTGTAGGTCTGGGGTGGGACTTGGGCCTCTGGATGCTACCAATACGTGCACACACACACATGAACACATTCACATTCCTGTACAGGAGGACGCATGCACAGGTATACACACAAGCAACTACATGCCCACACAGATGCACTCACATTACACATGTGCACTCACTTGTGCCCACATTCATGCACACATGTACACACACGAGCCCCATCCCCAGAGCTGCGTCCATGCTCTGCACAGCCCCACCCAGAGACCCAGGAGTCGAGAAGCTCTCCCTCGGCTGGAGGCAACGTGAACACCGGCAGCTCAGGTACAAAGCAGATCCCGCCACCCTCCAATCCAGGAAGGCAGGGTCGGGAGCTGCAGGAGAAAAAGCAGGATCTAGGAAGGATGAGGACAGGAGGGACACAGACACAGCACTGAGGGGCAGCCTGCACTGGGGCAGTGAAGGCAGTGAGTGTCATTCTCACGCCACGCGCCACACACGGACGTGTGCACAAGGAAGCCCAGCCTGCCCTGCCGAGACTCACACAGAGCAGACAGAGGGGAGAGGGCCCCAGACAGTCAGGGATCCTAGTCCTTGTCACCCCATGGCTCTCAGGCCTACATGCATGGCCCCCCTCACCCAGCCTCCCCATCTGGGTGCAGTCTGGGGCCTGGTCTCATTCCAAGGGCTGGCCTCTGAGGTCGCGGGGCTGGAGGGCCCCAGACCCCATTTTCCTCAGGGAAAACACATCTACCCAGGAAATGGGAAAAATAATCAGTGCAGTGTGTGAGCGTGTGCCTGTATGTGAGTCTGCATGTGGGTGCATCCATTCCTGTGTGCGTGTGCAAGGGTATGCGTCTGTATGTGTGTGAGTGCTCGTGTATGAGTGCATGACAGGAGACGGCTTCCACTTCACTGAGTGCCAGCCCCACTCCTGGGGGCCACCTGTGCCTACACAACCACAGGCATGACCTCGGAGGGAAGGGAGGCACAGGGTAAGGGCCCTGCCCTCAGCTACAAAGCTTGGAGCGGAGCCCCTGCGGTGCAGGGAGTTCCCACCCCACCCACTCTGCAAGCCCACCCACCACCATCTGAGTCAGGAAATGGCCCAAGGACATTTCTGGGCTCCAAGTTTGCAACACAGAGCAGTTGGCCTATCAACCTGGCCCTCTGGACATCAGAGATGTGAGGGGAGAAGGGCAGCACCCCAGAACCACTGGGAGGGAGCCTGTGGAAAGGGCAGTGGGTGGGGACGTTTCCCCACAGGACCCGCTTAAGGAAGGCCTCAAAACATTCTGTGCAGCCCAAACCCCAGGGCCTCCCACACCTGCCCCTTCTTCCACACCCCCCTCGCCGGCCCCACGGTGACCAGCTCGTTCCCTCAGCCAGCTGCCTGCAGCCCCAGAATCCAGCAGCCTCTTGGCCTCATCTGTCCGGGACCTTGGAGTGTTCTGTCCCCAGGAGGCAGGCCTGAGCCCTCCCTCTGCCTTGTCCCCTTTATTCTTCTCCGAAGGTCACACACACTCCCCCCAGCACAGATTGCAGTTCCAGTAGTTGATCAGGGTCCCCAAAGACTAACTTCCTGGAGGGCAGGCGGTCCTGTCCCCTGGCTCAGCATCTGGCACCCAAGTGTGGACCCAGAACCATCTAGAGAAAGTGCCACAGCCTGAGAAGCTGCAGAGGCTTCACAGCTGTGTCTGCTCCAGCGGTCCCCAGCTCCCCCCCACCAGCCCCCGCTGAGTCTACCCAGGGGGCCAGACTCCAGCACATGGACAGTCTGGGGATCCAAGGCAGCAGAGGAAAGCCTGGTACCCCCAGGACTGCCCGGAGGGGGAGCAGGTGGGAACCCTCACTCTGATGCAGGATGGTCTCCCCACCCGGGCCCTACCTCCCTAGTTCCTGCTGCCCTGGTGTCGGCAACTCTAGGTGCTTCTTACTGTGGGAGCTGGCTGCCGAGCGAGAGGATGACACAGCTGTGGTGGAAACAGACCAGGTTTAGGGAGGGACCCGCCCATCAGACAAGAGGGCTGGGAGCCCAGGTTCCAAGGACTCAGGAGTTTCTGATGGGATGCCCACGGACATGAACCTGCAGGCCTAGAAGATGCGCTGGAAACTGCCCAGGCTGAGAGGTGCAGAGGATGGGAAGCCGGTGCTGTGCCCTGCCCAGCAACCGGAGGCCTGGGGGAGGAGCGGCCAGCCCAGGACAAACCTGTGCCGGGGAGCCGCCTCCTCCTCCCTGCTCGGCTCAGCCAAGGCAGGTGAACAAACAGGTGACCGAACCAGTCAGGGTGGGGGTTGGGGGGCAGGGAGGTACTGGTGGCAGTGGCCAGGAGGCTGGTTAGGGGAGCAGGAAGAGGGCCCCACCTGGGAAAAAGTCCAGCCCGAGGAGAAGGGGCGACGCTGGGTGAGGGGCCAGCTGTGGGGCAGGGCTGCACAGGCGGTCAGGAGAGGGTCCGGTGCAGGGAGTGCGGAGAGTCTGCAGAGGACCAGAGGGAAGAGGGATTTCCTGGTGGCTCAGTGGTAAAGAATCTGCCTGCCAGTGCAGGAGACATGAGCTCGATCCTTGGACTGGGAAGATCCCCCGGAGAAGAAAATGGCAACCCACTCCAGTATTCTTGCCTGGGAAATCCCTTGGACAGAGGAGCCTGATGGGCTACAGTCCATGGGGTCGCAAAGAGTCAGACACAACTTAGTAACTAAACAAAGAGAGGAAGAGGGCCAGCCAGTGGGGCAGGGCAGAATTGGGGTGGGGGGCGCCTGAGGACGGGCTAGGCTGAGGGAGGGACACAGGTCCTGACAGACGCCCCAGAGGCCTGCCTTGAAGGAGGAGTAGGAGACACAGGGGCAAGAGGCATGGGTTGCCAAAGCCCGTGTGGCAGCCAGCACCGCCAGCACGCGCGGAGGTTCTGAGATCGGTCACATGGCTCCACCTGCCAGCACTCTGAGCTCCTCAAGAGCTCAGACCACACTACAAGGTGGGGAGTGGAGGGGGTGGGCTGGGGATGGAAATCTGGCCAGCTCCCACTTCCCCAGGGCAGCCATGATTTCTGTTACCGTTCCGTGGTTCAGGCACTAAACATATTTCCTTTATATTGACAGGACGCCACACTGCACCGCAATTTGCACGCTGCAGTGGACCCTCACTGTCCCCCTTCTGAAAACTATAGCAGCCCTGCCCCACCTGGCTGAGAAGCAGGCCTCTGGGAGCTGTGAGCAGAGGGGCAGCACAAGGAGGAAGCTGGCAAGGCACCTGGGGGGTAGGACAGGCAGCATGAGCCAGCGAGCCTTCTCCAGAGACACCCATCCTCCCCCACCACCACTCCCCGGCAATGACCTTCGGCAGTGACCTTCACAAGCACTCCCCTGACTCTACTTCCCCGCCCTGTACCTGAGCACAGCCACCTCCAGTATGCAAGTCAGCAAGGGACAAGTCTGACGTTGCCAGCTTCCCTCCTTCCCCCACCCTTGAAAGCCCAGGACTCTGCAGCCTGCCCACTGCTGCTGGCTCTGAGCAGGCTTCTGGTGTTCTTGCATGGGATGCCTTCAGTTCTGACATGTCACCCAGTTAAATAAAAGTAACTGTGCTGAGGTACAACCACTGGGCCCTGAAAGCAAGGGACACAGAAGGGACTCCATTCGATCTATATTTATGGGGCCCAGCCTTGGTCCTGGGCCACAGGGGAGTAAGGCCATTTCCCTTAAACTCTTTCTGCCCCAGGGGAAAGCAGTAGCAGACACACCTTCCCGGGAAAGGGAGGAGCACCAGCCCCCCAAATTTCAGCTGTGCAGTCACATGTCTGGCTTTCTGCGTGTTCTCCTCTGCCTCCCAGCATCTGGGCTAGCCTGAGCCTTACAGAGCCCCAAAGCACACCAGGGCAGCCCAACACTGCTGCAGAAAACCCCTGGAATCCCTCTATGGAGGGCCAGAGGAGCCCACACTTTAACCCAGATCTCAGGCCCCAGCACAGGCTTTCTCCAGCAAGCATACGACATGCTGCGTATCTGCAGCAAAGACAGCACCCCAGCACAGACTGGCTCATCCATCCAGCCCTTCTGCCTCCTTTTGGCCTCTACCCTGTGTCCTGCAGGGCTTCTGCCTGTCCTGGGTTCCATCCTGCAGGAGTGGAACTGTCAGCAGGTGAGTGCACTGCAGGAGGGCAGGTAGGCGTAAGCATGACTAGCAACCAACACGCTTCAGAAATGTGGGTGCCATCTTCTCCACCAGTCTCAAGTACCAAGTTGCAGAGCTAAGGACAGATTTCACAGACTCCCAGAATTTTCTCATTGGAAGGGAGAATCCCTGGAGCACCATGCGGTCCGATCACCGCATGTTTCTCCGCATCCATCTCCATCTGTCCGTCAATATCACCACCACCTGTGCAGACTGGTGGACTTGAATAACAACATTCTAAAGAAGCCACAACAATTCAGAAGTGGCACAAGATTCTGAATATGTGTTTTTCCAATGTGGACTTTTTTCACTTTCACCACAGCCCTGAAGGTGAGCTGTGATGCCCTGTAAGACAGGATGGGAAACTGAGGCTCAGTGAGGGAAGGGTCTGCTTAGCCCATGGAGTCACAGCCATTAGCCAACTGAAACCCAGGTGTGTGCTCCCTAAGACTTCACCTAAGTCCAGGATGGGCTCCCCTCCTCCCTAGAATACTGGAGCCCATCTTATCCGGGGGGGAAGGGTGGAGTTCTGAATGCCTGGGGCACCTTTACAGACTCTCCCTGCCCTGCCCCCCTCCCTTAATCTTTTAATTCTCTAAAAGGAATGTCTACAGGCTACCTAGAACATTGGTGATTATAAAAGGAGACAATAGTACAGCCTTTCATTGAAGCAGTTGCCTGAACCCCTGGGGCCACCAGAACTCAGCCGGGGCCTGCCCAGGTAGCTTAGGGCCCCTCTCACCTGAAGCTGACCTGGCCACTGAGCCACCCTCCCTGTCCAGATAGAGAGGTGGTCCTTGCTGGGGGGAGCTGGCTGGGAGGAGGGGGGAGCAAACACAACACATAGTAGGGCTGTGGGGGGGAAAGATACAGGAGTGCCCCCTGAGAAGGTCAAATAAGCCCCACTCAAAGCCTAAGGATGCAAGGCGGGAGGCCAGCTGGAGAATGGAGCCCTCCCCTCTCCACTCCTTCCTTCCTCTCCCTGGGGGCAATCAGCCCCCTGGCCCTTTTCCCTTTTTTTCTGCCTTTATCTCTGCCTCCTCTCAGTCTCTGGCCTTCACCCCTATTTCTCCTCCTCTGTTCCCCCCATCCCACCAGCCCCTCTCAGCCCGCTCCCTCCCACATACTCCCTCCTCCTCCCCCTGCCCCTCCACAGCCCCTACCACACACTGGCCTCTCTGGGCCCTGAAACGTGTGTCACTCCTGGGTGTCCCATGGCCCCTCTGACCCTGTGCATTCCGGGCATCACCGTCTGGGGGCACCTCCTTTGGTCCTTGGGTGGAGGGGCCTTGGTGGGACCCTGGAACCAGCTATCTGACTCTCATCACTCCCCCCACCCCCAGTTGTTCTTCCCAAAGCCAGCTCTGTCCAGCTGCCCTTCCTCACCCCTGTCTCCTCACATCCCCCTTTTTCTCTTTAGATGGGCTCCCCCAACCCATCAGATTCCCACCACCCTCCAGCCAAAATAAAGCCAGAGGGAGAAACAAAACCCTCCCTCTGGGCCCTCCAAGACTAGGTGGGATGGGCTGGGCTGCACGGAAAAGCACCAGGCTGGAAGACACCTGCCCAAAACCCCTGGGGTCCTCGGGCTGGGGAGGAGCCCCTAGGAAGCAGTCAGCATGGGGTCCTCACCAGGATCTTGCCCCTGGGGAAAAACAGTGACAAAGTTCAGGCGCTGCGAGCCTGGATGCCGGCTGAGGCAGAGCAGGTCGAGAAGGACCAGAGAGAGCCCT
>NW_011495058.1:3964461-3965305 GCF_000754665.1 Bison bison bison
GCCGAGCTCTGAGCCGCGGGCCTGGCGCGCGAGGCCCACGCGCGTGCGCGAGGCCCGCACCCCAACTCCACAATCTGTACACCCCGCCGCCCGAGGAGTCGCGTGACCTTGGGCGCCCAGCCTACTCCTCCCGGCCTCAGTTTCCCCACTGGTGCGCAACGCCTCGCACTATGCTGTCTCTTGGGGCGTTAAAAGTGCTGGAATTCTGCACCGTTCCTCCCGAGGGGGGCAGCTTACCTTGTCTAATGTAACCCCCCAATAAAAGCGGGTCACTCTAGTCTAGAAGAACCCAAAATGGGGCCCATGCTTGACCACAGACCCATACCCAGAGCCCTGAGAGGTGAGGGGATGCCCTAGGACCCCGGGGGCAGGGAGGAAGGTGGTGGCCTGCGACATCTCCCTCCGCCCAGCCTCTCTACACCCAGAACCCGCCACACGACAGGCTGTGGACAAGTCCTGTCCTGGTTCCTACAACCCCTGTCATCGGGTGCAGGGGTGGAAGCAATGACCAGGTGGTGAGATCCAACAAGCAGAAACCCCAGTCGCCTGGATGTAGTGTGGCCAGTGCCACCTGAGTGCTGGAGGAGCCAGGTTAGAGTCACAGCAATAGAGGCTAGGGAAGTGGGTGTGAGGCTGTTGGTGCAGGTATGGAGTGGGAGAGGGAAAGGAAAGGGGAAGCTGCAGTTTGTCCTAAGTGGAAGCTGGAAACCGGAGCGATGAGATGTTTTCTTCAGCAGGACAAATGTAGGGACCGTTGCCGTGGCACGTGTGTGGGAACCACTGCTTACACTCACTCTAAAGGAAAAGGCTTTGTGCCAGCCTTTACCTGCATTATGCTCATAGT
>NW_011495058.1:3965405-4017132 GCF_000754665.1 Bison bison bison
CCTTAACACACAAGGATCTCAGAGTAAGCAGCTGACTCCAGGAGATGTGGAAAGGTGTCCGGACTCCCAGCAGAACCAGTGTCTGCTCCATCATCCCCTGCTGCTTCTCATATGAGTGGACGTGGGTGGACTGGGAACCGGAGATCCCAGGGAGTCACAGAGACCAGGAGGCTAGCCCCTGGCAAGGGATTTTCCCTGAGCCCAGTTCCAGACAAACAGGTTAAACTACTGTGGCTCAGGCATGGGTCTGTTTTAGAGGGGCTCTAGGGCTGAGAACCCCTGCACCATATACTGTTATATGGACACAAGAATTAAATTTGAGGTGCATGTCACATCTTTCTGGAATCAGTATTAGTTGAGCCAGGTGAAGTTGCCATTGTTATAAAAGGTCCAAAGTAATCTGGTATCAGCTGTGATAGTTGTAAAGACAGCACCTCACAGTCTCTGCCTAGGCCAGGAAAACCTCCACCCCTTGTTCATATCAGCAAATTTTGTGTGGCCATCTGGTCCCTCCTCCTGAAATGGCCTCCCCACACAGGACACCTCCTCTGTGAAGCCTTCCTGACTCCCCCTGCCCCAGCCAATTGCTTCCTCATCCTGGTTTCTACTCTCCCTAGTACCCACCACTCTGTTTGGTCATCAGTTCATTTGTCTCCAACCCCAATGGATCTGGCAGCTCCGGAAGGGCAGCAACTGAACCAGGAAGATCTCCTGCCTCCCCCTCACTTGGCAAAGTGCTCATCTTCCATCATCTGGTTTTCTGCCCGTCCCCAAAAGGTAGCAAAGTCTGCAAGGTTTTTCTATTTAAGTACTGAGTGTCAAGAGTAGATTCTCTTGTTAAATGATGCAGTATATTTCTATATCTTAATGACTTTGTGAAAGGCAAGCTGAATAATATCCGAAAATGGATCAAACTACAGTAAGAAGGCAAGAAGTATGATAAAGTGATCTGGGTACAAAGTTCACAAATCAGTAACACACTCTTCCTTCACCCAACAACTTTAACGGGCAAGATCAACTCTTTTTCTACAGAGCCTGTGTATCGCAGGGTCAACAGAAAGAGATTCAGCCACGGCACCACGCCTTTTGTTCGCTGCTACACACAAAGCATCTCCTGACAAAGCACACTGCTCCTCCTGACAAAGCATCCAGGGCCATGGGGCATGGTTCACAGGTCATTGTCACATCCATCATGTCCTTTGTGCCTCGTGGCATCCTGGTGAAAAGGTTTATCACCCTTGTCTTGTTGACCAGGAAGCAGAGGCCTGGAGATGTTCCTGCAGGGCCAGAGATGGGGATGCACCAGAGCCTCGTGGGAGCTGTGGAAGCTATGGCTCCCTAACTCCAGCTGGTGGGAGAGATTGTTACCATCACAGTGCAGACATGCACTGCTCATAGGTTCCTCTTGTCTCATCCCGTTGGCTGGAAGGAAAGGAGAAGACCTCACATGGACAATTTGCAGCCAGGGCTATGGGGAAATTTATCTGAGAGTCAAGTGCACACATCCAGTACACTCACTGGGTGTCATGGCTTGAATTGTGTCCACCTCAGATTTATACTCTGAAGTGCTAACCTGCAGTACCTCTGAACATGACCTTATTTGGAAATGAGGTTATTACAGATGCAATTAAGTTGATGCCATTCTGGAGTAGGGTGAGTCCTAACCCAATATGACCGGTGTCCTTATACAAGGGGGCATTTGGAGACAGATTTACATGCAGAGAACACCACGTGAAGACTGGAGTGATGCTGCCACAAGCCAAGGCAGCACCTGAAGTCTGGAGAGAGGCCCAGGAATGGATCCTCCCCCAGTGTCTTCAGAGGACGCATGGCCCTCCCCAATGACCTTGATCTTGGACTTCAGGCCTCCCACTTCTGTGAGAGAATTGTTTGAAAATCTCTTTTCTGTTGTTTAAGCCCCCAGGGTGCAATACTTTATTACAGGGGCCCTAGGAGACTAATACCTCTAGCATATGGTTTATCTTGGGTAATGTTCCATGTTACAGAGAGTAAATATTGACAGATAGCAAAGGGGTTGCAAAGATCACCAGGGGAAATTTTGTTCTGGGGAGCACGTCCTCCTCAGCGGAGGTGAGCAGATAGAGGGCACCATCGTGGGCCACATTGAGTCCTGCTGGCCTGGGAGGACAGACATTCGGTTACCTTCTTGTCACCAAACACATGTTTTCCTCTCCCCTGTGGAGGGCTGCTCACAGTCCTCTCCCCACTTTCCTAAGGAGAGCTGGCACATCTCTTGGGGCAGGCAGGCAGTGTTTCTTGCACCAGTAATGCCACCAGGCCTCTCTCTGACTTTTGATTATTTACAAATCTCATGTGTTCGTTTGCATTTGAGCATCACAACTGCCAACGGCCCTGAACTTTGCAGAAACTAATCCAGTTTCAGATCATGAGTGAGTATGGTTCAGGGTGGACCCAGCTTGAAGCCGGATTCAGCATCACAGACACCACAGAGATGGTGGACCCTGAGTCACATAGCCGGGCTGGTGTCCCAGCACCACGCTTCCCAGCTGTGTGACTTTGGGCAGGTTACTCAGCCTCTCTGTGCCTCGTGTCCTCCTTAAACTGAGTAGGTAACAACCCCTGGCTCACAGGGTTATGGTAGGAAGAGAGGCACAAATGCCCAGAGAACCTGCACTTACTTCATAAGCACAAAATAAATGGGTTTTACCTCTCATGGGTCAGTGATCCCTGCATACAGGAATGGGGCAAAGGCCATTCAAACACTTTGAGGTAAATGTATGTTTCAGGCATTCTGAACAGAGACCATGATACCAGGGTAGTTGCTCTAAGCCAGCCCATGGACTCAAGTGTTTGCAGACAAGTGTTTCTTATTCCACATGCCACCACTCTGTATTTGGAACAAAGTTCTGCCTGTGGGTCTGTGGGGAAGAGACCTACCTCTAGTGGACTGATTCTGGGCCACTGTGGAAATGCAAGTTGATTGGGACAGAGATAGGAAAGTTCAACAGGAAACTACATTCCACAAAGTTAATTTTGTCAGAGCCATTGCTTCTTAAGCAAATGACCCACATGACAGGTTCAAAAGAGAGCCATTAAAGTGGAATAGCCCTGCAGCCAGGTGACTTGGGGGTGCTCAACCTCCAGGGACGCTGGGATGCACGTTCCTGACACCCGGGGCAGGCACACTTCCCAGGCCTTCCTCAGATCGCTCCTGGTGGACTTGTTGTCTGGGGCTTGAGAGGCCCACGAACATGATTTGTGGACAGTGATTAGAAAAGTTCAGGGAGTCTGTTCAGGAACCCTCCAGTCAAAAGGGGGCAGGAGAACTCCAACCCCAACTACCTTAATCTGAACACTTGAGTCAGTTCTAGTGAGGGGAATGAACCTAAAGCCTATTATACAGAGTGAAGTAAGTCAGAAAGAGAAAAACAAATATCGTATATTAACGCATATATTTGAAATCTAGAAAGATGGTACTGTTGAACCTATTTGCAGGGCAGCAATGGAGATGCAGGCATAGAAAATAGTCTTGTGGACAAGGGCATGGAGAGGGTGAGATGAATGGAGAGAGCAGCATGGAAGGGTATACACTACCATAGGCAAAATAGATAGCCAGTGGGAATTTGCTATATGACTCTGGGAACTCAAACTAGGATAACAACCTAGAGGGTTGTTACTTCTGTAACAACCTAGAGGGGTGGGAATGGGTGGGAGGCTGGAGGGAGATTCAAGAGGGAGGGGACATATGTACACCTAAGCCTAATTCATGTTGATGTATGGCAGAAATCAAACCAATATTATAAAGCAATTATCCCTCAATTAAAAATAATTTCTTTTTTTTAATCTGAAAACTAAGAGGCCCCTTTACTCTCCCAACTGAAAGCCTGGATGGCTGACCCAGGACCACAGCTTGGAGACCCGGGAAGACCACCAAGGGAGGTGCTCCCCTCCTGAAGTCCTCGAGCCCAAGCAGGGGCTGCCCCTGGACAAGTGGACGGATGACAGTAGGCTGACGACCAGCCTCCCCTTCACATGTCACTGTCCCCTGCAGTGCCAGCAGGAAGAGGGCTAACTGCAGCTTCAAAGTGGCTCTACCACTTTCCTCCCCAGGGTGGTGGGCTCGCAGATCCTGGGGGACTCAGCGTCCTCACTTCTGCGCTGGCGTCTCTGGCCAGCCTAGGGGCAAAGGCGTCAGATAACATCTGAGTGTCCACCGCTTCTGCAGGGAGACCCGGCTGGCGGGAGGAGGTTGGTGTGACAGGCACTTTCGCCGATTGCCCTTGTCACTTAGGATTTGGCATCAAGCAGAGCAGGACCCCGGGCTGGTGGGAGAGGCGGGTGCCGGCCGAGCAATCACACAGGTAGATACGTGATCGCACCTGTGGCGATCATCTCCCAGGAAAGCAGGATACATCCTCGGAGGAGCCCTGTGGTGGGAGAGAGGGGTCAGGCTATACTGGGCTCTGTGAACCGCACCCATGCACCAGAAGGGTGGGCTACTGTTCTTGATGCCCAGAGCACACTGTGGGGCCTAGACGATTAATCCAGACTTGGTGGTGGTGGGCGGTGGTGGGCGTGGGGGTTGCTGACCTCCTCTACTGCCCAGAGCCAGGGTTCCTGTGAGGTTTCTGTGTCATCTTGGTGAGACAACAAGTGGCCTCTTGAGGAGTGAACATCAGCCACAAGCAGTGTGGAAGGGCCCAGATGACTCTGGGAGGGTTGACATCAGCACAGATAGGATGAAAAGGTCCATTGACCGGCCCTGGGACGGAGGCCATGGTGGCCACTCTCAGGTGCAGACAGCAATTCATTCAAGCCCCATCCATGCCCACTCAGGTGCTCCAGGGAAAAACCGTCTGCCCTAATTTAACACACCTCCCTCCATGAGCCAAAGCAAGTGCATCCCCTTCCTGTGTTCTCTATATTGCATTTTTTTTTTCCAAAAGAAATTAGATTCTAGGCGGGTATGCAGTGGTGTTTTCTGAGAAGGAGGGGAGCTCTCCATTTAGATGGTAACTGTCCAGGGGCCAAGTGTTCTCACAGGAGTGTGGTTCTGTCCAGCAGGAGGAAGGAGGGGACACAGTGTCCTGATGGTCACCTCTGCTGTTAGTGAGGACAGGGTGGTCAGTGCAGACAAGGACCACCTGCCCCCGAGGCAGTGCCTGGCATACACCCTGACACCAAGCGGTGTGCCCTGGGTGATGAGAACAAAGCTGGGATTCCCTATGGATTCCCTGGTGACATCTGGGGTCCTTACAGCTCCTGAAACAATGCTCTTAGTACCAGCTCTCCTGGCAGACCATCCACCACAGGGACAGAAGGCGACAGGAGAGGCGCCCGCTCAGCGCTGCCCCAAAGCCGCCTGCCGACAGTTATTTGTAGTGACCCAGGGGACCTAAGCTGACCGGCACTAAATGGATTTGTATAAACGCTCCCCAGGGGGTCGAGCTGAAGACAGGGGGAGGCAGGGGAGGGGAGCTAAAGGCTCACCCTGAAACGTGCCGGGCGGTGGCAGAGAGGGGGGCTAGGGGTGGGAAATAAGCTGTGCAAGGCGGAGAGTCGGCTCTGACAGCTGCGCCCGAAAGGCAGGGAAGCTTCAGCCTGAGGATTTGCACTAAAAATAGAATCGCTGGCTTGTGGGTAGAGAATTTGACCCAATTAGAGATTACCAGTTTCAGGAATTACTGGAAAAGAAATCTCATTAAATAGGTTAAATATAGGCGCCAGAGGCTGAAAAGGCCATCTGGGACTAAAAGGAAAACCAAAACTCCAGAAGGATTTTTAAATGCATTTTGCATCCCCTGTAAAGGGAAGGGAATTAGAGTGCTGTAAATGCAGCCCAAGGCACCTGGATGATGAGCTCCCAGCCCTGTGTTTTGCATTTTGCAGTGGGTGGAGGCTGGTGCAGAGCCACGCTGCCCACTGGCCCCCTGCTCACCACTGTGGGGTCTGCCTAAGCGGACCCTTCCCTGTGTTAAAGAGCTGCAGGTCTGAGTCACACTCAGTGTTGGTAACAGCACTCAGGTCAGCCCCCGGGAAATGTGAGTGGGACCACACCCCAACCCACTCTGGATTCCCTGAATCTCCAGGCACCGCCTTATCCCCATCAGGAGCCCTGCAGCCTCTCCCTCCAAGCCTGCCTTCCTCGCCTCATGTCCAATCTGCCTCCAAGTCCTATGAATCCGACTCCTGAAATAGCTTCCTCCCGTGCATCTCCTCTCTCGCCCGCTGCAGCTTGCCTTCATCCGGGTCTTCACTGCTTCTTGCCAAGACCACTGGAACCACCCTCCCTCCCGTCACTCAGACGCTGGCACATTTTCCCTAAAATGTAGAAAGCATCTTATCCATTCCATGCTCTAAAAAAAGATGCTTCCTACCGCCTCAGAGCATCCCCCAAGTGTGTTTTTTTACAGCACACGTGTCCTGAGGAAAACCCTAAGAAAAGAAATGCCGTGTCTGAAAGCTCTCAAGAGATGCTGCAGACAGGAGCCCCGCTTACCTTGGCTGAATGCTGCCTTTCAACTAACTTGACCACAGAACACCTAGGGGCACCGTGTAGCATGAGTGCTGCCCTGGACAAGGCTGGGCAGACCGGTACCCAACCCATCCCCTCTCCTACACAACTGAACACTGGTTGCCCCCAGTTCAGACTGGAATTCTTTAACTGTTCCCTGCCATCCCCCGTGTTGTCAGGTCCTCTCTGAACCTCTCCTCTCTGAAACTCTGCCTTGCAGAGTCTCATCCACTATATCAGCCAGAAACCTTCCAGGTCAATCAAGAGGAATGGAAATCACAGTGGCAGGTCGGTTCACAGACATTTCTGATGGGTCCTGAAGCCCAAATCGTGTTTTCTTGATACCAATGGGAGCAACACAAGGAAGGGCAGGTGCCTCCTGTGCCTTGGGTCATTCCAGGTTAGCTCATGTCCTCCATGTGCCAGCAGAGGCAGCCCAGTGGCCCCCATGTGCTCACTGCTGGGACCATTACTGTGCTAGGAGCCCAGGGTCTCCAACAGCCAGCCCGAATCTGGGTCCTGTTCCTCCCTAGGCAAGAGGGCATAAAGAAAACACGCAGTTTGGCAGCCCATTGGAACCATGTCAACTGGGGAAGGTTGGGACGCTAGTAGGATAAAACACCATCAGCATACCCCCATTCATGGGCCAGCTCAGTTCCCTCTTCATCTAAGGAGCCCCACACCAATTCCCTCCACACTCCCCTGCTTCCCACACTCATCAACTTCTATCTCTGTAGCAGGTTGAATGGAGTCCCCCCAGAACTCATCCTCAGAATGGGACTTTAGAAATACATTCTTTGCAGATGCAATTAATTAAAGGTCTCAAGATGCCATCATCCTACATTTAGGTGTCTAAGTGGAAACACTTATTTTCTTGGATTCTAAGTCACTCCAGACAGTGACTGCAGCCACCAAATTAAAAGATGCTTGCTCCTTGGAAGGAAAGCTATGACAAACCTAAACAGCATATTAAAAAGCAGAGGCATCACTTTGCTGACAAAGGTCCATATAGTAAAAGCTATGGTTTTTCCAGTAATCATGTATGGATGTGAGAGTTGGGCTATAAAGAAAGCTGAGGGCCGAAGAATTGATGCTTTTGAACTGTGGTGTTGGAGAAGACTCTTGAGAGTCCCTTGAACTGCAAGGAGATCCAACCAGTCCATCCTAAGGGAGATCAGTCCTGGGTGTTCACTGGAAGGACTGATGCTGAAGCTGAAACTCCAATACTTTGGCCACCTGATGCGAAGAACCTACTCATTGGAAAAGACCCTGATGCTGGGAATGATTGAAGGTGGGAGGAGAAGGGGATGACATCACTGACTCAATGGACATGAGTTTGAGCAAACTCTGGGAGATAGTGAAGGACAGGGAAGACTGGTGTGCTGCAGTCCATGAGGGTCGCAAAGAGTCAGACACAACTTGGCGACTGAATAATAACAAATGAGAAGAAAAGATGGCCGTATGAGGATGCAGGCAGAGCTTGGAATGATGCTGCCACAAGCCAAGGATGCCAAGGCTGGCCAGCCACCACCTCAGCTGGAAGCTGAAAGGCAGGATTCCTCTACAGGTTTCAGAGAAAGCACAGCCCTGCCAATACCTTGATTTTGAACTCCTGGCATCCACACCGGGAAAGGATAAATTTCTACCATAAAGCAACCACCCAGTTTGTGGATTTTTTTTTTTTACAGCAGCCCTAGGAAACTTTTACAGTCTTAAAAGACAATTATTTAGCTTCCTCCATCTCCCTCCCTTGTGAACTCCTGGAGCACACGGTCACTTCTTCTCATTGTCATGTCCCTCTCCTCTACCCTCAGGGCTTAGCTCCCCTCAGCAGGTTCCCAGAGAATATGGATGTTTGTTTTTTCTCCTATGTATGTATGTTTCTATGGCTTATAAAATTTTTATGAAAAATTTTTATAATCATAAAAATGTAATTTAATATCATGAGGTTGGAAATCTAACACATTATAGGTTTGCTATGAGGACTAATAAATAAGTCAGAATAGATAAATTACAATTCAGCCATTGTAAAGCATAAGCAAAATATACATTATTATTGTAATATGTCTTTTTCAGGTCAAGACAAATTGTTATCAGTGAGAGGAAAGCAGGCCAGTTTATAAGTGCTTTCAGTTCACAGTTACCAAGTCCCTGTTCTTGGCCTGCAGGGGAAAGATGCGCTTGCCTCCAGGACCTGGCCGGAGGTGATGGCAAACCAAGTCTTGGACTGCCCTGAAGTCTGATCAACGCACTTTTTCTTTGGTCAGATGTTGTTTTAAAAGACAGCTGGAACACTACAGGTGGGCATCCTTCTCCCAACAGACGGTTACAAGCAGGGAATAAATGCTTATTTATCATGTATTAATTAAAGTTCCCAGGAAGAAACAGAGAGTTAGGATGCTAAGAAGTCCTGCAAGAATCCAAACTCCAAGGAGGTGCCAACGCACCTGGGGAGATGGGCAGTCCTGGATGCTGGTGAGGAGGTCACAGTGTAACAGCCCACTGTGCAAGGCTCGTGGGGCACAAAGTGGTGTAGCCCAGGTCCCCCGTGCGGCAGAGTGCAGCCTCAGCCCTGAGCACGCCAGTGTGCACACCTGCACCCCTGAGCACAGCAGGCAGGCTGGGCGCTTCCCTGGAATTTGGTGGAAGTTATGGGAGTGGGGGCAAGGTTCATTTTGCAGAAACACTCAGAGCTCAGCTGTGGCCTTGCACAGCCACGGGTTTGCTGCTACCACTGACCGTCTTCCAGAGCCAACCTCCATCAGCCTCGCTTCTCTCAACTTTGACATTTTCATCTATTAGAAGGAGGGTAACGGATGATCCCTCCTTGCTGTGAACATGAGGTGATCTGCCCGCTCTGGAGGTGTTGGGGAAAGCCCCTGACAAATCCCCTGAAAGAGATTGTAGGGAGGGGGAGCCAGTCACCTCACCTACAGAGGAGAGGGTCAGCACCCCGGTGAGGGTGACTGAGGAGTGTGGGAATGAGAAAAGGGGTGGCTCAGGGGCTGGGGGGCAGGCTGTCTTCCACTCCTTCTTTCCCGATGGCAAAGAGAAAGGGACAACCTGGAGCAGTCACCTTGGGCACCCGCTGAAGCTCATTGGTGTAGGTTCAGCCAGTCCCAGACTCCTCTTTGAGAAATTACATGTTAGGTGAAAACCACTTTTATATATTAAAAAAACCAGGGCTGGGGGGGAGACTGTTCTAGAATAAAAGAGACATAATAACCAATAATAATATATGAACCTTGATTGAATCCTAGTTTTTGATTATTTTTTAATTGGACTACCATTGATTTATAATATTGTGTTTGTTTTAGGTGTACAAACTGATTCAGTTACACATATATAGGTTTATCTATCTATTCTTTTTCATATTTACTTCTATTATAGGCTTTTTCATGATATTGAATATAGTTCCCTATGCTATATTGTAAATCTGTATTTATTTCTTTTATATACAGTGGTATATGTTAAACCCATATCCCTAATTTATCCCCTCACCTTTCCCTTTTAGTAACCATAAATTCATCTTCTATGTCTGTGAGTCTGTTTCTGTTTTGTAAATAAGTTCATTTGTAATATTTTTTAGATTCTATGTATAAGCAATATTGTATAATATTTGTCTTTCTCTGTCTGACTTACTTCATTTAATATGATAACCTCTGGAATCCTAGTTTTTAACCATAAGCTAGCCTTTGGGGACAATGAGGGAAATGTGAAAATGCACTGGGTCTGAGATGATATCAGGGAATTAGTAAGTGGCCAGGTGACTTGCTTTTCTTAAGCATGATAATTATGTTGCAGTTACAGAGCATCTTGTTTCTTAGGACATGGATGCTGAGATATTCAGGGATGAAATTTCACAATGTCTATCAGTTCAGTTCAGTTCAATTACTCAGTCACGTCCAACTCTTTGCGACCCCATGGACTGCAGTATGCCGGGCTTCTCTGTCCATTACCAACTCCCAGAGCCTACTCAAGCTCATGTCCATAGAGTTGGTGATGCCATCCAACCATCTCATCCTCTGTCATCCCCTTCTCCTCTTGCCTTCAATCTTTCCCAGCATCAGGGTCTTTTCCAATGAGTAGGTTCTTCTCATCAGGCGGCCAAAGTATTGGGAGTTTCAGCTTCAGCATCAGTCCTTCCAATGAACACCCAGGACTGATCTCCCTTAGGATGGACTGTTGGATCTCCTTGCAGTCCAAGGGAGTCTCTAGAGTCTTCTCCAACACCACAGTTCAAAAGCATCAATTCTTCAGCCCTCAGCTTTCTTTATAGTCCAACTCTCACATCCATACATGATCACTGGAAAAACCATAGCCTTGACTAGACAAACGTTTGTTGGCAAAGTAATGTCTCTGCTTTTGAATATGCTGTCTATGTTGGTTATAACTTTCCTTCCAAGGAGAAAGCGTCTTTTAATTTCATGGCTTCAGTCACCATCTGCAGTGATTTTGGAGCCCAAGAAAATAAAGTCTCTCACTGTTTCCATTGTTTTCCCATCTATTTGCCATGAAGTGATGGGACTGAATGCCATGATCTTAGTTTTCTGAATGTTGAGTTTTAAACCAACTTAACTCTCCTCTTTCACTTTCATCAAGAGGCTGTTTAGCTCCTCTTTGTTTTCTACCGTAAGGGGGGTGTCATCTGCATATCTGAGGTTATTGATATTTCTCCCAGTGATCTTGATTCCAGTTTGTACTTCATCCAGCCTGGCATTTCACATGATGTACTCTGAATATAAGTTAAATAAGAAGGTGACAGTATACAGCCTTGACGTACTCTTTTCCCAATTTGGAACCAGTCTGTTATTCCATGTCCGGTTCTAACTGTTTCTTCTTGACCTGCATACAAATTTCTCAGGAGGCAGATCAGTTGTCTATAACTTTCATCAAATTGGTTCAGTCAAAGAAAACTCCCTTTCCATTTTCCCTTATGTTTGAATGTTTTATATTGAAAGTTAGAAAGGGGAAAAGGGAGGGAAGGAAGAAGGGAACCCACAGGAAATTCAACCCAGAAGTGCCCCTTGGCTACCAACAGAATCACAAGTGCTACCCGTCAGAAAGCACCTTGGTCTGAGTACCTGATTCTCCTCAGACTAAGATAAACAACCTGAGTTCATACTCAAAGATCATCAAAGACATAAGAAAGCAAACTACTGAGAGTGATGGTCAACAGAAAACAAACAACCATGGATTTAGACTCTCAAAGACCTGAGATAGTGTAATGATCATATACAGAGTATCAACTAATGATGAATATATTTCCTAAGGAATTAAAGGTGTAGTTACAGAAATGAGTGAGCAACAGACTATAATAAACAGTGTCTTAAAAGCAGCCAGAAAGGAAGGATCTGCTACTTACTAAAGAACAACAGGTGGCCTGAGAACAGACTTTTCAGACAGCAACAAAGAGCTCTCAAAACAGAAGAATTACAATTTTTAAGGACTGAGTAAAAATACCTCTCAACTGGGAATGGTGTAATTTGCAGAATAAACTTTCCTGAATGGAGACGAAATATATTTTCAGAAAATCAAAGATCAAGAGAATTGCACCAATATAAGGACAATAATGAAATTTCTAAAAGAGTGCTCCAGGAGGAAAAGAAAATGAACCCAGAAAAATGATCTGAACTGTGTGGGGAGTAGAAAGACAAATATTGGGCATACGAACAAAATTGAGTAATTTCTTGATTATAAGAGTTAATAGGTAACAACACCCAAAGATGAAAAATCAAGAAAAAATAAACAAATGGAAACACTGGGCAAAGGACAACTGGTTAATGAGGCTAACACCAGGCAGGATAAGCTTTATACAGAAAATGTTCCTGCGGACAGAGAAGATCACAGCATAATGACAATAGCTCCACAGGAAGACACAGTTGTGGTCAGCTCAGCCTGCTATAAACACCACAATAGCAGACATTTCTTTTCACACAGCTCTGAAAGCTGAAAGTCCAAGGTCAAGGTACCAGCATGGTAAAGTTCTAGTGAGAACCCCCTTCCAGGTTGCAAACAGCTGACTTCTCTTCTACTTCGATGGTGGGAGTAGGTCAAACTGGCTCTGTGGGGCCTATTATTATTATTATTGGCCTTGCAACTTGCAGGATCTCAGTTCCCCAACCAGGGATTGAACCCCAAGCCATGGCAGTGAAAGCCCAGAGTCCTAACCATGAGGCTACCAGGGAACTCCCTGAACCTCTTCTTGCTGCTAAGTTGCTTCAGTTGTGTCTGACTCTGTGCGACCCCACAGACGGCAGCCCACCAGGCTCCCCTGTCCCTGGGACTCTCCAGGCAAGAACACTGGAGTGGGTTGCCATTTCCCTCTCCAATGCATGAAAGTGAAAAGTGAAAGTGAAGTCGCTCAGTCGTGTCCAACTCTTCGCGACCCCTTGGACTGCAGCCCACCAGGCTCCTCCAACCATGGGATTCTCCAGAAGGGCACTAATCCCATTCATGGGGGCTCAACACTTATGACCTAACTACCTCCCAAATGATCTACCTTCTAATGCGATTGCATTAGAGATTGGATTTCAACATATGAATTTGGGGGAAGGAGATAAATATTCAATCCATACATTATAATAATTCTGAATTTGCATGAAAAAAGTCAACTCCAAATATATAAATTAAGAATTGGCTTGGGACTTCCCCAGTGGCCCAATGCAGGAAGCATGGGTTCAGTCTCTGGTCAGAGAAGTAAAATCCCACATGCCTCAAGATACGGCCAAAAAAAAAAAGGGAAATTGGTAGAACTAAGAGAAATTGACAAGTATATTATCAGAGTAGTTGATATCAATCCTCCTTTTTCAATTATCAATAATTTAAGCTGACAAAAAATGATTAAAGGTAAATTAGGTTTGAACATTATTAAACTTGATTTATTCAATAATACACTCTTCTAGGTACATATGCAACATTTACAAAAGTTAAACACTAGGTCACAAAGTAAATCTCAAAAATCTGAGTCAAAGACTCAGATATTTACAAACCAGTCATCCAGCCACAACAAAAGTAAAACATGTGTAAACATAAAATGATTACTAAATGTTCCTGTATGTCAAAATAACTCATGACTCAAAGTGAAATAATACCAGAAAAATTCAAAGTACTTAAAACTGAGCAATAAAAGATACTGCATACCAAACCTTGAGATACAATGAACACAATATTTAATGGGACGTTTATAGCCTCAAAGACTTTAATAAGAAAGAAGAGAGGCTAAAAATAAAAAACTAAGAACCCAACCTAAGAGGCTATATAAAGAACTATAGAATATCATGTGAAATATAAATTTAAATTTATATTAAATTCTAAATTAAATTAAATTCTAAAATTAAATAGAAAACAAATATTCAATCTTCAAAATCAACAAAGCCAAATAAGTTCTTTAAAATGACCAAGAAAATTGGCAGTTCTTTGTAGAAGTTGATTGGTTTAAAGGAGGGAAAGTATAAGAAAATATTAGGGGGACTTCCGTGGTGGTCCAGTGGTGTGGATGCAATGGTAGGCCTTGCATTGCAGGGGGTACCAGCTCAATCCTTGGTCCAGGAAGATCCCACAGGCAGCAGAGGAACTAATGCCGTGTGCCAGTTCCTGAAGCCCTTGTGCCTAGAGCCCGTGCTTCACAACACGAGAAGCCGCCACAGTGAGAACTCATCACACAACTGGGGAGTGGCCCCTGCTTGCTGCAACTAGAGAAAGCCCAAGGGCAGCAGCAAAGACCCAGGGCAGCCAAAAATAACTGAAATAAATAAATAGAAATCATAAGGAAAAAAAGAAAATATTATGAATATGAAAGAGGACTTAATTACTGAAACTACAGTTTAAAGAAATTAAGATGATGCCATTTACAAATCTGTGGCAACATATTTGAGAACGTATATAATCTGAATCCTGCAAAAAATATAACTTATGAATAACATCTTGAGGAAATGAAACATTTCAGTAGTGGTATAATCATTAAAAGAACTGAGTCAGTAGTTAATAGCAAGCCTGGGAGATTTTAGTGATCAGTTCTGCCAAACTTTTGAGGAATCCATCGCTCCAGAATCAGAGACAATTCCCGAGAATAGAAAAAGAGGGTACACTCCACTTTGTTTTATGAACTACTAGGCCTTGTTAGCTGAGAAGGCAATGGCACCCCACTTCAGTACTCTTGCCTAGAAAATCCCATGGACAGAGGAGCCTGGTAGGCTGCAGTCCATGGGGTCGCTAAGAGTCAGACACGACTGAGTGACTTCACTTTGACTTTTCACTTTCATGCATTGAAGAAGGAAATGGCAACCCACTCCAGTGTTCTTGCCTGGAGAATCCCAGGGACCGGGGAGCCTGGGTGGGCTGCCGTCTATGGGGTCGCACAGAGTCGGACTCAACTGAAGCGACTTAGCAGCAGCAGCAGCAGCAGCAGGCCTTGTTAGCATTAGAAAAAAAATCTATAAATATCATTCTCCAAATTAATAGATTAATAAGGGAGAAACCATACCATCATCTCAACTGATGCCACAAAAGCATTTGATAAAATCCTTCACACATTCTTCATCAGTCTAATTGAATAAAAATGGAAGCAGACTTCTTAATAAAAATCTTCAAAAACATTATCCTTTGTGATGAAATCTTAGAATCATTTTCTTTAAAAATCAAGAATAAGACAAAGACTCCCATTCTCATAATTTATATGCACTATTTATTTGAGATCATGGCGAAGTATAATAAATAGTATTAAATCAATGTAAATGGTATTAAAGAGTTTCTAAAGATCTAAAAGCTTTAAGCATTGGAAAATCATAAGGAACCAAGCTATTATTATTTAAATATTATGTGATATTCTATTGGATTGGCCAAAAAGTTTGTTTAAGTTTTTCCGTAAGATGCAATGGAAAAACATGAACAAGCTTTTTGGTCAAACAAATACATCAAAAATTCAGGAAAATCCATACCTAAATCATCAGAAATGATATGTGTTTAACAATATAATTGGCTAGAAGATCAGCAGCAAAATTTAAGAATGTATTTATATCTCTGAAACAGGAACAGAGTTTTCCAAATGATCCCATTTATAATGATAGTCAAAACTGTAAGGTACTTAAGAATACATGTAACAAAAGAGGTGCAAGTCCTATAGAGATAAAATTATGAAACTTTAGGAAGGCACACACATATTTTAAAAGCCTATTTCACAAGATCAGGAAAAAGCTGAACTATAGAGACATTCAAGTTATCTGTCATTCAGACAGAACCCCCTCACTGCTAGCTCACTGTTTTTTCCTATGAAAGTAAGAGAGAAACTTAAACTATTTTTGTATGTGTGTGTGTGTGTGTTTTGCTGAACTATGTAGTCGAGAATATTACCCCAAATCCCATGCTGTGAACCGTGCTCTCGCAGTCTTTGCAACTCCAAAGACTGGACTGGACTGCAGCCTGGGCTTCCCAGGTAAAGAACCTGACTGCCAATGCAAGAGCTGGTAAAAGATGTGGGTTCAATTCCTGGCTTCGGACGATCCCCTGGAGGAGGACACGGCAACCCACTCCAGTATTCTTGCCTGGAAAATTCTGTGGACAGAGGAGCCTGGAAGGCTGCACTCCATAGGGACACACAAAGTCAGACACGGCTGAAGCAACTTAGCATGAAGCATGCACGGACTGCAGTCCACCAGACTCCTCTGTCCATGGAATTCTCCAGGCAAGAGTGGGCTGCCATTTCCTCCTCCAGGGGATCTTCCCCCTCCAGGTATTGAACCCGCATCACCTGCATTGTCAGGTGGACTCTGCCACCGAGCCACCAGTGGTTCTCAAATTTGAGTCTGCATCAGCATCCCCTGGAGGATTGCCCTCCCCTCTCCCAGCTTCCAGTTTCGTAGGTATGGGCTGGGGCCAAAGGATGTGCATTTTAAACAATTTCCCAGGTGATGTGAGGCCGCTGGTCCAGGGACCCTACTGTATTTATTATGAAGTACTACCAATAAATATTTCTTTCTGCCTAAAGAGCCTGTGTTGGTCTATTTTCTCAATCAGTTTATAAGATAAAAGCACCAAAATCTGATTGAAAACTTGGGGAAATGCTTTTACATTATTAAAATTTGCATTTCCCATTATCTGAACAGGAATAGAAATTAACAGTTTTATTTGACAGACATAATGTGTTCTATATATAACTACATAATTATAGAAGCAGTGACTCTTCCCATTAAACTGTCAAGGTGGTCGCTGTGCTGTCTCTCACTCAGAGTGGGTCAGCAGGCAAAGCAAAGGGGGAAGGCTCTACCACTCCCACCCACCAAGGGGAGGAAACCACCACGGGACCAGAACTGTAATTTACATCGCTAAACCCAGCACAGCAGGATTTGAAAGCTAAAGGAAGAATTTTCACATTCACCTAAATGTTTTTCCATCACTTTAAAGATTAATGTTGATGACTTCAGTGAGTTTTATTCTGACTAGATCCAGACTGAGTAGTTTCAGTGGGGAAGCACTAGAAACTCCCCCACAGTTTCTAGTTCATATATTCACACAAACAAAAATAGAAAGCTCTCAGTGCATCTAGAGACCTAAAATTATTAATGAGACAATGGGCTTTCATGAACTCATGCTGAATGGAAAAAGTGAAAGTCAACATTATGCATTCATATGATTCCAAGCAGGTTAAAATGTTCAATGTACAGAAGACACAGCTTCCTAAATATATTTTCCTATTTTCTACAATGATTATAAATAATCAGTTCAGTTCAGTCGTTCAGTCTTGTCCAACTCTTTGTAACCCCATGGACTACAGCATGCCAGGCTTCCTTGTCCATCATCAACTCCTGGAGCTTGCTCAAATTCATGTTCATTGTATCAGTGATGCCATCCAACCATCTCATCCTCTGTCCCTGCATGAGTCAGCTCTTCACATCAGGTGGCCAAAGTATTGGAGTTTCAGCTTCAGCATCAGTCCTTCCAATGAATATTCAGGACTGATTTCCTTTAGGATGGACTGGTTGGATCTCCTTGCAGTCCCAGGGACTCTCAAAGAGTCTTCTCCAACACCACAGTTCAAAAGCATCAATTCTTCAGCCCTCAGCTTTCTTTATAGTCCAACTCTCACATCCATATATGACTACTAGAAAAACCAAAGCTTTGTTGGCAAAGTAACGTCTCTGCTTTTTAATAAGCTGTCTGAAAGTGAAAGTGCAATAGCTCAGTTGTGTCCGACTCTTTGCAACCCCATAGACTGTAGCCTATAGGCTTTTCTGTCCATGGGATTTCCCAGGCTAGAGTACTGGAGTGGGTTGCCATTTTCTTCTCCAGGGGATCTTCCCAACCCAGGGATTGAATCTGAGTCTCCCGCATTGCAGGCAGATGCTTTACCCTCTGAACCACCAGGAAAGTCAATAAGCTGTCTAGGTTGGTCATAACTTTTCTTCCAAGGAGCAAGCGTTTTTTTAATTTAATGGCTGCAGTCACCATCTGCAGTGCTTTTGGAGCCACAAAAATACAAAATCTATCACTATTTCCACTGTTTCCCCATCTATTTGCCATGACATGATGAGACCAGATGCCATGATCTTAGTTTTCTGAATGTTGAGTTTTAAGCCAGTTTTTCACTCTCCTCTTTCACTTTAATAAAGAGGATTTTAGTTCTTCTTCACTTTCTGCCGTAAGGCTGGTGTCATCTGTGTATCTGAGGTTATTGATAATTCTCCCGGGAATCTTGATTCCAGCTTGTGCTTCATCCGGTTCAGCGTTTCTCGTGTATTCTGCATGTAAGTTAAACAAGCAGGGTGACAATGTACAGCCTTGATGTACTCCTTTCCCAATTTGAAACTAGTCTGTTGTTCCATGTGCAGTTCTAACTGTTGCTTCTTGACCTGCATACAGATTTCTCAGGAGGCAGGTCAGGTGGTCTGGTATGCCCATCTCTTTCAGAATTTCCCACAGTTTGTTGTGATCCACACAGTCAAAGGTTTTGAGATAGTCAATAAAACAGAAGTAGATGTTTTTCTGGAACTCTCTTGCTTTTTCGATGATCCAACAGATGTTGGCAATTTGATCTCTGGTCCCTATAAATAATGTTGTTGTTGTTTAGTGGCTAAGTCGTGTCTGACCTTCTGTCCATGTGATTTCCCAGGCAAGAATACTGGAGTGGGTTGCCATTTCCTTCTCCAGGGGATCTTCCAATCCCAGGAAACAAACCCAGGACTCCTGCACTGCAGGCAGATTCTTTACTGATTGAGCTATGAGGGATGCCTCTATAAATAATAGGGATTAGTATTTAGAGCCCTCACTGTGTGCCAGGCCCTGCTGTAAAGATACACTTTATGTATCTTGACTCCTGCAGTCCAATCCTGGACATGGGGACAGGTGGGGACACTGATGCGCAGAGCTGCAGGTGGCTTGCCCATGCAATCCCACAGCAGTAATCTGGGACTCCATCAGGTAGCTCTCACTCCTGTACTGAGTTACTGCTGTTATTACTTTAGTTCTATAGTAAGTTTTTTTTGATTGAAATATAAGCTCTCCAACTTTGAAAGTTTATTCTTCTTTTTCAAGATTGGTTGAATATTTGGGACCTTTGCATTTCCATGTAGGTTTCTGAATAAGTTTGTTGCTTTGGTGGGGAATGGGGAAGGCCTTTGAAGTTTATGAGGGATAGCATTGAATCTGCAGATATTAATAATCTAGGGAGTATTGCTATCTAAATAGTATGACTTCAAATCCATGAATATGGGATATCTCTTCATTTATCCATTTATTTAAACTGGTTTGTACACTGATCTTGCTACAAACTGGTTCAATTTATTAGCTCTGCTGATTTATTTTGTAAATTTCTTCCTTGTGATTGTCTTTTACAAGATCATGTCATCTTCAAATACAGTTTCACTTCTTCCTTTCCAATCTGGGTGCCTTTTATTTCTTTTTCTTTTCTTTCTTTCTCTTGCTCTCTCTCTTTTTTTTTTTTTTTGGCCTAATTGTCCTGGCTAGAACCTGAAGTACAGTGTTGAATAGAGGGTATGAGAGCAGACATCCTTGCTTTATTCCTGATATTAAAAAAAAACATTCAACTTTTCACCATTAAGTATAATGCTAGCTATGAGTTTTACACAGATACCTTTAACATATTGAGGAAGTTTCCTTCTAGTTTTGATTTGTTGAGTGTTTTTATTATGAAAGGGTGTTGGATTTTGTCAAATGCTTTTCCTGTGTCCTTTGAAATGATTATTTTCTCCTTTTTCCTATTAATGCTGTGTATTTGTTTTTTTACTATTTATTTGACTGCACCGGGTCTATTTGCAGCACGTGGAATTGTTAATCTTCTTTGTGATATGCAGCATTTTTGGTTGCAGCCTGGGAATTCTTAGTTGCAGTGTGTGGGATCTATTTCCCTAACCAGAGACTGAATCCAGGTCCCCTGTATTGGGATCATGGAATTTTAGCCACTGGTAATGTTATGTATTCTTTATTAGTGTCCTTGAGCTGCCATAACAAAGTACACAGGCCAGGCAGCATAAACAGCAGACATCCATTCTCTCACAGTTATGGAAGCTGTAAGTCCAAGATTAAGGTGTCAGGAGGGTCTTTTCCAAGCCTCTCTCCAGTTGCTGGTGGTTCCTTGGCTTGTGGCAGAATAATTCAGTCTTCACATGGCACTCTTATATGTGTGTGTGTCCATGTCAAAATTTTCCCTTTTAATATGGAGACCAGTCATATTGGATTAAGCGTCTACCCTATTCCAGGATGACATCATCTTAACTAGCTACATCGTCAATGATGTAGCTGTTTCCAAATAAAGTCATATTATGAGGTTCTAAGGATTAAGACTTCAGTGTGTAAATTTTGGGGAGACACGATTCAGCTGAAATACAATAACATGTATAGATGTTAAGAATACGGATTAAATTTTACTTATTCATAAACCCGCAGATGTACCATTCAAATCAAGATATTAAATATTTCCAGCACCCCAACAGGGTCCCTTCACCCCCACTCAGGTAATAATTTCCCTAAAAGCAATGACTAATTTAGCAAGACTCTATTTTGAAACCAAAGATCTGTTTTGATTTTCCAACATCCGTTTGAAACTACATTATTTCAGCAGAACGCTGATATCCTCCCCTCTCTGGGTTCTGACCTTTTCCAAGGAAAAGGTCCCGTCTAAGCCTGTTGGTTCTGTGGCGAAAACCAGAGGAGACACCTGCTAACAGCTTCAGATCAATCGGGGTCAATCCTGTCTGGATTCACTCCTGGCACCGATGCACAGCTCAGTCGTCACCGTTCATCTGGTGAGTGTCTGGGTTAATAAAGGAGCCAGGTTAACTCATTCTGTCTTCCAGGACTAATGTCTCTGTTAGATTCCCCTGCACATCCCAGACCAGCTCCTCGCTGTAAAATGACAGAGGTGGCAGGTACTTCCCGCACCGCCCACGGCCGGCTTCTGAGTGGCCAGATAATGATGTGAGAGAACTCCTCCCATTTGTCCTGAAGGCTCACATACTGCACTTGCACTGCCTCTTCAGTCACTTTTCCCCAGTGGTCTGTTCATCCTTATGTTTGTCTTACAGACTCTCAGAGCCGAACCACCGGAAACACAGAGCAAAATTCAGCAACTGCAGTGACGGTTTATTCTCAGTCTCCTCTCATAGAAGCCTGTGGCCTGCAATATGCCCACCAGGGCCTCTCTAAAGACCCTTCCTCTGCTTACTGAACAAACACTGCAAGCTCAGTCTGTGAAAAACTGAAATCTCCTCCCCCTGGTTTCTCCTTAAAATCAAACTGGTTTGCCCTTGTTAGTTTTTTCTCTTGTCATTATTTCTCTTGTTTTGTTTTGATCTTTGGTTTATTTTTGTTTAATAAATCACTGTTTCATCTACTCATCATCCAAGAAAAACTCCTGGGGATTATGCTAAATGCTTCTATTTTCCTGTCTCCAATCACATGCCTATCTCTCGGACATGTGAGTACCTCTGCATCTCTTTCTCCCCATCCCTGCTGTTTGAGAGGCACCAGCCTTTCAGCTGTTTTCCCACCACGGTGGTTTCTCCGCTCTCTTACCCACCCCCACCTGCCCACTGTCATTAAGCTGAATTCTCTAAAGGGAAATACGGGTGTGTCTCTTTGTGCTAACACTGTCCAGAGCCTCCTTCTCACCTCTGGTTCAGATTGTAAAGGTCACACGTGCTCTGGGCTCCCCCTGCCTTTCTGTCTGACCTCCCAGCTGTCCCCATACCCCAGGCCCCAACCAACTTGAGGGGCTTGTAGTTTCTGGAAATCACCTGGCTCACCATGGCCTCCAAGCCCATTTTGCCTCACTGCCCTTGCCCATCTTCTCTACCTGGGAATCCTCGCTCAGCCCTCCTGCTTCATCTCTCAACTTCCACCTTTGGAGTCCTAGCCCCACGACTCTCCTCCCCCTGCTAGAGTGAGCCCTGTCCTCTGCACCCCAACTTCAGGCCACAAAACTCTGCTCCCAGATTAGTTATAAGTTCAGCAGTCAAGAGTACCACTTGAGTTCAAGACCCTCTTTCAACACTTCTAGCCGAATAACCTTGAACAAGTTGGTTGACCTCTCTGGGCCTTGACTTTCATCTGTATAATGGGAGTCATAATAGCATAACTCCAAGGCCATTGCAAGGAAGGATATTTTAATATTGCTACCCAGGAAATGGTCAGTGCTCAATAAATATTGCTCGTTAATATTGCCTTCTCCCTTTTTTCCATTAAACTGTTCCCAGAATAGAATAATATCTGAATTCATGAGGTTGAATTCATGAGCTTCCTGAGAGGGAGAACCATTGTTGACCATCCTCCTCCAGGCTCAGGTGAGGCTCAATGCCCCCAAACAGGACAGAAGAAATCATGGCAGAGATCTTCACCGTGTTTATTCCATCACTCCCCTGGTGGCTCCGATGGTAAAGAATCTGCCTGCAATGCAGGAGACCTGGTTTGATCCCTTGGTTAGGAAGATCCCCTGGAGGAGGCATGGCAACCCACTGCAGTATTCTTATCTGGAGAATCTCCGTGGACAGAGGAGCCTGGTGGGCTACAGTCCATGGGGTTGCAAAGAGTTGGACAGGACTCAGCAACTGACACTTTCACTTTCCCCTGGTATGGAGGAGGAGGCGCCCCCTAGTTTGCATCATGTGTGTTGCAGATTCTAATGAAATACAGCACTTCATTCACTTCTCCCCAGGACATTGCCTCAGAGATGATCAACCAGTCACCCTTGTTTACTGAATGACTTGGTTGATTCCATGGGCTCTCAGGCCCATGGTTGCATCAAGGAATCAGGTAGAATCATCTGGAGTTCAGGAATTGCTGCTTTGAGCTGAAACTATGTGAATTCCAGTGGTGATAATTGACTGAACCTCTTGGTTAGAACCTAGATGCCAGTTCTGTTCATGGCCTAGGAAGCCAGGCTGACCTGCTGAGCCCCAGACACTGACTGGATTTGATTGGGACCCTTCACAGCTCT
Organism: Bison bison bison; assembly: GCF_000754665.1. Lineage (NCBI taxonomy): Eukaryota > Metazoa > Chordata > Mammalia > Artiodactyla > Bovidae > Bison > Bison bison. The sequence continues at coordinate 3,988,349 of NW_011495058.1, forward strand.
TCTCCCTCAGCTGGAAAATGGGGAAATAGTTAAACCAGCCTCACCAAGGCTTTGTAAATATCACATAAATATAAAGAATGAAATTAAATGAAATGTAAATATCACATAAATATAGAGAATGAAATTCTTATTCATAATAAAGGGAAAACCACAGACAGCACAAAATGTGGTCCTGAGCAAGTCTGCTCATGAAATGTTCTCTAAAGGTTACAATGAAGAGGGGGTTTGTCCTGACAGCTGGCCCCAAATATCCTGGGGAGGGCTGTTGAGGTTTCCAAGAATCCAAGAAGAGCAGCCTCATGGAGCCCAGACTCCTCATGACTAGAGTCCTGGCAGGCCCCCACAGTCTGCCTTCCCTGGGTGGCAGTAGCTCAGCCAAGCAATTTTTGAGAAAGATGTAAAAGCAATCCAGTGGAGGGAAGAGAGTGCTTTCAACAAACACTACTGAAGTGTTTGTACATCCATAGACAGGAAAATGAACCGTAGCTTCAATTTCACACCTCACACCTTATAAAAATTAATTCAACAAAGATCACAGACCTGCACATAAAAGGTAAAACTATAGCACTTCTAGAAGAAAGCAGAGTAGAAAATTCCCAGGATCTAGAGTGTGTTACAAAGCTTTTAGAGTTGACATCAAAACAGAATTCATAACAGAAAACAAATGATAAATTGAACTTAAAATTTAAAATCTTAGCTCTCTCTGCAAAAGATGCCATCAAAAGGATTTAAAAAACAAGCTACAAACTGGGGGGGTGGGGAGTTTTTGCAACTGCATAGCTGGCAAACACTAATATCTGGAATATATAAAGAACTCCCAAGACTCAACAGCAAAAAAACAAGTATTTCAATCTGAAAATGGGCAAAGATTAAGATACACAAATTGTGGAAGGGGATATTCAAGGGACAAATAAGCACATGGGAAGATGTTTAATATCTGTGGCCATTAGAATAAAGGCAAATAAAAAACACTCCTCATCTATTAAATATTAGTATAGCTAAAATAGACATAAAATTGGGTACTCATGTTGGCAGGCATGCAGAAAAGTTGGCTTTATCATGGTGCTGATGCAAATTTAAAACGTATAGCCACTCTGAAAAATAGTATAATGGTTTCTCAAAGAACTAAACATACACTGATAATACACAGCCCAACAATCTCACTCCTGGCTGTTTATCCCAGAGAAATGAAAGCTTACGCCTGCACAAAAACCTGTACGCGAATATCAGCTTTGTTTGTAATAATAACTCAAAACTGAAACAACCAAAATGTCCTTTAGTGGACGAATGGTGAAGCAAACTAGTCTTCTCCCGCTGAGCCTCAGAGCTGGCCGTCCCAACATGTGCCACAGTGGCATATTTGAAAATGTTGAATTAAGTTGAGAAACAGCCTGTGAAAGAAAAAGATATAAAAACACTCTGACTTCCTTCCACTCTTTTCCTCTGAAATCAGGAAATACATCTCCCACATCTTCCCATACCGGGAGGACAGAAAGCATCTTTATCACCAGAGTTGGGGGATTCAAGACTAAGAAAGCTGTATAAACAAATCTTAATTCTTCATTAGTTTGCTATCTCAAGCATAAGCCCCTTCGTTTTGTTAAATCTTCACAGATTATTGTTTCTTTGTCTAAAAAATGATGCATAAATAGTCTGCTTTGGTCACTTCGGAGGTCCCACTTCTATGAAACCTCTATGAACACAAATTAATTCTTTTTCCTCTCCTTAACCTGTTCTGTGTCAATTTAATCATTAGACTAGCCAAAAGAACTCAAGAGGGGTTGGGGTGGAACCTCTCCCTTTCCAACCATCCAACCAGAGGAATATTACTCGGCAGAGAAAAGGAAAGAAGTGTTGATACACACAGTGATTTTCAAGATTTCAAGAACATTGTACCTAGTGAAAAAGGGTGGCTCCATACTGCATTGTTCAGTTATATAATCTATAATTATAGCATATGATTAAAACTCTTGAAATGACAAAATCATAGGGGTGGAGAAGAGACAGGGGGTTACCATGCAACAGGGATGGTCATGGGAGAACGAAGGCAGGGTGACTGTTGAGCAGATAGACCAGGGGATGCCCAGAGGAAGAACCAGGCCCTTGGACAGGCCTCAGTAATTAATAATCTTAAGGGAACAAAAGAAGGCAAGAACAAACAACTGCTAGGAGGAAGAAAAGTAATAATAGCAAAGATAACATATCAGTTGTAAGGATCTCCAGTTCTCTTTCAGTGGTAAAGATTAGCCTGAAGCTCAACTATCAGGTCAGCTAGAACCTAAGGGATGATGACGATGGCCTTTTCTGACCCTCGTGACTTCAGTCAACTAAGGCTGGGTCTCTGTCCACCACCCAAGCGCCATCATGAATATGCATGTACCCTTAGCTTAGAACTTCCCCAGTTTTGCTGTTGGGAGAGACACTGCTTTGGGAAACATCTCTGGTGTTCTCTTTACTCGCTACAAGTAATAAATCCTTCCTTTTCCTGATCTTTGGCTTGGTTGTGTCTTTTGGCTCCATACCTACCAAGAGGTGAACAGGCCTACAAAAGGGTAGCACAGGGAGGTCTTTGCCATAGTTCAGTAATTTGATTGCAGTGGTGTTTATAGGCATCAGCACATGTAACAAAAATGACATAGGACTATAACCACACACACAGTCTACCTGTGTCAACTTCCCGGTGTGGACAGTCTTCCACTGTTAGGCTACAACCAGGGAAACCAGCTGCAGGGAACAGGAGACCACTCTATTTTACAACTTCTTATCAGATTGTAATTATTTCAAAGTGATAAGTGTTTTAAAGGCCAAGCCTGCACACCTTTAAGAAAACTGAACTGCTGTTATAGGCAACACCTGGATGAATCTCAGAGGATTTTGAAGTCATAACTGAGAGGGCCTGCTGTCTGCTTTCATTCCTGTGAAGTTCAGCAGTGACCACACTAATGATGTTGCTTTCAATCAGCCAGCAGTTACTTCAGTTATGGAGGGACGGACTGGGAAAGAACGAGACAGACAGGACATATGAGGCCCTGAGAATGTTCTATGGCTCTTCGTTCAGAGGGTATCAGGGGATTCACAGGTTTAAAACAAATCAGCAAGCTGCAGACTTGAGAAAAGTGTGTATGTTTATTATATTTAAACAAAAAAGGGAGAAGCCTTGTCTAATCTTGTTTTATGAACTTGTAACTGCCAGAAGTGTCACTGGCAGAATGGCAATTTCCTCCGTTCTTGCCCTTCTCGGGGGAAAGAATTCAGTAGAGGGGCATAAAGCGGTTTAAATTAGCAAGACTTTTATTAAGCAGAAAGAAAGTCACACTCAAGAAAGGATGACAGCGGGCTGTTTGGAAACCAGAAGCAGCCCCGTGGTGGGGTTGGTTGTTTCGGAGAGGTGGCAAGTCCCCCCTGTGTCCTGTGTCACTTGACTGACAAGTTGATTGACAGCTTTAGGTCACATAACTTTTCTCCTAGGGCACAGGCACACATAAGCACCCAAGCAAAAGGAGGTGAGGGCAAAACCCACAATGCTAATTTAGTACGAATACAGTGTAATGAACCCTGGGTTACCTTGATTCACTTTTTAGATCTTGATGCACCTGTGCCAACCTATGGCTGGAAACCTAGCAGTGGTCCTTGACCACGAGAGCAAGGATCTCAGGTAATGCTCCAACCACCACTGTTCAAGTGGGAGAGGGAAAGCTGAACCATCTCAGATGTGGGAGCAGGCTGCAGGGCAGCTATGTCTGGCTAGCTTCCTAACAGAAGCAGCCTACCTGAGGGCAGGTTTACCAGGTGGAACTAGAAAAAGAACCCGCCTGCCAATCCAGGAGACATAAAAGATGTGAGTTCGATCCCTGGGTTGGGAAGAACCCCTGGAGGAGGGCATGGCAGCCCACTCCAGTATTCTTGCCTGGAGAATCCCATGGACAGAGGAGCCTGGTGGACTACAGTCCATGGGGTCGCAGAGTCAGACACAACTGAGCACGCATGCATACACCCTACCTGAGGGGAGCTCATTCTGACACTCACTCCGGGGTCTCCTCTACTTTAAGTTCTTAACCTCAAGCTGGGTACAGGGTAGAGGAATGACTTTCTTCCCTATTTTTTCTTAGAATGTCCTATGCTCCAGCCTGTATTTCTGTGTGAATCTCATTTACAACTATAGAGCAGACCCTGAACAACCCAAATTTGAACTGTACAGGTCCACTTAGAGTAAATATTGTAGTTCAACATGATCCAATCAGCAGTTGGTTGAATCCAAAGATGCAGAACAACTAATATGGAGGAAACCCGGACACAAAGGAACCATGACTAAGGAGGGTTCACTGTAAGTTACACTCAGATTTTTATTGTGCAGACGGTGGGTGCCCCTGACCCCCAAGTTGTTCTAGGATCCACTGTATTTGAATGGGAAGCATCATCATATTTGTCTAGAGCGGTGGATCTCAAATGTGGTTCCCAGGCCAGAAGCATCAGCATCATACAGGAACTTCCTAGACATGCAAATTCTGGGGCCCCACTTGCCCTGCTGAATCAGAAGCTGTTGCTGGGGCTCAGCAACACGCCCTCTGGGTCATTCTGTGTTGCATCTTGCTGTTTAGCTGCTAAGTCATGTCCGACTCTTTGCGACCTCACAGACTATAGCCCGCCAGGCTCCTTTGTCCATGGGATTTCCCAGGCAGGAATACTGGAATGGGTTGCCATTTCCTTCTCCAGGGGATCTTCCCAGCTCAGAGATCGAACCCTGCATTGCAGGTGGACTCTTTACCGCTGAGCCACCATGGTAGCCCATGATGCATCTGAGGAGCCCTAACCCAGAATTGCTGTTTCTTGGGATGCCCGGGGGTGCTGGGGAGGACCACTTAGCCCAGAATACACATCTCCTTTATCCAAGATCACTGTCTGGCCGCTGTGGTCTCTTCCTCCCTCCTCTCTCTACACCCAGTGGAGAAGGCCAGATTTCACTTCTGTCAGGTAATGCTCTGGAGTCCAACCAACTGCAGCCAGCCTAGGGACCAGGAAGAAGGTCTCGGAGGACAACTTTGGAGAAAAAGAAGGCAATTCTTGGAGAAGAAGCTGGGTTAGGCCTCCCCACATTTACTGCAATATGCTGGAAAACATGTTTGTAAACGTGTCTTGAAAACTCTATGACTCTCAAGTGCAATGTTTTCTCCTCATTAGAAATGATAGAATCAATTTTATTCACTGGCTTTCTATGATGCCTAATCTATTTTGAAAGGAGAAAGAAAATGATTTAATTTCCGGGGGTTTCAGTGTGAAGGGTAAATTAAATAATGACATGGAGCATGTCAGCTGCAGTTTTCCTTCACCCCACGCCCAGAAACCACATTTTCTTTCTCAGTCATTACAGATTACTTTAAATTACTTTGAAAAGAAAAATGCTGCCCTAACAACTATGAATGGCTTATATTGTAGCTCTCAACCTTTTAAAAGATGTTCTATTTTGCAAAAATTAAGTGGCATCAAACTCAGAATCTTGGGAAACGGAGCATGCAGACTCCTCCAATTAAACCTCCCTCCAGCATCTGCTGCAATATTTTGCCAATAAGCCCTTCCAGTCCAAATATAGTTCTGATGCTCGCAGCACTTTCTGGAGCAATTAAGTGTGTAGTTTTTAAAATCTCCACGTTGCCGTTGGCGCTCGTTTTCCCAAGGCCTCCAGATCCGTGACCACCTGCAGTCTAATTCTGGTCTCTCCTGCAAACTCAGCCTGTCCTGCCTCCCTGTTGCAAGTCCACGGAGAACAAAAGAATATGGTGGCCATTTTCTTTGCAACCAGGTCGGTGAAGCCCGCTGATCCACAGCATTCCCCGTCAGCTAATGAGGAGGGCATCTCTCCCTCACTCTGAGTCCCCGCCCTAACTATCCGCTGCCTCCCCTGGAGCACTGTCTGGAAGGTGACATACCCTGGTTAGCTCCCACCTGCCAAGGGCCCCTCATATCCCACCAATGGCATCTCTTTAGCCCGAAGGACCTCCCCAGGAGGTGTGATGATCGCCAGGCCCTGCTGCAGACTGGGTGGCCCCAGAGGCTGTCTCTGAGATGGGGGTCCATGTGCAGGAAGTTTGCTGGGTGTCCCCTCAGGATGAGCATCTGTGGGTGGGAGAGGCAGGCTGAGCAGCAGACACACAGAGCTCAGTCCCACCACGGGGAGCTCCGACCTGTCAGGCCCACAGGTGTCTCTGCTAGGAAAGGCAGCGGGTCCTCATACCCACCCCCCCGTCAATATGGGGGGCACCGCTATCACCCACAGGTGCTGAGGAGATGGATCAATGCCGTGAATTACCTGTCTGAGTGATCATGTGAGAGTGAAGAAGCAAGCGGGACACACCCCCAGCACAGACTCCCAGTGCAGCATCTCACACAGTTACAGCGAAGCTAGAGTTGTTTAGTTTCAGGTGTACAGCAGAGTGATTCAGTTACAGCTATATTTTTAAGATTCTCTTCCATTATAGGTTATTATACGATACTGAATAAATTTGTGCCATACAGTAAGTCTCTGTGATTTATATAGTAGTATGTATCTGATACGGAGAAGGCAATGGCACCCCACTCCAGTACTCTTGCCTGGAAAATCCCATGGACGGAGGAGCCTGGTAGGCTGCAGTCCATGGAGTTGCGAAGAGTCGGACACGACTGAGCGACTTCACTTTCACTCTTCACTTTCATGCATTGGAGAAGGAAATGGCAACCCACTCCAGTGTTCTTACCTGGAGAATCCCAGGGACGGGGGAGCCTGGTGGGCTGCTGTCTATGGGGTTGCACAGAGTCAGACACAACTGAAACGACTTAGCAGCAGCAGCAGCATGTATCTGATAATCGCATACTCCTATTTATCCCTCTTCTTTCCCCTTTAGTAACCATAAATTTGTTTTCTATGTCTTGTGAGTCTGTTTCTGACTTATAAGTAAATTCATTTGTGTTATTTTTTAGATTCCACATATAAATGAAAACATACAGTCTTTGTCTTTCTCTGACTTATTTCACTAGGCATGATATTCTCTAGGCCCAACCGTGTTACTGCAAATGGCAATATGTCCTTCTTTTTGTGGTTGAGTAGTATTCCACTGTATTCATCTGTTGATGGACACTTAGGTTGCTTCTAGGTATTGGCTATTGTAAATAGTCTGTCGCTCTCATTTCTTGTTCTACGGTCACTGCCTTATTCTGCATGGTCCCTGGCTATTGTCCAGACTGAGAAAATCCTCTCTGGATGCTGGCACTGCTTCCAGGCCCTCTTGTCCCCTCTTGCTATTAACATACCAGTGACCATGGACCACAACTCCATTAGACTTCTTTCTCAGAAAGATCCAATCATTTCCCACACCTGGTTGAGTGAGTCCAACCCTACCTGCTAGTCTGCTTTAAGGCTGTCAGTGCTCCAGGTCACCCTCCACCAACACATCCCTGAGCCCTGGGTGGTAGCCACATGGCCACGTGGAGTCCTCTTAAAGGTGGTTTACCCACTCCATGTTGAGCCCTGAAGACCATCCCTCCTTCCTGGTGCCTAAGATTGATTCCCCTTGCCTCTTCCCAAGAAATCACTCAGAGGCAACAAAACCAGGGTAAGAAATGGCAGTGGTGGCTCAGGCCTTGGAAAATTCTGCAATACTTCCTGACATAGCTTGAGCAGGAAAAAAGAAAGGCTGTTGAGGAAAACTGAGTAGAGTATTATTCAGAAATGAGAAGAAAGAAAGACTCTAGCATTGATACATGATTTTAAGAACTTACCTTTTATTACCTTGCAATGCTTATTCTACTTGTAGGTTAGGGAGTCTAAGAACAAATGTACAATATTCCTCACTCTGGCACAGGTTGGAGAGTGTTCCCCAGATTCGTGTCCACCCAGAACCTCAGAATAAGACTGTATTTGGAAATAGGGTCTTTGCAGCTATAATTCAGTTAAGGATCTAAAGATGAGATCATCCTGGATTTAGGGTGATGATCCGAGGATGAGTGTCCTGATAAGAAGAGGAGAGGACACGCAGGAATACACAGAGCAAAGGCCACGTGAAGGTGAAGACAGAGACTGGAGTGATGTGGCCACAAGCCCAGGAACACAGGAGCCATCAGTAGCTGGAAGAGGCAGGAAGAATTCTTTCCTGGAGCCTCTGGAGGGCACACAGGCCTGCCCATGCCTTGACTTCTCCAGTAAGTTTCTATCATTTTAAGCCACAAAATCTGTGGTCATTTTCTCTAGCAGCCTAAGAAACAAATAGCTCTGTATACTAAGAATTTTCTTAAAACAAGTTACTCATGTCCATATAGCATGATCACTGACTTGAAATCAGCTGATCCCAGGCCTGGATTTGACAGAATGCCTCACAAGACACAACACAGCCTCCATGCTGAACATCGTAGGCGTAAAGGAGGCCAAGCAGATATACAGAGGCCAGCACTCAAACAAGCGAGTGGTGAATGACCAGAGCACGAAGCCTCTAGGGCAGACGTCCAGGCTCCTCCAGTGCTTGGGGCTCAGCCAGTGCAAGGCATGTAGAAGCGGGTGTCGGCCACACTCTGAGTTCCTGGTGGACCTTGATTCTGACTGGCACCATGTTATGGGCAAAATTCATATGTTAAACCCTAACACCTCATATGATGGTTTAGGAAGCCAGAACTTTGGGAGGTGATTAGGGTTAGAAGTGGGCATGAGGGTGGGCCCTGTGATGGGATTAGTGTCCTTCTAAGAAGAGGAAGAGACACCAGAGCTCGCCGCTCGCTCTCTCTTTCTGTTGGGTGAGGACACAGTGAGCTTGCTGCTGTCTGCAAACCCTGGAATCCGGTTGGCCAGCACCTCAATCTTGGGTTTCCAGTGTGCAGAGATAAATGTCCGTGGTTTAAATCCCCAATCTGTAGTGTTTTGTTATGGCCACCAGAACTGACTAAGACACATCACATCCTCTTTGAGGTCACAGCCAAGTGGCTGCAACTCATGGGTCAGGCTGCCCCAAGGAGCCGTGTGACAGATAAGCCTTGTCCACGTGAGTCAGCACTCTGCCACGTTTATCTTACCTTCTACGTTATGGACAACAGAGGAAAGGAAATGGAAGCACCCCTGGTCTGGAGCAGTCGGCCTTCTTTATTTATACCATATACCTAACTCCCTGAAGTAATTTTTTTCTTTTGGGATTATTTTTAAAACTTGCCTAACTTGTTTGTATCTGCTGTAAAAATACTTAACAGAGAAATAACGTGAGATGATGGCTAGTATAGTTTATTACCCTTTGAAATATTAAGACTATGCAGGCTATAATATGTAGATTATGCAATTGCAATAGTTTTTATGACTGGATTCTCAATTAGTTTTGCTAGAGATTTTTATATAAATTGTTCTTTTGGTTTAAAATTTTCTTTAAAGGAAATTGTACATTCCTTATATTTTTATATATTCTTTTAGCAACGAATGGACTTTACCAAACTTGCCTACAAAGTTTGTCATAATGATTTTTTAAAAATCACTACTGAAAATATAATCATCCCTTCTCTATTCCTATCTACTTTTTATTTCTTATTTCCTCCCCCTTCCCCTAAGGTAAAAAAAAAAAAAGCACTCTGTCTTTTGAAGATGAAGGCCATTGGAATTGTGTTCCCTTTACCTGTGTCCATTCAAAATAAATAATACACAAATAAAATTAAATTCAATACCAATTTTTAATTTTAAAACATTTTATTGAACTAGTAATAGAAGAAACACACTGCTTGACATAATAAAGAATAATCTATTTCAAATGCTCATCTATCATTTTAATACTGCATGGTGACACAATGGAGACAGTCCTATTAGTATCTGGAATAAAATGAGAATATTTTGCTATCACCATAAATTTTGCATTTTTTCCTGGGCATTCTAACCAACGCAATATGAAAAGAGTTGGGGAGAAAGTACACAAGTACAAACATTGTAAAGGAAACACCAAAGTTTTTGCCAATGACATAAATATCTATTTAGAACATGTTTTCTTTGGTTTTATTTTGCTCTTTCCTAATATGAAAACTCAGATTACTGATTCAAGACCTTCTTCTCTCTTTTTTTTAAATATGAGCATTTAATGGTATAAATTTCCTTCCAAATTCTAGTTTAGCTGCATCCTAGAAATTCTGGTACAATTTCAATTTTGTTCAGTGTAAAACATTTTCCTATTTCCTTTGACTCATGTATGATTTTAAAATATGCTGCTTTATTGCCTAGTGTTTGGAGATGTTCCTCTTTTCTGTTTTCTGATTTCTACTTTAATTCTGTTATAAAGAGAAAATCTGTTTCATATTTTTCAGTTCCTTTTTATTTGTTAAGGTTTAATTATGACGCAGGAGATGGTTGATTGTGATGGATGGTCCATGCTCACTTGAAAAATTGTGTTCATATATTCTGTTGCGGTAGAGTGTTTTATTTAAGTCAATTAGATCCAGTTGGCTGATTGCACTGTTCAGTTGTTCTACATTCTCGCTGACTTTCTGTCTACATGTTTTATAAATTACAGAGATAGGAGTATTGAAATCTCTAATTGTAATCCTGGACCTATTCCTCCTCTCAGTTCTGTTGGCTTTTGATTTCTCTCTCTATTCTGAACAGGGCAAGTTTAATATTAATATTAAAAATTATTAGCTATAACAAGGGGTAGGAGTTTCATTTCATGTATTTTGAATCTTTGTTTTAGGTACACGGATATTTAGGATTTCTATGACTTCTTGGTAAACTGACTCTTTTTTTATCCTTAGGAAAACCATTCTTTTCCTGGGTAAGGTTTTTTGCTCTGAAGTCTACTTTGAAAAGAATGTAGCTATTTCATCTTTCCTACTCAGTGCCTGTAAGCTATATCCTTTTCCAGCCCTTCACTTTTAACCTAACTATATCATGATGTTTGAAGTAGGTTTCTTCTAGGTAGCATAGTGTTGGGTCCTATTTTGTATCCATTCTGACATCGCTTTTAACTGGTTTGCTTAGACCACTTACACGTGTTAAAATTGTCGCTACTTTTGGATTTAGTCTACGTCTTGATTACTTGTTTCCTGTTTGTTTCCTCTCCTTTTTATCCTTCTGCCCCCACCCCTTTTCTCCTTATGTTGATTATTTGAACATTTTTAGTAATCCATTTTAATGTTTCTGTTGGGGGTTTGACTATGTCTATCTTTTTACCTACTTGGTGTATTGACTGCTGTCTGGGTTACAGCACACACACTTTAACTTTTCCCAGTCCACTTAGAATTGGCGTTTTATCACTTCCAGGGCAATAGAGAATTTTTACCACCATAGAAAATCCTTTATCCTTCCCCTCTATACCACTTTCTATGAATTGCATTTATATAAATTGACAACCCTTTCAATCAATGTTATATATTTTGCTTTCAGTTGTCACAGAATTTAATGAATTCAAGAGAATTGTAGGTTACTACATTTGCCCAGATATTTCCCATTTCTGCTCCTCTCCTGTCATTCCTGATGTTCCATATCCATCTAGTAAAAACTCCCTTCCTGTCTGAGTAACTTTCTTTAGCAATTCTTTTGGGAGAAGTTGCCTGGCACTCAGGACTCTTCGTTTTCCATCATTTGAGAATATCTTTATTTTACTTTCCTTCCTAAAGTATATTCTCTGCCTGAACTTAGAACTATGGATTGATATTTCTTTTCTTTCAAAACTGTTTTTCCACTTTTTTGTATCTACCACAATCATTTCCATCATTTTTCTCTTATCGATAGGCACTGCATCATTTTTCAGTGACTGCTTTCAAGATTTTTTCTTTGGTTTAGTGTGTCCTTATAATATGGTTTCATTGTATTTCTGTGAGTTTACCCTTCTTGAAGTTTGCTTTGCTTCTTAAATTTGTAGGTTCAGGCCAAATTTTGGGAGCTTTCAGCCATTATGTCTTCAGATACATTTTCTGCACCACTTCCTTTCTCCTTCTCTCTGAAAATCTCCGTACACAAATGTTAGCCCTTCCAGCCCGTGCCCCACAAGTCACTAAGGCTTGGGCACTGCTTTCTGTTTTCAGCCATTTTCTTCTGCAGTGTTAAAATCTGGCTACTCTCTCACCTCCATTATGCATTTTTAAAATGTTTGGCTATTATATTCTTGAAGTTTATACTAAATGGAACTTTCCCTTTAGTTTTCCTTCCATTTTTCCATTGCTTTTCTGAGACTATCTATCCTTCCATTTACTTCAAGATTATTTGCTATTACTTCTTAAAGTAACTTCATAGTAACAGGTTTAAAGCCTTTGATAATTTAGTCATCTCTGTCATCTTGGGTCTTCCCCAGTGGCTCAGATGGTAAAGAATCCACGTACAATGCAAGAGACCTGGGTTCAATCCCTGAATTAGGAAGATCCTCTGAAGAAGGGAATGGCTGCCCACTCCAGTATTTTTGCCTGGAGAATTCCATGGCCATCTTGGGTTGGCAATCAACTTGGCATTGACTTCTGTTGATAGTTTTTTCCTGTGCAAAACTGATATTTTTCTGGTTCTTTGTATGCTAAGAAATTTAGGAGTGTATCCTGAACTCGTGGCATTAGGCCAGGTTCAGACCACAAGCTCAACCTACCTTCTGTGGGTTATGAGGCCAGTGCCTATTCTATTGTCAAAAGCTCTACAGCACTACCCAGACCTGCCCACCCGCACACTACCTTTCAGCCAGCCTGGGGCCTTGAGGTGGTGTTTGCCCTGGCTCAGGTCTCAAAGTCATTGGTAGGTGTTTGGAGTCCGGAGTTTAAAAAGCTCACCAGCAACCACATGGCTTCCTCCCTCTTTCCTGAGATTTCCTTGGTACTTTCTGATCCCTGTGGATCTGAATGTTAGTGCTGGTGCTATAGTTACCCTTCTCCACCTATACTTCCCATGTCAGCACCTGCCTCCTGGGCCAAGTGATTGGAGACCAAGGAGAAATCAGCAGCAGGAGGAGCTCGTCCTGCCTTCCTGGAACAACAGTTCCTCTGACTGGGGAGAGGGTTCCTTTCTCTAGCACTTCGAGAACCTGGGGACCCTGCTGCTGCTGCCACTGCCACCACCTGAGCTAGTAGGGTCTGCCTGGGGGCTGGAGGGTGGACAACCCAAATAAAAGGGGAAAGGAGGAATATTTCACCCCTCTCTGTCTTTTCCCACTCTCAGAGCCCTTGCTGGAGGGTTCTTCCTGAGGTTCTGGTCACATCAGTGCTCACTCCTCCTTGGGCAGTTTAAGTTCAGCCCAGTGGACACTGAAGAAGAAAAGAGACCAGGAAGCGAGTGCTGGTTTAATGGTCCCTCAAAATCTTGTCCACCTCCCCAGTCCATCCATCATTAATGACTTGTCAGGATCTCACGTCCCTGCTTCAGGCCCTGTGTCCATGATCCATAACCTCATTCCATGGGCGAGACACACAGAGTGTCCTAGCTCCATCTTACCCAGAACCAGAACTCCACCTAATTTTTACATTTGAATCTTTATCCTTTATAAATGTGTTTTGATGTCATGAGAAGACATAGATTCCAGTTTTATGATGTGGTTAATCAGTTGTCCCCACATAGCTGAATGTGCAATCCACCTTTCCCACAGGCTGTGCTACGGATGTGTTTCATTTGAAAGTCTAATGAATTTGCAAAGAAAATTGTGATGAGATCATTTTTCTTAAATTGTTGGCAACTTCCTTTTAATGTTTATTTGGAAAAATAAGTCATTAAAATAGCCAAAAAAAATTTCTTAGAAAGAAGAGTGGAATATGTGGACTAATTTTCAGGATTATATAGATATAATCATTTCATCAATAAATTGATGATTTTCTGGTTTAATAATCGATCAGTGAATGGGACAGAGGAAATAGAAAAGAGAGGATGTAAATGTATACCCACCTTCCTAAATATAGAAGGAAAAGTAGCATGTGCGTGTTGAGTGGAGAAGGTTGGTGGTACTAAAAAGATTTTATTGATATTTTTGGCAAGGAAGGTCTGAAAATAACAAGAGAAGTGACCTAGTAGCCAAATATGCCAGTATACACTCAGGATTAAAACTCATTGATATGGAGACACAAGATTAATAATCAGCAATATATAATTGGGCTGGCTTCCCAGGTGGCTCAGATGGTAAAGAATCTGCCTGCAATGTAGGAGACTCGGGTTCTATTCCTGAGTTGGGAAGATCCACTGGAGAAGGGAAAGGCCACCCACCCCAGTATTCTTGCCTGGAAAACCCCATGGACAGACGAGCCTGGAGGGCTACGGTCCATGGGTCGCATAGAGTCTGATGTGACTGAGCGACTCATACTTCCACTAATTAGGCTAGAAAAGAAAGAGATTGGGCAGGGTGGAGCTAGTCTGGTCACTTACTGCTAAAGCCAGCAAGTCATCCTTCAGACCCAAAACATCTGCCGGAGATTGAGGGTAGATTGAGCGTGGCCTTGCTCAGATGAGAAGAAATTTAAGGTAAAATTTATAACCAGGGACGGGAGTCCAATTTCCACATCAAGTTGTTAAGAGCGGGGCGGGCATGTTTAGTAGTAACATGTGAAGGCACAGAAAATGAATAAACTAGTTAATCACTAACCAAGAATCAAAACGCAAAATCCTCGCTGGAATCAACTTGTCATGGAGACGTCCATTTAGACTTGACTTCAGTGATAATTACCTCCAAAAAACCACCAGCTGCCTTCTGGTGCTTTAATCACATTAAAATGTAATCTCATATATTCTTCCTTAGGGATTGTGAAAAAAAGAGGAAGAGGCCAGAGAACAAAGGAAATCTTTGAACAGGGAGAATTGAGGATAAGTTCTTCAGTGTTAATGGAATTCAGGTGGTTTGTTGGATGTCAGGAAAACTTTAAAGTTACAAGTGTGTATAATATGGAATCTTAAGAAACTCAAGGATAAAATGAGATAACAAAAGTAAGTTGAAAGCATACAGAAATACAACAGATCCTCAACATTATACAACCTCTGAATGACGTGAGCTGCTGTGAACCACATCTCCAAGTCCACTCAGACCAAAGGGATGTCTGTGAACGTCACGTCATGGGAGCTCAAATGAGGATGACCACACTGAATGCACAGCCCCTCCCTACAGCCTGCTGGCCAGATGGTCCCTGAAATTCCTGAGTTCTCTGTCCTGGGAAACACCTCATTACCGGGGTCCATTCTGCCATAGAGCAGCTCTATTAGCAAGCATTAGTGTTCCTGCAGTTGGGCCAAAGCCTGCCTCCCTGTGGCTTCCACCCTCTGATCCTACTGGAGGCTGCTGAAATGTCTCTATTCCCATTTCCGGTATAGAACTTGATGTGTGAGGAATCTCCAGGGTCAGTGTTCCCAGTTCCTCCAACCTTTCCCAATGTGGCAAGACTTATCAATCAGTCAGGATCTCAGCAGTGCTGCGGTGGCCACTGTCTCTTAAAGAAGGGCATGTGGCGCTGCCAGCAGCAGTGGTGGCCATACACAGCATGCAGAGAGAGCAAACTCTACTACGCAATCCACACAGCTGCACACAGGTCACACGAGTTTATGAGCGGGCTGGACTGCTTGTGTGGTGCACAGGAAACCCTACTGGGTTGGGCTTGAGCACACCGACGTGCCAGGAGGGCAGTGCACTCTCGTCTCAGGGGACAGAGGATCCCTTACTCGGGAACCCTCCCACATTGCTCTATGGTGCTCTTCCTCTGGCTATTCCTCCATATCCCTCCGGATAAATCAGTGATCACCAAGTACAGCGCCTTCCTGAGTTCTGTGTGTTGTGTCAGCAAATCATCTGACCTGAGGGGCTCGTGACCCCTAAATCAGTAGTCAGTGGGCAGAAGTGGGGACCCCATTGGTGGTTGGTGTCTGAGGTGGGGCAGTCTCTTTGGGAACCTTGCCCCTAACCTAAGGGTCTTCTCTAACTCCAGGGAGTTGCTGTCAGATTTGAACTGAAGCATGGGACACCCTGCACCAGCCTTCCCTGGTGGTGTAGATGGTAAAGAATCTGGCTGCAATGCAGAAGACCTGGGTTCGATCCCTGGGTTGGGCAGATCCCCTGAAGGAGGGCATGACAACCCATTCCAGTATTCTTGCCTGGAGAAGGCCTTGGACAGGGGAGTCTGGCAGGCTATAGTTCACAGAGTCTCAAAGAGTTAGATACGGCTGAGCTACTTTCACTTTTCTATGGGACACCCAGCTGGGGTCAGAGAATTGTGTCAGAACTCTCAAGCTTCCTATCCTTGTGAGCAAAGAGGCATCTTTGCATTTGCTTGGAGGATAAAGCTTCTCTTCCACTGGCTGTTAGGAAGAACCAAAACCGGATAGTAGTAAAAGAAGTAAAAATGGATTTTACCCAGGAACTGTTGCATTAGGGAAAGGAGACCTCAGTACAGAAATGGGCCCAACCCCCAATATAGCATAGACAAATGTGGGTTTACAGCCAAGGAGCAGGTTGGGCAGTGGATGGGAAATCACTATGAGGAGATGTTAGGGGTTTGGGGGATGATTCAGGCTAAACCAACTTCCCAGGATTCTTGCTGAGGGCAGACCAGGATGATCAGACATCACGCAGGCAGACCAGGATGATCAGACATCACGTAGGGAGGGTGGGAGATAAGGAATTTAATCAGATGTAAAGTAGCCTCTCTCCACACAGGGTTAGCAGAGTTCCTGCTATGAACACCTCTGCCAGAAAGAACAGAAAGCCCGAGGTTGAGATCTAGTGGAGAAGTGGCTCAGAGGAGCCTGGTTAGGGTCAATCAGGGAGAGGAACTGTCCCAGCAGGCATTTCTCAGATGAACCATGGTGTCGGGAACATTAAATGATGCAAGACAGCACACTGCAAACGCCTCTGTCTTCGTGGGTCTGCAGATAATCTCTGTGTAACTCAGTAGACCATACATTTGTGAAAATGTGTAAAATCTGTGGCCTGAGTGAGTGGATGTCTGGAGGCCCTTCAGGGCCAGGACTCTCTGAAGGGTTTATTTAAAGGTGGACAAGCACAAGGCAGGACCGTGGTGCTAAGTGAGCGGTGCCTTCAAGGGGGAGACCAGCACCCTGGCCGAGGCTTCCTGCCACATGTCTGCTTTCTCCAGGGGGTAGGGGGAGTGGGTTGAGCAGAAGGAGCTGGCAGGCATCCCTCCCCAAATAGACGGGGTGAGTTACATAGATTAGAAGGAGCACTTCCATGTATATCTTGACTAGACAGACTCCCACTTGGCTTTCACATTTATTCATCTTAGGAAACAAAAGACTCACTAAAAACAGTTCTCTCCTAGGATCCCAGAGGCAGAGGAGATTTGGAGACAGGGTTTCTGGGGGATTCCGTGACAGTGCTGTGGAGCTCAGCCCAACTTGATGAAACCTTGCTGCGTTCCTCACTTTGAGCAGGGCACTCTGTGAGGCCATGGGAGGTGGGAGGGGACCCCGTGAAGGCCTCTGTGGAAGCAGGTCCCAGGTAATAGGAGGGGAAGCAGACACATGAAACAGGGGCTTCCTGAAGGAGGGAAGTGGCCTAGCACAGACGTCCACCCAGGGAAGGTGGGCAGCCACCACCAACAGGCCGGCTCCTCCCCACTCCCGTCAGGCACTGAACTACCCTTGCCTCTTGCCGATGCCTGACATAAGGGGGTTTTCCACTTTGCTTAAACAGGGTGCATCATCCTCCAGGCCTCTCTGGACAGAGATGGGTGGGCCTGTCTCACTTTTGTGTAAAGAACCATGGGGAAGCCCAGGACAGTGAGCGCTTGAGTCAAAGTTCAATGTTCCCATGGAGAACTCATTTCATCAACCCTTGAAGGGCATCACAAGACCTGGTTTTTACACTGGAGCACCCACTCATCACATCCAACAATGCTTGCTCCCCTCCCACATCCCCACCATGCCTGCGTCCAGCCAGGTTTCCAACGTTATCTTATCCAGAGGATCTTCCTTAAAAAATAAGAAGTGATGATGTCTCTTCCTGCTTCACAGCTCCTGGTGGCTTCCCATCCCCCTTCAATGACACATCTCAGTCTGGAAATGAAGCCATCTCATGTTGGCCACCCCTCTCCCCCAACTGGTACAGGATTCAATGAGTTCCCTCTCCTGGGTTCTGGGGTGCTGGTCCCCTCAGAAAGCCTAGGTTCCCTGCAGACACCCTCTCCCTCTTGGAGGGGAGTCCCATGAGAGCTGGAATGGTCTGCCAAGTTCAGAATTTCAGGCCCAGTGTTGACAACACAGCTTGTGGCCATGGGCAGGCTGGGCCACCCTCTGTTCTACTGAAGTTTGGCAAATGCAGTTGAGAATGTTCTCATACAACCCAATAGCAGAACGCTGCATTGAAGGGGTGAGGGGCAGGTTGCCTTTGCTCTCACAAGAGAACCCAGATTCTGGTGCGCCTGCAGGTCCTGACAAGGGGAGTCTAAGCTCTGGTGGCAGTGACCATCTTCCGCAAGATGGACTCCCAGAGGGCCCTGCTGCCTGGCCAGCTTCTCTCTCTGTGGTCCCAGCCCCACTCTGAGGGCATCAAAGGTGCAGCTCCTGGGAAAGGGCCAGCCATGGAGATAACATCTTACCCTCAGGATATACGTACTCCAGTGTTTTCATGGGAGGGCTTGTGCCGAGAGAGGATGGAACATAGTTATTACACAGCATGCGAGTTTGAAGGACACACTGGGACAGCTAGACACAGGTGAGCGCTTCCTGGTTGTGCACTTGGTGGGGGCTGCTGTATCGGGTGGGCTTGCAACAGGGGCATGAGCTATGGCCCTGGTCCCATTGGCCTGATTGAACATCCTGCTGGGGCTAAAGCCATGAGACCCCCAGGAGCTCAGAGTAAATGCCATTTTGGGTGTTTATCCCTAGAAACTCACTGACATGTCATATACACCAACAAAAGGCTGGAGTCAGCCTCCATGGTCTACATGAAGGTAAAGTAGGGCTAACAACCGAGTGTGCTATTCATTCATTCATTCAAATACTCCCTCCTTCCTTGTCTACACTGGCACAGATAAGCACTGTCTTCACAGAGCTTAGTTTTCTAGGCGAAGAGATAAGTTAATATGGGCTCAGTGTATGGGACTCATGGCTGCATCCTGAGGGGCTACCCTGCCTGTGCACAAGGGCAGGCACCCACTTTCTGCTTCTTGAAATGACTTATTTAAATCAATAATATGTATTTGCAGCTAAGGGAGCTAGGTGAAGGAAAGAGTGAGAAAACATTGAGAAGGATAAGAACGAGAGCAGTGGACAGAGCAGCATCTGCACAGTTGACACCCGCTAGCGAGATGAGCGCTAAGAACCCTCACCTCCTACTACATCTGGATTGTATCCCCTCCAGAGGTGGAGCTGCTCCCCACTTACCAGAGGAGTCGGCAGAAATCCAGGAAGCTGGGAAAGGGGAACAGCAGCCCCTTCCCCAGGAAAGAGGAGCTGGGTGGCACCTGATGAGACAGAAAGAAATATGAGCAAGTAAATGTGCTGGTCCTGGGCATGTCCCAGGTCTGCAGAATCTGCACATGTCCACACTCTGGGCCCTGCTGCACCTGCTCCAGCATCGTTGTATTTTTAGGGATCACTCACCAATCAGGAATGACTTCCCCTGTGGCTCAGACAGTAAAGTGTCTGTCTACAATGCCGGAGGCCCGGGTTCGATCTCTGGGTAGGGAAGATCCCCTGGAGAAGGAAATGGCAATCCACTCCAGTACTATTGCCTGGAAAATCCCATGGACAGAGGAGCCCGATAGGCTACAGTCCATGGGGTCGCAAAGAGTTGGACACAACTGAGCGACTTCACTTTCACTTTGACTTTTCTTTCACCAATCAGGAAGGGCCTGGTTGCCTTACCCTGGGAAAAGTGGGTGCTCCGGAGGACTACCTGTTACAGGTGTGCATGGCTGTGGGTGCAGGTGGGGGCAGGTGAGGCCCTGGAGCAGCAAGGAGACCTGGACAAACAAATGTTAATTATCTCATAGTGCTTCTTTTACCTTTTGTCCCTGTTGTCATCTCAAAAGTCTTTATTATCCCGTTTTTATCCCTTTGCCCCTAATTTCCCTAAAAGCACTGGGCACAGACTACTGTTTCCTTCTCACAAAGATGCTGCACTTTTATCTCTTATAAGCTATGATTGCTGCAGTCTTTTATTTGAAAAGCCTCCTTCAGTGGACTCCATATTATTTTTCCAGCAGTCTGGGCAGATGCATCCTCTACCAAATGCTGTTTGGCTTCACAGCCCTGTTCCCATGGCCCATCCAGGCCCCCCCCCAGCCCTCCACCCTGACCCCCCGTGACACTGCCATCAGACCCCCCATCACTCACTTCCCAGGACACAGGCCCCAGCCCTTGGTCTGGTCCCACACATGTAGCAGAAATCCCATGCCACATGTGACTCATAACACTTTTCTCTAATTTGGGAGCTGCAAAGGCTTCCTGGCTTTGGTTTCACTTGGGTCATTTGTGAAGCTTCAGGAATGAGAATCCAGGAGCTGGCCTGAAGTCCCCCCTTAGATGTCATCACAGAGGGAGGAATTGCTTTCAGGCACTGAACCCTGGCCTTCACGTTTTCGATGCTGATGGATTGGTGAGAAATAGTTCAGATGACAGAAGGCTGAGTTCTGGGTCATAACCAGATGCCACCAGGGCTCTGAAAATCTGGTCCCACCAACCTCCCTCACGTTTCATGAGGCCTAGAAATTTGTGAGTCAATGAGCCCAGAAATTTGAACTTAGGTTTCAATGTTTCTGAACTAAGATTTCTAAATGTGCAAAATGAGCATTCAAATGTTCAAAGAGCAAAGTTTCTTTGGACATTAAAATGCTAGCCAATTAGGCCAGGCTGGGGTGCTGGGAGGATGCTCTGGTTCTTCAGATCCCCCTTGAAGGCTGAGGTCAGCACCGTCAGAACCTCTCATCACTGCAGTGTTCATCCAGGCACCTCTTCTGCTTGCTTCCTATTTCTTTACTTCTACACCAGGCTGGAAGGGACAGGAACACCAGAGCCCTGAGCATAGACTGAGCCTCTAGATTTTACATATAGTATTTAATTCTCACAATAACACCTAGACCTTCACTGACTAGGCACCAGGAGGGTTTGGTCACCAGTGAGGTCGTCCACCTGTGCCCAGCATTTTGCAGCCATGGTACCCCCCAACACCACTGCAAGCTGTTGGGAAAATGTGATTGCAAATGAAAAGCTTCTCCCAATCCAGGAAACCTCTTCAGAAAGGGAGCAGAGAAAACAGTAGTATTATTGAGGAAGCAATAAAACAGAAGGTGACATGTATCCCAGGCAACCTGCTAAGACACTGCAGAGACAGGAAGATACTTCTTATTTCGGACGCTAAGCAGACACAACCCGCGCCCCACTGTTTCCAAGATAAACAGAACCAGTTCTCAGGTAAGAGACTTGACAGCACCATTTGTCACACAGAGTTCATCCTACATTCGCCTGGTAATTGGGGTGACCACCTGCGCTTGTTGATCGGTTTTAAACAAAAGAAGAACAAACATCTCTCCTTATGACAGGAGTGGTTTTTCAACCTGGGACCAGGCACTCACCAAGGTTATTGGAACACTAACACCCACACGTACACTGGGAGACGGGGCACCATCTCTCCGAAGATTGTCTTTCCAAAGAGATGGCTCCAGATCCTTGAGAAAGACCCTTCTGGGTATGAAACTGGAGACCTACTTATTTTGCTTGTAAACAGATATCCATACATTTTCAAGGGGCAGAGAGGAATTTAGAATTGCAAGTTTCCTAAAGTAGGTGCTCTAAGGAAAGAGAGTGGGTATTTCCTCCTTATTTTTATCAAATGGATTAAGCCTCCTTGTTAACATGGTATTTGCCTTTGTTGTACTCACCAGGCAGCAAGCCCTGCAGGGTCGGGATGACACATCCTTGTGCCCAAAGCACGACGCTATCCTTGGGGATTTCTAGGCACTGCGTCCAGCTGTGGATGCTCTATCCCTTCTTGTGATGGTTCACATGAAGGGATGATGGAATGGCCATTTCAATGTCTTCTATGTAAACACTGCCGTATTTACCTGTTTGATCCTCTATACTTCTTTAAAATTTTTGAATTGGATTACAGGAATCAAAGATGCTTTAATTTGGACATTCAGAAATCCTAAAGGAGTCAATTATCTGATGATTGTCCACTATTTGTATTCTTCTTTTTTAAATAGATGAAGGAGTAAGAATTTAAATAGAGGTACAAATAGGGAAAGGGTGACATTGTCTCCTCAAATTCTTTCTCTAGCTATCTGTGGGGTTATCGTTTCTTTTGTAAAAGTGTTGGTGGAGGCTTTATGTATCAGACACACCTGTGTCTATGTAGTAACAGTGAGAGTTATCACTTTTAGCATCTCTATGCCAGATGCTCTACATCCTTTATCAGTGACCATTTCTTCTATGATTCTAAGAAAGCAGGATTATTATTCCTCTGAAAGTGGTGGAGAAACTCAGCCTCAGGAAATTCCCTGGGGAAAGATTCCAAACCAACCCTACCTGACCCGACCTCCCAAGCTCCTAGCTCTTGCTGCAGGAAATCTGTAGGCTGTGCATATTTTCAACAATCAGCTTCTGTCCCTTTGACTTTGGGTATTTTTCTTCAATGACATCATAGTTTAACATTTTTATATTAAGAATCTAATTTTTCCTCTGTGATTTCTCCTACTGCATTAAAACTGAAAAAAGATCGTCTTCCATGATAATATAATTTTATGTTTTCTGCTAGTTTTACAAATCTGATTTTTTCCATGAAATGCTTTAATTTAGTTTTTAATTTTAGCACACAATGGAAGGTATGGATCCAATATGTTCCCCCTGAAGATTGTTATCCACTTGGTTTAAGGGTGTGCATTCATGCTCAGTCGCTAAGTCATGTCTGACTCTTTGCCACCCCATGGACTATAGCCCACCAGGTTCCTTTTGGACATTTATTAACAAATCCTTCCATCTATCCCTTCCTTAGAAACATCTCCTATCTTTTGCATTTCAAGCATTGGTGTGTTTTCATTCTCCTTTGATCTATGTGTCTATACTTTTGCTTATATATTGTTTTATGGATTTTAGCTTATCAGAGCTATCTTAAACAGCTTCATTTCTGTTTTGTTTCAGAAGCTTTGATAATCTTGCACATATGTTTTCCCTTTATCTTTAGGATTTTTTTCTCGAATGTTTCATTCATTCCCAAATCCTTTAAGATGTTTAAAGGGTTGGATTTGCATTAAATCCACAGATTAATTCAGAGAGAACAATCACATTTTGCAATATTCTGCCTGCTTGCCCTCGAACATATGACACATCCCTTCCACGCGGCTTTCTTCCCTTCTGACACCTTGCAGGAGGTCCCTAGTAGCTGGTGCAGCTCTAATTAATCTCATTCTTCCATGCATTGTATGCTTTTTGTTTCTATTCCCAAGTGAATGCCTTTCTCATCACATTCTGACAGATCTTCCTGGAGAAGTGAATGCTTTTTATTTAGCATATTTGCTATGAAGCCACTCTTGTCACCAAACTCTTTTGCAAAGTCTGATGGGTTTTGTAGAAACTCTGGGAAACATCTGCCCATCACCACCTGCCACACAGCATCTTCTGGCTGAGACTTCCAGGGCAAAGACGAGAGTCCAGAGGGGCGCTGGCGACCCTGGCCACATCTGCAGGGACCTGGGGCTGTGGTTGAGACCTGATGGCTTGTGACTGGCAAAAAGGAGCCCTCAAGCCAGGCTTTTTGGCCTCATTCCTTTTCCCCCACTGCAACTGCTTCAACAAAGTCCCCACCATGCAGTCAGTGACACAGAGCACTCCCATTAGGTCTGACAAGGGTCAGGATCTGAAGCAGAGCCTGTCTCACTGTCAAACCTCACATTTATCTTAAAATAGTGAGGGAGGGGAAAAAAGCTATGACCCACTTTCTCTCCAGAGAATCTTAAATTAGGGTAGCCAGACATTCTGCATCTACAAGATATGACCTGTATTTCATGGTTTTCCCTGCTTCCTATTCTACCTTTGTCAGGATGCCCTAAATGGTCCATATTCAGTTTTTATCAATAAATTAACCCAAAAATTGGCAGTTAGAGCTAATTTGCCATCACAGTAATTGAGGCCAGAATCACATATGGGCTCAGAAAGCAGAAAGCCAGACCTCTACAGATGAAGGTCTGGGGATCCCCAAGGGCCTCTCCCATGGATGGGATGGGGTTGGAAGGAGGGGCAGTGCTGAAAATGGAAAGCACTTATTTTTCACACAAGTCAGTGATATTGGAGCCACTGAGACGCACCCAGGACAAAGCCCTGCCCTGACAGTCAGCCCGTCCATCAGCACCAGCCCCCAGCCAGGGACCAGTCCTGAGCACTGGGGCTTCTCAAGGCCACCAATCCTGAGCACCAGGCCCCTGAAACTTTCAGTCAGGTGAACTGAACTTTGATGGGGGGAACCTGAGTCCTATAAATCCAGCTCTTCTGGCAGGCAAATCGAAAGTTCCATTTTTTTGCAATAGGTTTCATTTCTTTCCAATTCACAAGTTCAGAATCAATTCCATTGGTTCTATCCTCGCTTATGGTCAGTTATAGGTTTGGACTTGGTAGGGGCAGGTGTGTCCTGGCAGCTGTGAAATTGTCTAACTCAGTCTTTTTCTTACTTAATTTAAGCTATAATTTGAGAAAGATCTTTATTTGCTTTACACAGCAGTAAAAGTTATATATTATACATTGTGTGTGTGTGCATGCTTAGCTGTGTTCAACTCTGTGACCCCATGAACTGTAGCCCAGCAGGCTCCTCCGTCCATGTAATTTTCCAGGCAAGAATATTGAAGTGGGTTGCCATTTCCTGCTTCCTAACTCAATCTTTTTGATTCTTGCCATGGTTCCTATTATTTATACTTTATTTGTGTAGGTGAGCCCCAAATGTCAAAATGCAAGTGCAAATTTCCTGATCAGCTTTTTGAACATTGGCCATTTACTAAGCAGAAATAAAAGTTCTCTTGAAGCTCTTTGTTCAGGACACAAGTCAGACATAAACCCAGCAGGGGCTAGCAGTTAAGGATAGAGATGTATGGTTTCCTCAACGAGCACCAAAGAATGTAATAACATAACTTTTTTTTGCTTAACAGAATTTCATATGAAGAAGCTCAGATGATGGCAGCAGAAGCTGTAATGACTCCCACTCTGCACACAGCCATCAGTCCTTCAGCTTAGATGACTGTCTCCCCGAGCTGCTGCCAGAAGTATTTTCTGATTTCAACATTGAAGCAAATTCTCAAGTGCCGGCACACAATCTCCTGCGCTGACAAAAATGTAACCACTCCATTGACATTGCATAGATGATCAAAGATCTCAGTGCATCAGCTTTTTACAGCACAGCTACAGACACAAGTCATCGCAATGAAGAAAAAAATTTCCCTTGGCTTGTGCAATATTTTTCTCCTGAAAAATCTTGCTTCTGAGTCTATTGTGTGTAAAAGCTCTTCCAGTGGAGTCTTGAATAATGATAGTGAATTTATGCAGAGTTTCTCTTATTGAGTTAATGAATAAAATTGCACTGCTTTTAGATCATACACAAACACATTCGGGAAATATTTGCATAAAGATGCAACATTTATTCAAAGTTGAAGCAAGGCATGAAGGATTCCATGGAAGGTGTGGGCTTTCCTTCCCAGATCCTACATTATGCTGCTCAGACAGCATCTGAGGTCCTTTCTATGGACATCAAAGCCACTGGCATGAAACGGTTCTCTAATTTCAGCATTTGTATGGTTCAAACTGAGCAATTGAAGGACTTGGGTGATTTTCTGGCCACTAAGTTGTGTTCCACTCTCTCACGTTCTTTAGCAGATACAGTAGAGAATTGAAGTGAAGTCGTTCAGTCGTGTCCGACTCTTTGCGACCCCATGAACTATAGCCTATCAGGCTCCTCCGCCCATGGGATTTTCCAAGCAACAGTACTGGAGTGGGTTGCCATTTCCTTTTCCAGGATATCTTCCCTACCCAGGGATGGAACCCAAGTCTCCCCAGTTCTGCATTGTGGGCAGATGCTTTATCCTCTAAGCCACCAGGGAAGCCCAGTTTACTTGAAGCATTAAAATCATACTTTTAGCTTTTGCAGAGTAAAAGAAACTATGAACAAGATGAAAAGACAGCCCTCAGAATGGGAGCAAATAATAGCAAATGAAAGAACTGACAAAGGATTAATTTCCAAAATATACAAGCAGCTCATACAACTCAATACCTGAAAAACAACCCAATTAAAAAGTGGGAAAAGATCAAAACAGACATTTCTCCAAAGGAGACACACAGATGGCTAATAAACCATGAAAAGATGCTTAACATCACTCATTATTAGAGAAATGCAAATCCAAACTACAATGAGGTATCACCTCACACCAGCCAGAATGGCCATCATCTACAAACAATAAATGCTGGAGAGAGCATGGAGAAAAAGAAACCCACTTGCACTGTTGGTGGGAATGCAAACTGATACAGCCACTATGAAGAACAGTATGGAGATTCCTTAAAAAAAATAATTAGGTATAAAACTATCATGTGACCCAACAATCCCTTGCATTGAAGCAAACTAGATATCCATCAACAAATGAATGGATGAAAAGACTGTGGTACATATATACAATGGAATATCGCTCAGCCATAAAGAGGAACATATCTGACTCAGTTCTAATGAGGTAGATGAACCTAGAGCCTATTATACAGTGAAGGAAGTCAGAAAAACAAATATCGCATATTAACGCGTATATATGAAATCCAGAAAGACGGTAGTAATGAACCTATTTGCAACACAGGAGACGGAGATGCAGACTTAGAGAACAGACTTCTGGACACAGCAGAGGAAGGAGAGGGTGGGACGAATTGAGAGAGGAGCATTGAAACATATACATTTAAACATATATGTAAAATTAGATAGCCAGTGGGAATTTACTGTATGATGCAGGGAGCTCAAATCCAGTGCTCTGTGACAACCTAGAGGGGTGGGATAGGGTGGGAGGTGTAAGGGAAATTCAAAAGGGAGGGGACAGACATACATCTACCTATGGCCGCTTCATGTTGATACATGGCAGAAACCAATACAATATTGTAAAGCAATTATCCCTCAATTAAAAATAAATAATTTTTTTTAAAGAAATCATACTTCAATTCTGAAGAAAGACCCCAAAATTCATGTTGGTTTTGTAAATAATTTACTGAATGAAGCCTACTTATTTGCTGTTCAGAGTTTTGAACATCCCTTTAGCAACAGGATTATGCAAATTGACAGAGAAGCCAGCAGTGCTGCAGAAGCACTCCTTTAATAAGAAACTTGTTGAATTCACTAAAACAAATTGAAGAACTGTTTATTCCTTCAAGTGTCAATGCCCTTCTTCAAAGGGATGCTAATTATGAACAAAAAAAAGGAAATTCTGACTTAAAATAGATCATTACTATGGCACTTGCCGTGACCATGTTTGAAATGGATTTCACCCCTTTGAGCATTCTTCTCTTTTATGTGGATGTTGGCAAACACCCTTCCCCATGTAGGGAGAAGTAGAACATCACTCTAGTGTCAGAGAGGAAGGGAACAAAAATGGACTGTAGTGCTCATGTGGGGGTGTGTGTGTGTGTGTGTGTGTGTGTGTGTGTGAACAACATTTTAAAAAGTTGAATGAGAGAGGTAGTGGAATCCGAAGGATGGAAAAGTAAATTCCAACAGCGAAGGTGGTACGATGCATTTACAGAATTCATATTCACTGCACAGTTCTCAGAGCTGCTGACTTCCTGACAGTACATGCTCGGCAGAGCCGCTCACAGGGCTGACATTGAGCACGTCTTCTCAGTAATAAATATTCAAGGGACATGTGGCTGCTGTAGAAGGTGTATCACAAGGGAAGTGGAAAACAGCAATAACTGCTGTTAAATGGATTTTATAAGTAAATTCTGCAAAACAATTAACTGATAAGGGAAGTCAAATCATGAGGGAAATTAAAGAGGTATGTAACTTAGAGACTTATAATTTATTTCAGATAAACAATGAATAATTTTATTTTTTAAGTTTCTTTTTCAATGTAGACCATTTTTAAAGTCTTTATTGAATTTGTTACAATATTGTTTCTGTTTTTTGTTTTGGTGTTTTTGCAGGAAGACATTTGGAACCATAGCTCCCTGACCATGGATCGAAACACACCTCCTGCATTGGAAGGTGAAGTCTTAACCACCAGACCATGAGGGAAGTCCCAACAATGAACAATTTTAGTATGAGATATTCCCACATGACAGTTTTCTTTGATCTCAATGACCCCACGCAGGAGTAATTAGAAATGACTTAAATACACATCAGGGCTTCCCCAGTGGCTCAGCCAGTAAAGAATTCGCCTGCAATGCAGGAGACCCAAGTTCGATCCCTGGGTGGGAAGGGCATAGCTACCCACTTGAGTATTCTTGCCTGGAGAATCCCATGGACAAACTAGCCTGACAGGTTACAGTCCATGGGGTCACAAAGAATTGGACACAACTGAGCAACCTAAGCACGCACACTAACGGACATCAGCGTTCCCTGTGCCCCTCTGCTGCCCCACTTCCCTCCCTCAACCATGGACTGTGCTGTTTCCTTGGCCTCAGCCTCAAGTCTGGGGAAAGACAGACCTGCAGGCAGCCTCTTGTGAAAAGAGCCTGAGAGTCCTATCTGCAGTCCTCCCAGAATGCTGCATGAGGGGTCACCATCCAGGCTAGGTAAGGTCCAGCGGCAGGCATGGTGGCCACAATAGAGGGTAGAATTGAAGTCTCCTCTCTTCATACTTCCAGAGAGAGCACTGCTCCCCGCACCAGAACCCATGGGTGCTGGTGGATGCCTGTGGGAGATGGCAAAGCAGAACACCAAGCGCCTCAGAACCAG
>NW_011495058.1:4017232-4037164 GCF_000754665.1 Bison bison bison
AACCAGGCCTGGCTATGTTTCTTGCTCTTCCTTTTTTAGTTTTGCTTTTATTGTGGCAAGGAAACTTAAAATGAGTTCTCCTCTCTGAACAAATGTTTATGTGTACAATCAGTATCATAGACTGCAGGCAACAATGGTGTCCAGCAGATCTCGGGAGTTCATTCATTTTGTTCAACTGAAACTTTATGTTCCCGTGATGAGTAACTCCCCGTCCTCCTGCCACCTCTAATCTACTTTCTGTCTCCATGAGTTTGACTCTGTGCTATGCTTAGTCGTTCAGTCATGTTCGACTCTGTGCAACACCGTGGACTCTACCCTGCCAGGCTCCTCTGTCCATGGGGATTCTAAAGGCAGGACTACTGGAGAGGGTTGCTATGCCCTTCCCCAGGGGAACTTCCCAACCCAGGGATCAAACTCAGGTCTCCCACATTGCAGGCGGATTCTTTACTGTCTGAGCCACCAGGGAAGCCCCTCATATAAGTGGAATCATGCAGTACTATCTTTCTGAGTCTGGGTTATTTCACTTAATGTAATGTCCTCAAGGTTCATGGCCGGTGTTAGAACTGCCTTCCTTTTTAGTCTGAATAAGGTTCCATTGTATGGATGGACCACATTGTCTAGTCTGTAGACGTGGCCTTGGGCACCTACCTGGCCTGTGTGAGCACAGATTCTTGTCCTTACAGTGGCGCCCTGCTCCTGATCTAAAGGTGGTGCTGCCACTTGACATATCAAAGCACTTATTTAGTGAAATCATGGTCTATTATTTCCAAGATTAGACTCAAAAAAATAATCTCTTTCCTGTGATTTATGTATTATTCAAGAACCATGGCTTCACTGAAATCTTAAGGATGTGTGCAAGGAAGAGCAGAGCCTCCAGGCCTTTGCTCTAGGGTTAGTGATATTTATTAGAAGTCCTTCACCTGGAGGGCTCTGAGTATAGGTTTCTCCATCATGCTTTCACCTCTCTCCCAGTACTACATTTTCTAGAGAATGTATCCATATCAAGAATGGCCTTGATAGCAAAAAAAAAAAAATAGTAGCCCAAATCTGTTCATAAGCATAACTGGTAATCAAATGTTTTTACCAACTTTCAAAAGTGTGAACAGAAAGTATTCCAAAAGTCAGAAAAAAAATAATAAAAAAATCTGACAGTCTGTTTCCCAAGATTCATATGCAAAGGATTTACCTTTTCCACTTAAGAGATTTGAAAATATTTTCTATATTTTTTTCAAATATATATATATTTTTTCAAAACAGTTGAAAAGTTGCAGGGCTCAGCTGCCCTTTCCTAATGGCTTCCTTCTGTGAAGACCACTTGACAGAGTCTGGAGAACACTGAAAAGTGAGCAGATTCATCTGTGTGCTCCTGCCTGAAAGGTGATATGATGGCTAGAGCCACAGCAGCTATACTGCTGTATGAGGACCAGGCAAGGACTATTATTAAAATGACTGCCCTGATACTTTTGAGCTGCTAAGCCAAGGTCTGATTTTTGCTGTTTTATTTGAGCCACTAAGCTCCTCTTCTATTACTTACAGATGAAAATACTCCAGAGTCTAACAACAGGTCACAGACATTGCCGGTACACACAACAACAGTGCCTGACAAATGTTGTCCCCTGTGTAGGGACATAGACTAGGGTGTGACACAGTGGCCAGACAGTGAAAATCCTAACAAACTCAGGCTAAATTCTTCAGGGTACTGGAATCCTGGAAAGCACACACCCTTTTTATTTTAAAAAGCATGTGTGAAAGTATTAGTCACTCAGTCATGTCTGACTCTTTGCAACCCCATGGACTGTAGCCCACAAGGCTCCTCTGTCCATGGAATTCTCCAGGCAAGAATATTAGACTGGGTAGCTATTCCCATATCCAAGGGAACTTCCCGACCCAGGGATCAAACCCAGGTCTCCAGCATTGCATGAAGATTCTTTACTGTTTGAGCCACCAAGGAAACCCATATTCAATCTTACAAGGAAACTAAGCCTATATTTTAAAATATACTTAAAAGCATGATATGCTCAATTTTCAAAATCTTAAACTAATCTGGAAAGGCAAATATGGAGAATGTATTCAAGGCTACACTTCAGAATGGAAACATTTTAATGCTCATAAATGCAGCCCAGAGGTCAGTGTTTGTTTTCCCCTCTCAATTTGCTGAAATTAATGGGCATATTTTGGCACATGAAGCAAAATAACAAACTTCCTAATTCTCTTTGTGAGAGCCATTCAGACTGTTAACAGGGAAAATGCTATTTTACAACCTGTAATTAGAGGAACTTCTCCCAGTCTGCACCAGCAGTACGGGGACCAATCACTATTGTTCCTTTGTAATAAGAAGAAAGAATCTTCTGAACCCCTCCAAACATACTCCAAATAAACACTGAGTCATCAGCAGAAGTCATGCTTCAGAATTCCTGCAGGTGGGTGGCAGGCAGTTGGTCGATGTCAGTTTCTTGTGAAATAATTGGGTGTGTGAGCTATTAGATGGCAGTGTAGGCTGATAGACTTTGATGCATTATGGTGTAACTGGCAGAAATCCTGTTTTCCTTTGGTGATAGTCCTGAGAAGTAAGTGACTGCAGAGTCATCCTGAGTGTTGTCTTCCTACTGCCTGCTGGTCCCGTCTGTCATAGAGCTGGCTCCGGCTGGATGGGGGCCACCTCAGACTGTAGGAGCCACAGAGCAGGTCTGCATGCTTCATGCCTCAGTTTCCTCCCTTGTAAGTCACAAGGTAGCACCTGGAGCGAACTCAGTGCCTCCTGTCACAGGCCATGTGTCAACTTCTCAACAGCCCAAGAGGTGTGCTCTGTATCCACCCAATCCATTGGCTTCCTTGTTATTTCTGCTTCTGCACTCGTCCTTGTCTCATGGAATCACATCTACTCCCACATATCTCACTACAGGGAAGTTCTCAGATGTGAGGGGTCATCCAAGCTGTGCCTCTGACTTCACTGATCATAGGCAGGCCCTTCTGCCAGTTGATCTCTTGGGAGTTAACAGACCACACATCTAACCTGTCATTCCTCAGGGGACACTAGAGTGACTCTCATGTGACAATCAGGCTGTGTAATTTCATTGGTTAGGACCCACCCTTAATCCACTCATGGTAGCTTGTCCTGTAGTCAGGAGGTAAATCCTCCAGGCCCTCAGGGAAATCTCACAGTTATCATGAGGCTGAAGGCAAAGCGCGATGCAAAATTTGGACAAACCTGCATATATTTTCTTGTACTCATGAAATTATGTTCAAATAGCTTATCATGTTTGCAGATGAAATAAGCTGCATTGGTACAGGGGAGAGGGCCAGATGGCCGGGGAGGACAGGTGCCAGCCCATGACCTAAAAAATGATACCTTAACTGTCATTGAAAAAGCAAGAGAGTTCCAAAAAAACGTCTATTTCTGCTTTATTGACTATGCCAAAGCTTTTGACTGTGTGGATCACAACAAACTGTGGAAAATTATGAAAGACATAGGCATACCAGACGACCTGACCTGCCTCTTGAGAAACCTGTATGTAGGTCAGGAACCAACAGTTAGAACTGGACATGGAACAACAGACTCATTCCAAATAGGAAAGGGAGTGTGTCAAGGCTGTATATTGTCACCCTGCTTACTTAACTTATATGCAGAGTATATCATGAGAAACACTGGGCTGGAGGAAGCACAAGTGGAATCAAAATTGCCGGGAGAAATATCAATAACCTCAGATATGCAGATGATACCACCCTCATAGCAGAAAGTGAAGAGGAACTAAAGAGCCTCTTGATGAAAGTGAAAGAGGAGAGTGAAAAAGTTGGCTTAAAGCTCAACATTCAGAAAACTAAGATCATGGCATCTGGTCCCATCACTTCATGGCAGATAGATGGGGAAACAGTGGAAACAGTGGCTGACTTTATTTTTCTGGGCTCCAAAATCACTGCAGATGATGATTGCAGCCATGAAATTAAAAGACGCTTACTCCTTGGAAGGAAAGTTATGACCCAACCTAGACAGCATATTAAAAAGCAGAGACATCACTTTGTCAACAAAGGTCCATCTAGTCAAGGCTATGGTTTTTTCAGTGGTCATGTATGGATGTGAGAGTTGGACTATAAAGAAAGCTGAGTGCAGAAGAATTGATGCTTTTGAACTGTGGTGTTGGAGAAGACTCTTGCGAGTCCCTTGGATTGCAAGGGGATCCAACCCGTCCATCCTAAAGGAGATCAGTCCTGGGTGTTCATTGGAAGGACTGATGTTGAAGCTGAAACTCCAATACTTTGGCCACCTGATGCAAAGAGCTGACTCATTGAAAAAGACCCTGATGCTGGGAAAGATTGAGGTCAGGAGGAGAAGGGGACGACAGAGGATGAGATGGTTGGATGGCATCATCGACTCGATGGACATGGGTTTGTATGGACTCCGGGCATTGGTGATGGACAGGGAGGCCTGGCATGCTGCAGTTCATGGAGTCGCAAAGAGTCAGACACAACTGAGCGACTGAACTGAACTGAACTAACTGTCTTGAACAAGGTATCATGTCTAATTGGGACGAAGGCAAACGCTTGAGATTTGTTCCCCCGAAAGTGCCCAGTGTGACAAATCCTGAAGAGGAGAAATGATGCTGGAGCAGTGTAACAGGGCTCTCCCTGACCAAAGTGGAGACAAGCAAGGCATAGGAAAGGATAATCACCATGGTTGACTAAAGCACAGTCAATCTATAAAAAATCCATGAGCTCATAATAATTCTCAAAGAGAGTAAAGAAGCAAACAAAAATCCTGCCCTAAATCACCTCCCTTGGAACCAAGAGTTATAGCAAGCCTTTCCTCTGAAAATTCAGTTAGGTGGGGTGGGGGGAGGGGAATGAAGTCCTCATGCACCTTTCCTATAGAATACGTATTTTGGGTTACTAAATATCTCCAGCTGATAAGAAAAAAAAATACTTCTTTACAGAATAAGGCCAGCCAATAAACCAGAGGTGATAGGAAGAGAAAATCCCCTTTCACAGCCCCTGATGGATTAATTCAGGGTGCTTAGGTAGACCAGGCTGGATACTCTCAGGGTTCCAGATATGCACCCCAACAGATTTCAGCTCCTAAACCAGAGAGTTAGGCAGCCCGAGGAACCCTAATGTGTCTCTGGGCTTAAATTACTCATCCAGAACCATCTCAGGGCTTTGGAGCCTCGTTTCCAGGAGACAGGAGATAGGGCGCCATTAAGCACCACAGGACAGTTAGTCCCAAGAGAGGGCAGGCGCTCTACAAGACCACTGACCTGACCTCTTCAACAATATAATGAGAAAGGGAGATGTGGGAAAGGTCAAGTTAGCTTAAAATCAATAAAAGAAATCAAAAAGAAAAATCAGATCAGATCAGAAAGTCACATCAGATCTGACTCTGATCTGCATGAACCATATTTTAAAAACATCTTGGACACAATTGGAGACACTTAACTTTCCAATAGGTACAAGATAATGACAAAGAATGCTTGTCAATTTTCTTACATGTCGAAAAATAGAATTGGTATTATATAGGAAAAAGCCCTTAATTTTTAGAGGAGAACATTAATTAGAGTTAAATGCCACAATATGTGTTATTTATTCTAAAATACCTCAGCTAAAAACAGCAGTTGTAGCAACATAACAAAATGTTAACTATGAAAGCTAGGCAATGTGTATATGAATATCCATTTTAATATCTGCTGTATATTTGAGACATTTCAAAATGAAAAACAAAAAAAAAATAGAAAAAGATACATAACTCCTTAAGCCAGAGATGTGGTGGTTCTGTGCAGGGCAAGAGCTTAGAGCTGGTATATCACCAACAGGACAACAACAGCACCTGGGCACATCCCTGGAAATAGGGTGTGCAGACCTAGGACAGTGGTCATCCTGCAAGTAGAGAACTGGAGAGGTCATTTGAGGAAGGTACCTGGAACCATGCCCTACAGTAGAAGTGACAAATAAATCTTGGGTGGTGGCTGCCATGCTGAGCCGCTTCCAGACCATCCTTCAGGGCAATGGGAAAAGTACTCTGAGCAATGGGTGATGGACGATCCTTTTGCCTTGCTGAAATCCTGAACTTTATGGACCCACATCTTTGAGGAAAGAAGTTAGAGAGGCAAGAATCTATACCAAGAGAGTTTAAAAAGAAAGAAGGTTTAGGTTTGATACGCAGAGGAGTGTTGGTGACATGCAAATAGCCCGAGAGGAGGTACCCAGGTTGCTCAGGAACTTTCTGCACACCAACCGCCCAGCCTGGAAGACACAGCCCCACCTAGTTCCTGGAGGAACTGGAAGAACATCATCCAAGCAGAATCTCTCCATGCTGGGAAGGGGAGATGCCAGAGGAAATAGAGAAACTCAGCTCGTTCTTGAAGAAAAGGTGAGAGGAGGATATTCAGGCATGTGTGTGTATGGGCATGTGTGTATGGGGGTGTGTGTGTGTGCCTTCTTATTGCTTTTGTGTTTTTAATTCCTTGATTTCTACTCTCACCTTTTTATCTTCTTACTTCTGCTTGCTCCATGTTTATTCTGCATTTTTCAAGGTTCTTGAGGTGGTAGCTCAAAATAATGATCTGAGACTTCTAAAGAGAAATTTCCCTGTATGTGCTTTTTTAGCTGCCCCTAACAGCTAAATATCAAAATGAAAATTTTGATAATTTTCATTTGGTCCAAAATATTCTGGAAGTTAGATGTTTCTCTGGAGCAAAGTCCAATCAAAATTCATGGGTTATTTAGAAGTGTGTCATTTATTCTCCATCTATTTGAGGATTTTTCATCCCTCTTTCTGCTATTCATTTCTAGTTTACTTCCTTTGCTGTGTGAGAATATGCTTTGTGTGATGTATATTCTTTAAAATTCTTTTAAATTTTAATTAAGCCTTCTTTTAAATTTAAGGCTGAGAATGTGGTCTATCTTCATGAATGCTTCATGTGAGCTTGAGAGGAGTGTGTATTCTACTGTTGAGTGGGGAACTCTCTAAATTTCAATTAGACCAAGTTGGTTGATAGTGTTTTACAAATATTACATTACAGAGCGTTGGTTACCTTACTCCACAACTGAGCAGAGTCTGAGTAACTGATTTAAATTTTAATCACATCTGATATGTATCTTCACAGCAATGTTTAGACTAGCGTTTGGCCAATAAACTGTGCACCATAGCCTAGACAGGGTGACATGAACTAAGCATCACAAATCTACCTCTTGTCAATCTGGTACCCTTACACGTCTCCTTAAACCATACTTACTGCTACACCCAAATACCACAGACTAGGTGACTTATAAACAACAGAAATATATTTCTCACAATTATGGGGGCTGGAAGTTCTAAACCAAAGCCGCAGCACAGTCATGTCCTCGTGAAGGCCCTCTCCTGGTCCACAGCCAGCACCTCCTCACCATGTCCTGTTGTGGTGGAAAAGACAAGGACCCCCCGGGGTCTCTTTTATACGGGCACTCATCCCATTCATGAGGACTCCAGCCTCACGACCTAATCACCTTCCAAAGGCCCCACCTCCAAGTCTCCTCACCTTGGGGATTGAGATTTCAGTATATGAATTTTGGGGGGTCACAAACATTCAGTTCATAGCAGGTAAATACCCATAAGTGTGGTTTCTAGCTTGCATGGTGCTTGTATATTCAATTTTGAAACACACAAAAAACCCTGCCAAAGGAATTTCCAGGGTGGCTATAAAATTTACATTTCCACCAATGAGGTGTGAGAGATCCATAGTCAAGTATTCCTTTCCTACTAAGTAAAATTGGAAAAGTAGTCAAATAATTTATTCAAAAGGTATTTTCCCAGTGATTTCAATGCTTTGACCCCTTAGTCACCTGTCAACCTTCTAATAGGAAGGAAACACAGGTGAACTCCCTGTTGTGAAGCCAGGGCATCACCTCCTTGCCCCACTTATGCCTGATGGGCTGTGACATGGATGCAGGTGGGATTGACAGATGGGCAAGATTGCCATCACCCAAGACCTCAGCAGCTGGTCCTTTCTCCTCACACAGGAAGTTCAAGAGCCCTTAGAAGCCAAATACATGCATGTTGAATTACACGGCACACCATCAAGTGGCTTCTTCCCCACTTTTCAGATGGGAAAAGTGGGGAAGAAGGGGGTGGTAAGGGGATGTCAGCCACAAGTTGGCATTGCCATGGTTGTTTGCCATCTGCCTCTATAAAGATTAAGTCATGTGCTACTAAAGCTGCTGACCTTCAACACCCCCTGAAGGAGTTCAGAGTGGAGAGCAGAAGTGAGGCACTCTGTGTTCCCAGAAAACTGGCAGGACATGTCTCCAGATAGATATTCTTAGGAACTGATTTATGAGCCCAGTTCTTATATCTTCTCATATCTGGAGAAGCACTAAAATCCTTAACATGACAACTAATCCTTGTCACTAGCAGAAACTTCATGAGACCACAAGAAACTTTCTAAAAAATAAATGTGCTTGATTTCATGTGCTCCCCCTTTACCAAAATCACATATATACTATCCTCCCCCCATTACCTCCTGCAACAGTTTCTCAGAGCTATCTGAGGTGCTATCTCCCAGGCTACTGTCTTCATATTGGCCCAAATAAAACTTAACTTGCAACTCTCATGTCGTGCATTTTTTTTTTTTTTAATCAACAGGGACTTCCATAAGATCACACAGCAACTTAGTGGAAGAATCAAGACCAGAATTCCTTATTGAGCACTGCCGTGTACAGATGGCAATTTTGGCCAATTCAGCAAGAATTTCTGGTGATGAAGACAGACTAAATGTGTAAGACTGGGGAAATGGAGACAAGGAGTCAGGTAAGTCAAGTGCCACACTCCATCTACATTTCCTAGATGTGTTTATTCAGTCAACATGTGTGGATTCCCTTCTATCTTAAGCATAATCCTACCACTGAAGAACATTCTGTCCTGCAAATTTTAAGTGAAGTGAAATTGTTCAGTCGTGTCCAACTCTTTGCAACCCCATGGGCTGTAGCTTACCAGGCCCCTCTGTCTGTGGGATTTTCCAGGCAGGAGTACTGGAGTGGGGTGCCATTTCCTTCTCCACAAGTCAATAATATCTTCTGCTGTGGTCACCAGCCTGCTGCTGTTTTAGGGAAGGTTGGAGGTTTCTGCTTTAAAGACACCATAGCTGTCATGATGATTAATCATTAGCAAATGTTTATGCCAAGCATTACAAGGGGGAAGTTATGTCCCCAAACACCACAGGTGTAGGTCCTCTGCAGCGAGTGAACCAAGACAACAACCATTGCTCTGCAGGATGCAATCAGCTAGTTCTTGAGAGGGGGGCCCACTGGATAATCTGTGTCCCTCACATCATCCCTTCTAGGGAGACTGTGTAAACATTTGCAGACATTTAGGATACATATTAGGCATTTACACAGGTGTTATGAGCTGAAATGTGTCTTTAAAATTCATATGTTGGAGTCCCAACTCCCAGGACCTCAGAATGTGATCATATTGGGAGGGAGACTTTGAAGAAGTAATTAGGGTAGAATGAGGTCATATAGCCCTAGTCCATTATGACTGGTGTTCTTATCAAAAGAAATGATTAGGACACAGACACACACAGAGGGAAGACCATCTGGGGACACAGGGGAAAGACAGCCATCTACACACCACAGAGAGATGCCTCCTCGGAAGAATCAGCTGTGCCAGCACCTTGAGCTGAGACTTCCAGCCTGCAGGATTGTGAGAAGATAAATCTCTGTTTTTAGGCCACTTTTTTACAGTGGCCTAAGCAGACTAAGGGCTTCCCAGGTGGCTCAGTGGGTAAAGAATCTGCCTGCAATGCAGGAAACGCTGGAGACATTGGTTTGATCCCTGGGTCAGGAAGATCCTCTGGAGGAAGAAATGGCAACCCACTCCAGTATTCTTGCCTGGAGAATCCATGGACAGAGGAGCTTGGCAGGCCACAGTTCATGGGGTCACAAAGAGTCAGACACAACTGAAGGGACTGAGCAGACACTCACACAAGCAGATTAATGCAAAGGCTCCCTCATTCATTCCACGCTGGTGCTCAGGGGTGGACCCTTAGGGCAGAAAGACAGGCTGTCATGATATGGTGACCTCTTGAATATTCTAAGCAGTTTGGCCTTCTGGGCATAATTCTATTTGCTTGTGGGGAACAACTGAAAGAGTTAGAACAGCTTTCAAAGCTCAGTTTGGAACACAAATAGCTGATTTATATAATTAGCCTTTGTTCAATTACATGGCACACCATGTAGTGGCTTCTTCATGAGCCAGATTGGTGCCACCTGATTCTTATAAACATAAATAGATCAAGTTGTTAAATAACAAGTAATTGCAGAGAGCACATAATATTCTCTCTGGGCAATTCAGACTACCCACGTTTAATCCGGCTTCTGTACTGCTTGACAGAATCAGAAAAAGGTGTAGTGAGGCTATCAAAATGATGTGCTGAGTAGCTTGGGTTAAATTCAAGGGGATATACGAACAGCTTTGTGGTCGAGTTAAAATGCAGATGCAGCAGTGAATGATAAGAATGCATTTTCACCATGGTGTTACTCTCCTTCAGAGGAATCCATTATTCTTAAATTACACACTGAAAACTATTTGCAGCAGATATTATAACAACCGTGAACAATTTATTATATAAAGAACTCATGCAAAATTAACAAAAATATGAAAACTCAAATATTTAAGTTGTCAAAGAATGTGAAAAGTCATGTCCCAAGGAAAATACAAATGACTGATGCATATGTGACAAAAATCAAATTTCACTAGTAAGCAAAGAAATGGAAAATAAAGCCAGGAAGAGATGTCTTTTTGTCACCTATATGTTTGCTCTTACCCCTCTGGAAACCCCACTGAATGGCCTCCTAGAAGCCTAGAAAATACACCCATGGGAGCAAAGGAAAGAGGAAAGTTGTCCCGTCTATGGATGACTTGAGACAGGCTGAGGATGGAGATGGGCATGTGTGGATGGATGAACAGAGAAGGGTGGTCACAGTCCAGAACATCCCAGAAATCTGCACTGATGCCCAGAGCTCACGATCATCAGGAGTAGTGGAGACTGGGAGTGGGAGTGACACAGACAGCCA
The DNA here is from genome assembly GCF_000754665.1 of Bison bison bison. NCBI lineage: Eukaryota > Metazoa > Chordata > Mammalia > Artiodactyla > Bovidae > Bison > Bison bison. The sequence goes on from NW_011495058.1 coordinate 4,028,273, forward strand.
GCACTGAAGCTGTGCTGGAGCAGCTGCAGTTCTGGCCCCTGAACATTCCCCTCACCCTGTCCGGACACAGGCACTTGTACAGGCTGCTTGCCTGAAAGGCAAAACCAAAGAGTTCTTCCCTGGAGAAACAGAGATTTCCAGAGTGGTGCTGCTACCCAGAATCGGCCCCATCCCTCCTGGAATGTGGGCCCATAACATGTCCTGCCTGCTGGCCTGAGCCCACATCATCACAATGTGTTCAGGGAGAGGGCACTGCCAAAGGGACCAAGTGAGGCCACTCCAGGCTCGATGGAGGGAGGAGTCGGAATGTCCACAGCAGGGAGAATGAAGAGAAGGGAGAATCCACAGAAAAGCTGACCCAGAATAGCGGATCATTCTGCAACAGAAGAGCTCCTTTATAAAGGTTTTGAGTTTGTATTTTCAGAGTTATTCGGGAAGATGTGACAAACATATAAAAAGAGAATACTGCAACAAAGGAAACTTTTAGAAATGAAATCAATTGTTTCAATAAAATACAAACCTAAAAGACCAAACAGAAAATGTGAATGAAAAGTTAAAAAGAGACAGAAGATCAATGCAGGATGGCCATAATTGGACTAAAAGGGAGGGTCTGGTTGATCAATGAAACAACACAAAGTCTTCAATTTCAGAAGCCACCAAGAGTTCACAGTGATTGAAACAGATCACATATCCAGCCCCTTTAAAAAAAAGACTGTGAGAATGTCAAGGATAAAGAAAAGATTCTAGAAGCTTCCATAGGAAAAAGCAGCTCACCTACAAAGGAACCAGAGCCCAAGGCCATCAGAGTGTTGACAAGTTATTCCAGATACCAAGTAAGTTTCAACCTGGAACTTTGTAGGCACACCACTCATCAAGTCTGAGGACCCACTGCAGGGTTTCAAGACATGTAGAAGCTTCAGAAATGCACTTGTTTTTATCTTTTATGGGAAGTTGTTTGAAAAATGTGCTGTAGCAATAGAAGAAAAGCCCAGGGATCTCAGTTGCTCCTGGCTGTGTCCCTAAGTCTGTAAGAGGAGAGGGGTTCGGGAGAGCTGGTGCTGATTCTGGGGGAGGGGTTGTGTGGGGAAAGCTAGCTGAGGGTGACATGTGCGTGACCTGCTTTGGGAAAGCATACTACTCCTTATCCAGTGTGAAAAAAAAAAAAAAAATCTCCAGGGGTGTGGAAAAAGCCAGACTGCATTAGTTTGTCAGGGCTGCTGTAACAAAGAAGCTGCTGGGCTCCTTAAACAGAAGTTTATTCTCTCACAGTGCTGGAAGCTGGAAGTCTGAGATCAAGGTGTCGGCAGGGCTGGTTTCTCCCAAGGTGTCTCTCCTTGGCGTGCACATGGCTGTCTTCTCTCTGTGTCCTCGCTTGGTAGTTTATCTGCATGTTCCTGGGTCCTAATCTCCTCTTCTCATAAAGACACCAGTCATATGGGATTAGGGCCCAGCCATATGACTTCATTTTATTCCAGCCACCTCTTTAAAGACCCTCTCTCCAAATATAATCACATTCTGAGGTTCTGGGGGTCAGGACTTCAACATATGGATTTGGGGGAACACAGTGCAACCCATAACATGCACCAAAATGTTACCACAGGAAAGAACAGAACGTACAAAGCACACTGAAACACGGCCTGACTTCACAGGGCAGATGGAGTGAGGGAAATGAGAGCTCATTTGGCCGCTGAATACCCGAATGGCTGTATTTTAGAGCACGTGCCCACCATGTTTGTGAGCTTCACGGGGTTTGGAATTTGGGTTTGCAGCTCAGTTGGTGAAGGCAGGGTCTTGTCTCTCCTTCCATGAATGCCTGCCCCCGGCTGCCTCCACCAGCCCCCACAGGGATCTTACAGATCTGGCCACCATCTGCTCTCCCCACGGCCCACAGTTTCTGATAACAGCATTCCTTCCTAGCTGGCAGGCAGCACACGCTGCCCCCCTCACCCAACACACACACACACACACACACACACACACAGCCCCTGGGAGCTTGGTGCAACCCTTCTCATCCAGAGCATGACCAGAGGGCAGCCAACCAGGCCTGTGCTACTCCTGGCCTGGCTGGAACCCAGTGACTTACAGATTCAGCAGCTGCTAGAAATCACTCTGTGTTCATATCTCCCAGTGCCTGGGAGTTTGCATGGCTACCTCCCAAGTCCCACAGTGGCAGAAGGGGAGACTGTGACAATTGGCATTCCTCCCACAGCTGGCGGGTGAGGAATTTAATAAGGGACCACCTTAGGCTCTCACTGCCTCGAGCAGCCAGGTTTTCCCACTGCAGTGTGGCAAGAGGATTCTAGAACATAAGCTCTGTAAGGGCAGAGATTTTTGTTTGATTCACCAGTATACAACCATAGAATGGGCCAGTGCCTGGCACACAGTAGGTGCCCAATAAATGTTTTGATGAATAAATTGATAAATCGACCTTTGGAATTAGGTCCCACTGTCAGCAGGTTCCTTTTGGTAACATGTGAAAAAGCTTGGAGCAGGCTGGGAGTAAGCCAGCATTTGGAAGGAATTATCCACATCTGGCCCATACGTTTTGGCTCATGAGTAAAATTCGGTTTCCCGTGATTTTGTGAACTTCCACTTGAGGTGTGGATGGCTTGGTGGTCTAAAAAGAAGCTTATTTGTAGCACAGGAGGGGAACTGACTCTCTCTTCCTCTCACCAGCACCCCACCCCCAAGCTGTCTCTGAGTTTGGATGTTTGACCTGAAAAATACCACCACACCCCCACACCCCTCTGAGAACCCAGGTTTTCTGCTTCCTTTCCCACTTGGGATGGAGGGAAGGCCACAGCAGGAGAAAGAAAAGAAAGAGAGGGTCTGGAGGGAGAGGCTTGCTGGAGGCCCTGACCTCTGGGCACCACAGAATGCTGGAGAAGGCCTTTGTCTCACCACGCCCCAGCCAGCTCTGCATGAAAGTTTATATTGTGTTTTCAGTGCGGTGGCTTGTTTGAATCAACCCATTGGCTTGGAAGGTCAAAGATGTGGTGAGTTTCATGTCCTGGTCAATATGACCAGCACAAGGGTGCCCAGGACAGGACCCCAGGAGAAGCAGGAGACCAAGACAAGGCCCATCCGGAGCCCTGTCAGCTGCCGCTGGGGGCTCCCTCTCATGTCCGCCATGCTCCCCTAGGAGCCCAGGAGCTGAGCAACCTGTTTGCCTGAAGCCACCAGGTGCCCCCCACCAGAGCAGGCAGGCAGAGCCGGTCACTTGACACAAGCTATTTCATTTTAAGTCTTGCCCGACACCCATGTGGGAAGCCCAGGCCTGACCTGGAGAGGAACCTTGGGGCTTCCACAGGCCGTGGAATTGGTGGTTTTGTTAAATAAAAAACAAAACCCAACTTAATAAGGGGAGACCTTATTCCACAGTTATCACAATAGGAGAGATGCTCCGATCACAAGGTCTGCAACAACTCAGCAGGGTGAGCAGCAAGGGTTTCTTGCCCAGAAAGAGGGAAACAGGCTGGAAGAATGGGGGTGTGATGGGAGGGGCAGGTCAGAGGATGTTTTCCTGAGGCCATCCTGTGTGCCATCGGAGCCCCTCTGGCTCCTGGGTTACACATGAACATATATTTTTTTTTTTTTTTTGGTCATTTATTAACTTGTTCTTCTGCATTTAAGAAATACCTACCTGGATCATTTTTCTTTTAATTAAGAAAATCAAGGTAATTTCTCTTAAAAGGAGTCCAACCTCGTAGGTGAATGCGTGGCAAGCTTCCTGCAGCCTCCACTGTACTGGAAAGAATTAAGCGAAGTGACAAGCTCAGTGCAAGTTTCAGTTCATTAGCCATTTCTGCACATTCTTTTCATGTGAGCAAAATTCCAGATAAAAGTAACGCAGTGGTAGCTCTGGAGCCTGCTGTTGCTGGGGATACAACAGCACCATGGGCTCCTGCCAGCACTCCCTGATGGTTGCATGTGTTATGGGGAGCCCCATCTCCAGCCCCGCTGGAAAGAATGCCACCTGGAGCCAGGGTTAGTCCTGCTTCTCCCTCCTCCTCTCAGTGACTGCAGAAGGGAGGGGGCCCAGGCCCCCTGAGGATTCTGCAGGCTCCTGTCAGCTCAGGCTTCACAGACAGTGAACTGTATGCCATCATTTCCAAAAGTTCACTCAGGTATGTTTCCTTTTCTATCACAAAGCAAATTAGTAATCTCATTCATATCCTCTTGGAAGATACAAGATTCCATCCATTTGGTTCCAGCTCTCCTATTCCCTCTCCAGGCCACTATTGTCAGAAACAGGACTCCTCATCACACCTCCTCATGAGAACATCCATCCCCCTGACGCATCTCAGAGCCGGCTGCCCCGTACATGATGCTGTAACGTGGTCCAGAAGACGTTCCGTCTGTGAGGAGGTCCCCGTTAGCGTCCTCACCTTCACCCTACCTGGGCAGTTAGGAGCTGGTGGAGAGGCCTCAGGGCTAAATGGAGGATCCTCAAAATTAAGAACTAATCACTGACCAGTCTGGACCAGCATCTGTAACTGGGCAGTAGGGAGGCCCTGGGTTAAGTCTCATTTGGGGGGACCTCTGGGTCCCATCCGTCCAGTGCATGACTAATTGATGTCTGGATATCTCACAAGAGATTTATGACAGTCGTGTGCCTGTTAATGCTGTAGTTCAAGTGCTAAGATTTGATTTTTTGTGTGATTGAATTACTGCATTCAGTTTCTCTTACAGCAATGAAGATGATAATTAATGAATCTGAATTTTTGAAATCTGGTTTTTATATTATTACCTCTTTCCTATGAAAATACAAGACAGAATCTTTATTGCCAATGATACAGTAAAACCTTAACTATGTGCACTATATTGATTGTCTAATTCTATTCTATTGTGATGCTTATCATCTCTTATGTTTTATCAGCTAGATGACTGAGGCAATTTTCTTCTCATTTCTGTGATGAGATTTTTATTATTCAGAATTACAACACAGAAATTGGAATGTTTATTTTGAATGAGATGCAATTTTTTCTTCCAGAATTTATTTAGAATGTTTCATAACACATTTTAAACTCTAATTTGAAAAGAAATTTCTGTCGGCAACTACCCTGTAGAGACACCCAAATTGGTATTGACAGAAAAAGAAAAAACAGATATAACTTTATCAGTAAGAAAAAAATGTGAATGATAAAATTCACATTTGTCATTCTTTTCCAGAAAGCAACACATGTAAATTTTTTAAAAATAAAAGTAGTCATACTTATGTAATGAATCTTGAAATATACGGGGAAAAGATGAAGGAAAATAAATTATCTCAAATTCTACCAGCCAGAGAGAATCAATCTTAACATACTGGTGTATTTCCTTCCAGTCTTTCTTCTAGGAAATAAACTTATAATATTAGCTGTGCAGTCTACTACACAAGATTATGTCATAGTTCAGCAACTTTCCCCCAGAGGTGAAAATTTAGGTTGTTTCAAGTATTTTGCTATTAAAAGATGACACACCTTCTGGTGGGTATGCTGTGGTATACCCACCAGTGGGTATAACACTGTGATTTTAATTCGCTTTTCCCAGATGTCTAGGGAAACAGATATATGTCACACATCTATTGGACATTTTGATGGCCTCCTTTGTAAAGTATCTACTCAAATGACTCACTATTTTTCTGTTATGCTGTTTGTTTTATTAGTTTATAGTATTTCTAAGTATATTTGTGTGTGTTTCACAATAGTTTCTCTGGACATTACATTGTGTGTATATTACTTATCACAGCATACTGTCATTGATATCATTTCTTTGCACCAGATCTTTGTTGCAGCATGAGAGATACTTCGTTGCAGCATGAGAACCCTTAGTTGGCAGCACTTGGGAACTAGTTTCCTGAACAGGGATCAAACCCAAGTCTCCTGCATTGCAGGTGCAGAGTCTTAGCCCACTAGACCACCAGGGAAGTCTGCATCTTTTTTTAAATTGTTGTAAAAGACACATAACATAAAATTTACTATCATCATGACTTTCCAGTGTACAATAATGTTAACTATATACATAATATCATTGTTGTGCAATAGATTGCTAGAACATTTTCATCTTGTAAAGCCCACTCTATACCCACCTAACAACTCTCTTTCCCCTCAACTCCACCAGCCCTTGGGAATCACCATTCTACTCTCTCTTTCTATGAGTTTGACTATTTTAGATTCTGCATGTGAGATCGTGCAGTATTTACCTTCCTGTGTCTGGCTTATTTCAGTCAACATAATGTCCTCAAGGTTCATTCATGGTGCAGCTTGTGTCAAATTTTCCTTCTTTTTAAAAGCTAAATAATAGTCCATCAAATTATATATATATATAGTATTTTCCTAATCAATTTATTGATCAATAGATATTTAGGTTGCTTCCACTTCTTGGCTATTGTGAACAATGCCAGAAAGACATGGATGTACAAACATCTTTTCCAGTTGTCATTGTTCAGTTGCTCAGTCGTGTCCCGTTCTTTGCAACCCCATGGACTGCAGCATGTCAGGCTTCCCTATCCTCCACTATCTCCTGGAGTTTACTCAAGTTCATGTCCATTGAGTCAGTGATGCTATCTAACCATCTCACCCTCAGCCACCCTTGTCTACTTTTGCCTTCAATCTTTCCCTACATCAGGATCTTTTCAAATGAGTTAGCTCTTTGCATCAGGTTCCAAAGGATTGTAGCTTCAGCATTAGAGCTTTCAATGAATATCCAGGGTTGATTTCCTTTAGGATTGACTGATTTGATCTCCTTGCTGTCCAAGGGACTCTCAAGAGACTTCTCCAGCACCACAATTTAAAAGCATCGATTCTTCAGCATTCAGCCTCATTTATTGTACAATTCTCACATCCATACATGACTACTGGAAAAACCATAGCTTTGATCAAGAACCTTTGTTGGCAAAGTGATGTCTTTGCTTTTTAATATGCTGTCTAGGTTAGTCACTTTTCCTTCCAAGAAGCAAGCATCTTCTAATTTCATGGCTGCAGTCACTATCCACAGTGATTTTGGAGCCCAAGAAAATAAAGTCTGTCCCTGTTTCTGTGTTTTATCCATTTGCCATGAAGTGATGGGACCGGACACCATGATCTTCATTTTTTGAATATTGAGTTTTAAGCCTGTTTTCACCTCTCCTCTTTCACCCTCATCTGCTGCTGCTGCTGCTAAGTCACTTCAGTCGTGTCCGACTCTGTGTGACCCCATAGACAGCAGCCCACCAGGTTCCCTCATCCCTGAGATTCTCCAGGCAGGAACACTGGAATGGGTTGCCATTTCCTTCACCCTCATCAAGAGGTTCTTTTTCCCTCTTCACTTTCTGCCATTAGATTGGTATCATCTGCATATCTGAGGTTGTTGATATTTCTCCCAGCAATCTTGATTCCAGCTTATGATTCATCCAGCCCAGCATTTCTCATGATGTACTCTGCATATAAGTTAAATAAACAGAGTGACAATATACAGCCTTGTCTTACTGCTTTCCCAATTTTGAACCAGTCAGTTGTTCAATGTAAGGTTCTAATTGTTGCTTCTTGACCTGCATACATCTCTTCCAGATCCTACTTAAATTCTTTTGAATATATACTACAACTTTGAATTATTGCATTATATGGTAATTCTATTTTAATTTTTGTGAGGCATCTTCATATTCTTTTCTATAGATGTTGTGTCATTTTACATTTCCACTAACAGTGGTCTAAGTGTAATTCAAATCCAATATGTCCTTATTGATTTTCTGTCTGGATGATCTATAAATTGTTGAAAGTGGGGGATTGAAGTCCTCCACTATTATTGTGTTGCTGTTTATTTCTGCCTTCAGATCTGTTAATATTTGCTTAATAAATTTAGGTGCTCTGATATTATATGTACATATATTTACAATCTATATGAACATTGCAATTTACAATTAGAATGAACACTTTACAGTGTTTTATTTTCTCGATAAATTTACCCCTTTATTATAATATAGTGAGCTTCTTTGTTTCTTTTTATACACTTAAAGTCTATTTTGTCTGATATAAGTATAGCTTCCCCTGCTCTCTTTTAGTTTACATTTGCATGAAAATCTTTCTCCATCCCTTCACTTTGAATCTATGTGTGTCCTTGAAACTGAAATGAATCCCTTGTAGGCAGCATAGATTTAGGTCTTGCTAGTTAATCCATTCAACCACCTTCTGTCTTTTGATTGGAGAATTTAATCTATTAAGACATTTAGAGTAATTATTGTTAGGGAAGGACTTGTCCCATCTTTTTGTTGCTTTCTGGCTTATCTGCAGTTACTTTGTTCCTTTCTTCCTCTCTTGCTGTTCTTTGTGAATTGATACTTTTTATAGTGGAATAATCTGATTCTTCCTCTATATCTTTTGTGCATCTCCTACACATCTTCACCTGCTTCCTGGTCACCACAAGGCTTACCTAAACATTTTATAGTTTTCACAATCAGTTTTAAATGAGCAGCAACTTAGACTCCATTGCATACAAACTCTCTACACTTTCATTTCTCCTATTCACATTTTATGTTTTTAATGGCAAAATTTACATCTTTTTATATTGTGTATCCAATAACAAATTATTGTAGCTATAGCTATTTTTAATACTTATGTCTCTTTCTCTCCTGGACTGCAAACTTTCTTTTGAAAATTTTGCTGATAGACTTACAGGGGTTTCCCCATATGAGTCTTTTTGTTTGTTTGTTTGTTTGTTTCTCTTGCTGCTTTCAAAATTCTTTCTGTCTTTGACTTTTAGCAATTTTATTATAATGTGTCTAAGTTCAGATATGCAGATGACACCACCCTTATGGCAGAAAGCGAAGAGGAACTAAAAAGCCCCTTGATGAAAGTGAAAGAGGAGAGTGAAAAAGTTGGCTTAAGGCTCAACATTCAGAAAACAAAGATCATGGCATCTGGTCCCATCACTTCA
>NW_011495058.1:4037264-4041640 GCF_000754665.1 Bison bison bison
TGGGGAAACAGTGGAAACAGTGTCAGACTTTATTTTTGGGGGCTCCAAAATCACTGCAGATGGTGACTGCAGCCATGAAATTAAAAGACGCTTACTCACTCCTTGGAAGGAAAGTTATGACCAACCTAGATAGCATATTCAAAAGCAGAGACATGACTTTGCCAACAAAGGTCCGTCTAGTCAAGGCTATGGTTTTTCCAGTGGTCATGTATGGATGTGAGAGTTGGACTGTGAAGAAAGCTGAGCGCTGAAGAATTGACGCTTTGAACTGTGGTGTTGGAGAAGACTCTTGAGAATCCCTTGGACTGCAAGGAGATCCAACCAGTCCATTCTGAAGGAGATCAGCCCTGGGATTTCTTTGGAGGGAATGATGCTGAAGCTGAAACTCCAGTACTTTGGCCACCTCATGCGAAGAGTTGACTCATTGGAAAAGACTCTGATGCTGGGAGGGATTGGGGGCAGGAGGAGAAGGGGACGACAAAGGATGAGATGGCTGGATGGCATCACTGACTCGATGGACGTGAGTCTGAGTGAACTCCAGGAGTTGGTGATGGACATGGAGGCCCGGTGTGCTGCGATTCATGGGGTCGCAAAGAGTCGGACACGACTGAGCGACTGAACTGAACTGAACTGAACTGAAGTTAAGTTTGAGTTAAATTTGTATGGGGCCTATGAATTTCATGAACCTGGATATCTATACCTCTCCCAGATTTGGAATTCTTGGATATTATTTCTTTAAGTAAGTTTCATACCTCTCACTCTCTTCTTCCTCTCCTGGAATTCCCATAATGTGAATATTTTTTCACTTGATGGTATTTCATAATTCACATAGACTTTCTTCACTCTTCTTCAATTTTTTTTCTTTTTCTTTTCCCTCTGAATAATTTCAAATGACTTATCTTCAAGTTTACAGATTTTTCTTCTATTTCATCAACTCTAATGTTGATGCTCTATACTGCATATTATTTCATTCATTGTGTTCTTTAGCTTCAGAATTTCTGTTCAGTTCTTTTCTTATTATTTCTATCTTTCCTTGAACTTCTCATTTTGTGTATGTATTGCTTTCTTGGTTGCATTACATTGTTTATCTGTGTTCTCTTCTAGCTTACTGAGCTTCCCTAAAACACTTGATTCATAGATTTCTTCAGGATCAAGACTGGAAAAATGTTGTATTCCTTCATTAATGTCAAGCTTCATTAATTTTTTTCATGTTTCTTGTGCTCTTGTATTGATGTCTGAGTATGGATGGCACAGTTACCTCTTCTGGATTTTATGGACTGGTTTAGGGGGGAAGGATCCTTGCCTGTGAGTAGGTGTGAGGTCACTAGCTGGGTGGGCTGTGGTGCTTCCAGCTCTGGGGAGCACCTGTCAGTGTCACCTCTGCAGCTGTCAGCTGAGGTCAGTGTCAGTGAGGACCGCAGCAATCCTCAGCAGTCAAGATGGCAGGTGTCTGCAGCAGCAAGAAGGCTGTTGGAGTCTTTAGTAGCAATGGCTAATCTCTTTTTGTCCCATAGCGTATGTTGTTACTAGCCTATTGTGGCAATCATGTGTGAGGCAGGGAGGCTCATGAAGCAGCCATAGAGCTAGGGACTGGAGTGAAAGAGCTCGCAGAGCACCAGTGGCTCTGGGGTCCAGGATATTTACAGCCTTGGAGGGTGGCAGCCCAAACCCATGATGGCACAAGAGCAGCTGCCTCTGGGCAGGGGGATGCAGCAGCATGCATGTGGCTGATACTGCTCTTTAATGATTCCTAGCCATCTCCAGGCATCTTAGTCCATCTTCCCAGTGATCCCCTCTGTGCAATCACTCTCCTTTTTTGTTCCACTGTTTTTTTGTTTGTTTGTTTATGTTAGGTTCTTAATGAGACTCTTGAGCCCCACCCAGAAGTCTCTTTTCACTTGAGGTTATCTGTCTAATTATTGTGTTTTGGGGCAGGGGACAAAGGTTGGTATCTCCTACTTTGCCATCACGCTCCTCTGTAATTGCTTCTTAAAGTATATTTGATGGCAGCTTTAAATCATTGTTGGCTAATTTTAACAACTCATTCATCTTTGTGTTGCCATCAGTTGGTATCTTTTCTCAGTGTTGCCATCAGTTGGTATCTTTTCTCACTCAAGTTGTGATTTTTCTGGCTCTTGTTCTGATGAGTGATTTTTTTTTTTTTTTTTTTTTTTTTTTGTATCCTGGACATTTTGGAGATTATATGGTCCTACATAAATCTTCTATTTTTGCAGGCAGTCATCCTGTCCAGGTTTAGTATGTAGGCTCTGACCTACTTGTGTGGGCTTTAGTTTCAGAGCCCTTGCCAGGCTATTAAGAACTCGTTTGTTCTTCTGATTCTTCCTGAGCTTCTGCTGGCTCCCTGATAATGCTGCTGACTGGGGTGGAAGGGAGTGCCTCCTTGGACCACTCATGTCCTTGGGTATAGGTAGGATAAAGAGTTTCTATTGGCCTGTTCTCTGGTCATCCAGTTTTAGTGGGCCCTTAACTCCATCTCTCCCAATGGCATTGGGTGAAGGAAGCATTTCCCTGGACCACTTTCTTTACCTAGGATAAGGTTCAGGAGACCCTGGGCATGGCCCAACATCTGCCACCACTGGACAGAGGACCTAGAGAAGCCTGGATCTTCTGTTGCCAGGCAGAGGGCCAGGAGCCACTGGATCTGGGCAGATAATAGAGAGACACCAGGCTTCCTGGCATCACAGTACCAGCAGAGGGGACAGACTGCTACAGTCAGACCCACCCATATTCTGGAGCTGCCTCTGCTATAAACAAACCAGGCCACAGCTTTCAGCCAGTGTGGGATGGGGATGGGCTGCACCCCCCTCCCCCATCTCCCCAGTTCTGGTGAAGCTGTTAAGGGGTACAGAAGCAACCACTTTAAGAACTTTTAATTTTCCTCGGTACATTGAAGGGCTTTGCAAACCCCATGGACTGTAGCCCACCAAGCTTCTCTGTCCATGGTATTCTCCAGGCAAGGATACTGAAATGGATTGCCATTCCCTTCTCCAGAGGATCTTCCTGACCCAGGAATCAAACCCTGGTCTCCTACATTGTAGGCAGATTCTTTACCATTTGAGCTACAGGGAAGTCCCCTGTAGACAGAAGAATAACATAATTGAACTTATATTTTATAAGGAACTTGTGGTAATAAAAATCTCTTGAAAAACAGAAATGCATGAATCCCTCCTTAAAATGGTAAAATACAAACTTCAATTTTAAAGCTATTATTTTACTTTCAGATATATTAGACATCCCCACTAAGGTCAGGATCAGTGCAAGTGTGATCAATTTCCCCACATTTTTTAACATTGTTCTGGAGGTATTGGTCAATACAATTGGATAAGAAAATACAGCTAGAGGCATAAGAATTGAAAATGAAGAAATAAACTTTATTTGCAAGTGTTATATTAGTTTAAATGGGAATATCCTACATAATCAATGATAATAAAAGAATTCAGCAAGGTAGCAGGATATAAAGTGAAACTGAAAAATAGTATCTAAACCTTTTAAAAATTAATTCAAATAAATTAACCCAAAATAGATTCTAGAATTAAATGTCTTATAACACCATAAAATTTAAACAGAAGAAACATGGTGATCTAGGATCAGGAGAAGATGAAGTTTTTTTATATACCATCAAAAGCAGGATTCATGAAAGAAAGCAAAACAATCACTAAACTTCATCAAAATTAAAAAATACTTGCTCTGCAAATTACCCTGTTAAGAAGACATGCATAAGCTACAAATTTGGAGAAAATAACACAAACTGTATATCTGAAAATGGACTCATATCTAGAACATATAAAGAACTTTTCAAAATGAAACAGTAAAAGAAATGGGCAAACATCACCAAAAAGGGTATCAGATGACAAAAATGCACATGAAAATATATTCAATATTATTAGCCAATAGCGTAGGGAAAATTAAAACCATGATGAGATGGTTCACCACACACCTATTAGAACAGCTAAAAATAAAAATAATCATAACAATATCAAATGCTGGTGAGGATTCAGAGTAACTGGATTTCTCACACACCACTGGTAGGATGATAAATAGTGTATCCACTCTGGAAATAGATAGGCAGATGACACCACCCTTATGGCAGAAAGTGAAGAGGAACTCAAAAGCCTCTTGATGAAAGTGAAAGAGGAGAGTGAAAAAGTTGGCTTAAAGCTCAACATTCAGAAAAAGAAGATCATGGCATCTGGTCCCACCACTTCATGGGAAATAGATGGGGAAACAGTGGAAACAGTGTCAGACTTTATTTTTGGGGGCTCCAAAATCACTGCAGATGGTGACTGCAGCCATGAAATTAAAAGACGCTTACTCCTTGGAAGGAAAGTTATGACCAACCTAGATAGCATATTCAA
>NW_011495058.1:4041798-4047870 GCF_000754665.1 Bison bison bison
GAAGGAGATCAGCCCTGGGATTTCTTTGGAAGGAATGATGCTCAAGCTGAAACTCCAGTACTTTGGCCGCCTCATGTGAAGAGTTGACTCATTGGAAAAGACTCTGATGCTGGGAGGGATTGGGGGCAGGAGGAGAAGGGGACGACAGAGGATGAGATGGCTGGATGGTATCACCAACTCGATGGACATGAGTCTGAGTGAACTCCGGGAGTTGGTGAGGGACAGGGAGGCCTGGGGTGCTGCGATTTATGGGGTCGCAAAGAGTCGGACATGACTGAGTGACTGATCTTATCTGATCTGATTGCTCGTTTCAAAATTAAATGTACACTTACCATGCAAGCCAGTACTCCCTTTAGGGTATTTATCTGCTATGTATTGAATGTTTGTGCTCCCCCAGAATTCATATGCTGAGACCTAATCCCCAAGGAGATGATGCTGGGAGGAGGGCCTTTGGGAGCCTTAGGTGAGGAGGCTGGAGTCCTTATGGATGGGATGAGTACCCTTATTAAAAAGAACCCAGAGGGGCCCTTGCCCCTTCCACCCCATCAGGACACAGTGAGAAGATGCTGGCTATGGACCAGGAGAGGGCCTTCATGAGAACATGATTGTGCTGGCACTTTGATCTTGCACTTCCAGCCTCCATAACTGTGAGAAATATATTTCTGTTGTTTATAAGCCATCCAGTCTGTGGCATTTGGTTATAGCAGCCTGAGCAGACTAAGACATTATCCCAAAGAAATGAAAACATGTCCACACAAAATTCTGTACACAGATGTTCATAGCAGCTCTTTTTGTCATACCCCAAATGGAAAACAACATAACTGTTTTTCAAAGGATGAGTGGTTAAACAAACTATGATACATCTATGCCACAGAATGTTCCTTCACAGTGTAGCCAGTGAAGGATTGTTAAGCCCAGCAGCTTGTATGGATCTCAAGGGAATATGCTGAGTGAGAAAAGCCAATCTCAAAAAGTCACATATGGTATGATTCCATTTATGGAACAGTCTCTAAAGGACAAAAGCATGGAGATTAGTGGTTTCCAAGGAAGCAGGGTGGTGATCAGGAGATGAGTGTTACTATAAAAGGAATCACAGGAATCTTTGTGTTGATGAATCTTTGTGTCTTGATTGTGATGGTGGTTTCACAAATCTGCACATGACAAAATTGCTTAGAACTATACATGCACGCATACGCATACACACACACAATGAGTGCACACAAAACGAAAATCTAAGTCAGGTCTATGGATTGTAATAACGTCAGTCACCCAATTTTGATACTGTGCTGTACTTAGGTCAGATGTGACCACTGGCCAAAAAATTCAAAATCTTTACATGTCCATATTCTTCAACTCAGAATTTCCTTGGGGCATATTCCAAGAAAATTATGAAAAAGGTAAGCAAATCTTTGGGTTTCCCAAGTTGCTCAGTGGTAAAGAATCTGCCTGCTAACGCAGGAGATAAAAGAGACATGGGTTCAATCCCTGGGTCAGGAAGATCCACTGGACAGAGAAGGAAATGGCAACTCACTCCAGTATTCTTGCCTGGGAAATTCTGTGGACAGAAGAGCCTGGAGGGTTACAGCCCATGGGGAGGCAAAGAGTTGGACACAACCTAGCTACTGAGCAAGCACACAAGCAAATCTTTACACACATGAATACTCATTACTGCTTTCTTTTCATATATATGTATCATACACCATTATAATTTATATGTCAATTCAGGAAACCCTTAAGAATGACAGGAAGATGTTAACCTAATTGAAATTATATAATTTCTTAAAATAATTCTTTTTTGACTGACTCATTGGTTTAATGTGGATTCGTAAAAGAATTCTAATCATGAAACACTGTAAAAGAACAAAATTAGATAGACATTCTAGCTATATCTTTTTTATTATGTTTTAAGGGTTACTCTACAGAATACAATATACATCCACAACTTATCCCAATATACCTTGAATTACTTGTAGACCATGCATAATGTAACAACCTTACAACAGCAAAATCTTACTTAAAACCCTTCTGTCCTTTCTGCTACTATGGGTGTATGTTTTACTTTTAAAACACTATAATCCCTAAACATGTTATTATTTGTTTTTCCTTAAATAGTAAATTGATTTTAAACTTTTTAAAAGAAAGAAAACAGTCTTTTATATTTATCAACCTGTTTACCATTTACATCTATCTTCCTTCCTGTTGATCTGAATTTCCACCCTGGATTTATTCTTTTCAGCCTGAAAGTCTTTTATCATTTCTTCTAGTGCAGATCTGATGATGGAAAATTCTCTCGACTTTGGTATACTGAAAGTGACTTTATTTTGTTTTCATTTCTGAAAATCTCTGCATATAGAATTCTGGGTTGTCATTTTTTTCTTTCAGCCCTTTAAAGATGTTCCATTTTTTTCTTGCCACTGTATTTCTGATGAGAAGTGAATTGTTCTTGTCATTACCCCCCTCCCAGTAGGTAAAGTGTCTTTTTCCTCTGGCTGTTTTTAAGATTTTTATCTTAAGGTTCAGGAGTTCGTATTTGGTGTGTTTTGGTGTGAATTTGGCAAAGAGGAAGAGGGAAGTTTTTATACTGCTTGAGATTGTAGTGATTCTTGAATGAGTGGGCTGATGAACTTATTAGATTTGCTAAATTTTGTCAAATATATGCGTATTTTTTGCATGTATAGACTCCGTTTCCTCCATCTTCTTCTACCTCTGAGACATCACTTCTGCATATGGTAGACCCCTCGGCACAGTTCAACACGTCACTGAAACTCATTCATTTTGCAGTCTTCTTCATCAGTGTGCTCCATCTTTCTTCACGGTCACTGATCCTTTCTTCTGTTAAGCCTATCAAGTAAATTTTTGACTTGAGATATGGTATTTTTCAATTCTAGGATTTCCAGTGGATTCTTTTCTAGTTTTCAAACCTGTCCTGAAATCCCACTCTCTTCATTCATTACACTCATATTGTCCCATGGACTTTGTAAGCAAAGTTACTGTAGGCATTTTGAATCTTTGATGCTGACCTCAGCATCAGCATCCCTTGTGGGTCTACACCTAATGACTTCGTTTTCTTGACTGTCCATCACCTTTTCTTGTTTCTTCACATACCTAGTATGCACCTCCTGTGCCACCATCTCTTAATTTAGTGAGAACACTGGTTTCCTCTGAGTGGTACTCCACTAAAATGAGTTCATATTAGTGTTACAGAAAATTTATTTTATCTTCAACATCAACTTTTAAACTAAATTTACAATAGTATGCACAATTATGTCAGATATTATATTTTCTATGAAATAAACTTTTTAAATCTTTGTGTTGATTCCATGAAGTCCATGAAAAAAAGAAACAGTTCATATTAACTAATTTTCTATTTAAAGAATCTAACACCTACAAGAAAAATTGACATTGTTTAACTGATTATAAAGTTCTTTTTCTGAAAAGGGAGGCTACATATAACAGATATAGCTTTACTTTTGATATATGCAAAAAATCCAGAAATAGAAGTGAAAAAATAATTTAGAATGACAGTCATTTGATCTAAAAAGGCATGCTTCTCAAAGTGATTTCTAAGTGCAGCTTCTGTCTTTGTACATCTTAATTGTTCACCTTTGAGCACTATGTTCCTAAAATAACTACTAACTTTTGAAGCAAAAGCTAATATTTTCTCAGCAGATTTTCTTCTTCTGGAGATTGGTGGTCTGGTGCCTTTGTGCATGTCAGAAGCCAGGCCCAGCTATTCACCTTTCAGATTTAATCAGGAGTTTAAGTCAGAACTCTGCTTACCATACAGTCATCTCACAGTGGCAGCCACTGGAGGTACACAGTGGTGGTCTACCTGGGTCATCTATTTTAATGGAGTACATATAGTCACTCGGTTTATTGAGTTTTTTTAAGAGATAGAGAAAACCAAATTTATTGTTGAATAAGCATTAGAAGATAACAGTGCATCACAAACAATCCACTAGGAAATTACAAAGACAGGAAAAAACCTAACTCCCCTATCTATATGTCCAACCAGATACACCCATTGCATATTCAAGATCAACAATAACTAGTCCTCAGTGAGAGGAGTTGACAGTACCATTTCATTCGGAGTCCTAATTTTACCTGGTAGATGGAGTGACTATCTGTGTTAACTTATTGGTTTTATTCAGAGGAAACGCAAACTTCTCATCTTTGTAACAAGAATGATTTTTTAAGTGGAGCACAGTGTCCACCGAGATGAGATTCCTATCCTCCCACAAGAACTGATAGGTGAGCTATCTCCCTGATGTCTGCAGTTTGAGGAGATTGGTCCTAGGTTCTGAGAAAGACATCTCTGAGTCCTAAAACTGGAAAGAAAGAAAAAAAAAAAAAAAAAAACGCCAGCTGAAAAAAAGGCCTCTCTAGTCTTCAAAGACAGGCATTTTAAAGAGATGAGATAGTTCCTGCAAGTTTTCTAGGGTAAATGTTCTGAGGGAAAAGAAGGAAATCTCTTTCCCTATTTTCAACAGGGAGAAGTAGATCTCTTGTTTTCTAAGTGTGTATCTGGCAAATGAAATAATTTGTAGGTGACACAGCTAGAAACACATGTGACTGTGTTTTGCTACCAGACCCTGACACCACCTGGAAACAAGCACTTCGGGAGTTGGATATGACCTGCCTCCACATATCTAGGGTACGGACGCAGTGTGGCAAGCGTGGGACATGGTCATCCTATTACATGTGAAAGGTACGGGATTCACGAGATGGGCCATTCAGGCAATGGTGGTCAAGTTCAGCTCCTTAGGAGAAGTTTGGTGGTCAGGCTTAGTTGACCACCCAAGTTTAGTTCCTCCACCCTCCTTTAGGAGGAGATAGGAATGTCCCTAAGGATTAACAGTCATTGTCGGTCATTGTTTTGCTTTTAACCTAGAGAGGTTGTTGTTTAGTCTCTAAGTTGTGTCTGACTCTTTTGTGACCTCATGGACTGTAGCCCACCAGGCCCCTCTGTCCTTGGAATTTCCCAGGCAAGAATATTGGAGTGGGCTTCCATTTCCTTTTCCAGAGATTTTTTTTTTTGGCCCCGCCTGCCTGGCAGGGCATGTGGCATCTTCGTTCCTGACCAGGAATTGAACTCTTGCCCACTGCACTGGAAACACGAGTCTTAACCACTGGACCCCAGGGAAGTCCCAGTTGCTGAGTTTATGCATACACTTTGCAGTTACTCTGGAGGTGATCTGGTATTTTTGCTCATCACAATTCCATCCCTGTACCATTCGCTGGGGTCTGCAGTTCCATCACCATTTAAGGTTCAGGCCTCGAATGACGACTCACCCAGTGCCCACAGTCATGGATCCAGCCATTCTTTTCCGTGGCACTAACCAGATTGAGAGGACAGGTCCACATAGGTTTCCCCAGGCGTGTGGGCTGTCTCAGCATTAACTAAGTTTATAAAGGCCCATTCTGTAATTCTCAGGTGCACTTCCACTTCCATTTGCTCCCTTCTCTCTCTTCTGTCACAACGGATCACGCCCACAGAACTAGAGTTGTTCCATAATTGATTGTGTTCACTGCTGTTCATAACAGGCCACAAGCTTGTCATCTGGCATTAGTGCCAGCAGGGCTGGGGCAGCTCCCAAATGTGAGTCAGGCACCACCCACGCGTGCGCACGCCCAACAGACCTCACCCCCGTGGTGGCCGATGTCACCTTGCTCAGCAGGAACCTCCATCTCCAAGAGGTTTTTAAAAGTAGATATACATCTTTAATGGGGACATTAATACTTCATGAGCATGCAACATTGCTGGAGAGCAGGGTTTTAGTCACTTTCCAAGACCAATTAAAATTCACGTGCAATTTATTGGGGGGAGTTTTCCTGGCTCATCATCCGTTAATAAGTAGTGGGACAGCTGTTTCACACATGTGTGGTGGAGGAAAAGTGCTGCATAATCAACCAATCAGACCTGATGTTTATCACACTGTTTGGTTTTCAGGTTTGGGAGTAGTTGCTGCTGCTGCTGCTGCTAAGTCGCTTCAGTCGTGTCCGACTCTGTGCGACCCCACAGACGGCAGCCCACCAGGCTCCCCCGTCCCTGGGATTCTCCAGGCAAGAACA